>NC_089849.1:94910960-95243217 GCF_035609145.1 Eleutherodactylus coqui
GCTAGTCAAAATGCAACTATTGAAATAAATGGTTTTGTTTCATCCTGTTATGTGGCCATGATTTTCATGGCCACAGTATGGGACAAAATTACGCCCATCTCTTTAAGCCTTTTTCATATGCCTGGCCACTCCTTGTAACAAAGAAACAGCTGAAAAACAACACTGAGCACGTAAGAGGTTCTGACTAGAGATGAGCCAGAATACTCGTTAAGGCCCCCGCCCCCCGTAGCCCCCCCGAATCTTCAGGGACGAGCCAGCAGGTACTTGAAAAAGGCAATGCTCTCTCTCTCTCTCTCTCTCTCTCAAGTAAATCGCCTTAACGAGTATGCTTGGTCATCTCTAGTTCTGACATAAAAAAAAAATTCTTTACTCACCTATTCCTCCCCAGGCAGTCTACTTACTGCATCTTCTCCCTACCAATCTTATTCTGTCTCCTGCAGTCTCCCTGGGTCACCTTACCTCCAGCTGGCTGATTCTTCTGCTTCCTGTGACGATGCGTACATTCACAGGCATTCTTCCTGCCCAGCAATGTACGCCATGTCACTAGTTCACAGCCTAACAGGGAGTGCCAAGCTATCGCAGAGACTGCGCATGTGCACTGTCTCTGTAATAGATCAGCATTCCTTCCTAGCCAGTGAACGCTATGTCACAGGGACATGATCTTCACTGACCTGCAGGGAGAAGAATGCGAGGAATGTATGCTTCATAACAAGAATAAGAAGATCTATCCGGCTTGCGGTGAGGTGACCTGGGGGACTGGAGAAGATCAGCGAGGAGAAGATGTGATAAGGAGTCTGCCTGGGGAGGAATAGGTGAATATATATTTTTTCATGACAAAACCCCTTTAAGCAGGGGGACCCTTTGGAAATGGGGGCCCTTAGCAATTGCCCAGTTTGCCCCCCTAAAGGACCTTTCTCATGGGACAGAATAGGCCGCACAATGCACAATAAGTTGTGATGAATTCATCACCATGTCATGAATCTGCAGGCTACCTGAAAATGGCTTTAAACCTGACTGCAATTCCGTATCAAAATCTGCATTTAGATCTGTGGATTTCAGTGTGGAATTCTGCAGATTTTGTTGTATCCTGCGGCTTTATTCCATCCCATGTGAAAGGTCCCTAATGCCTGCCCTGTGTGGAGCACCGCGGTCAGTGTTTCACCTAGGCCCATCATTCAGTTGCGTACAGGACTTCATTCTCTCTCTGCTGCTATTTGTGCACATTTTTTATTGAAAAAAATAGGCACAAAAACGAACAGGAGGGAAAAGTCAAATGTGTATAGACTCCTAGACATCTACTTTGGGACTCATCTCATTTTCAGCAGAAAGTATTCGTGGTCTTGATTTAGAAAAGCTAGAGTCTTCTTGGACGTGAAAACAGGAGGAACATTTGAAAGTTAGATTTGATCTTAGTTTTTGGGGTGGAGGGTTCTTCTAGTGCTCCATGAACGTTAACCAGAGTGAGGTTACTGATTTAAGTAAAAAGACTAACCTTAGTGGTTTTCAGTATGCTGACTATACGGCTGACGGTTGAGGAGTTTGGGTTGGGCTACACCACCACCACCATCAAAATAACCACGCAAACAAGGTCGAACCAAAAACTAATGCTAGACTATGGAGATTAAGCCAACAAAACATCAACTGAGAGATAGATAATATGTAGGATATCATCCTTATTATTGAACCAAAAAAGTAAAAATAAGAAACCAATACCCAAGGAAACAGTACAGCGAAACGGAAAGTAACTGATGACACAGAATCCACCACATTCAGTAAATATCAGAATCAAGTATGAATTTATCATATATATGCATCTTCCCAAAAGTAAATAGATAGGAACAAATAGATGACAACTTATTTAGGTTGCTTTCACACCGGTGTTAGGGTCAGTTTAGGGTTTCTGTCTCTCTGCTCCATTTTTGGAGGAAACAGAAAAAAGCAGATCTGTTTTTTTTCCCCTTTGATTTCAATGGGGTTTCAAAAATAGGCTTCCGTTTGCTTCTATTCCATCAGGATTCCAGTTTTTGGATGAAAAAGTAACACTAAAGACTGCGCAATGTTCCCGTCTAAAAAAATTAGAAACCTAATTTTATTTCAGTTTCTCACCTCCAAAAACAGAGCATAGAGACGGAAACCCCGAACTGACCCTAACGCCGGTGTGGAAGCAGCCTTATCTATCTCTGGTTCTCTCAGTTGGTGTTTTCAATGCCAAATGTGTAGCACATTTTAGTGACATTACAAAGGACAGACTCTAAAGGTCATACGCAGTTTACACGCCAAGACACAGATATGTGATGTCCAAGAAACATGTTAGTACCTCGTTGACTACCTGCCCAAGGCAATGAACATGAAGTGAAATGAACAACACCTACTTAATGTCTTCAGAGAGAAATATTTACTTGGATTGGTCTTGACGGCTGACTCATAGGACGGAGGGAGGTGGGAGAGGTTCTGAAAGGATCTGGAGAAGGACAAGTCGTATGGCTCAGTCGCGGAGGTCAGGATATTGTTCACACGTGGTTTTTCTGTTAGAAATAAAAAATATGGGTTATTTCAGACTCCTGTCCATTTATAACATAGGCTGAACTTTCTACTACTGGCATTCACAGATGGGATAAGTCATACATCTTCCAGGACCATGCTGATATAACCCAAGCATCTCTTATACTGTATATATGGACACTCCTCTTGTCCTGCATGTTGGGTGTCTAAGGTATGTTTTTATTTTGGGGTTTGTAATTTTGCTTCAGGGGTCTGAGTTTTGGAGCCTGGCCACGGGGTCTATACATGTTTTTTGTTTTTTTCTTAGGGTCTGTAATTTGTAGGGGGGTAGGTTTGGGGGTTGCATTTATTTTGGAGCCTGGGCTAGGGTCTAGTATAGGGTCTATGTTAACTGAGGAATTCCGGTCTGGGAGTCTGTACTTTAGAGTTCTGTCTGGTCTGGGGTCTGCATTTATTTTTGGGTTTGTTCTGAGGCCTTTACTTTTTCTGGGATCTGTATGTATTTTGGTGCCTTTACTTATTTTGGGCTCTGTATTTATTCCGGAGTCTGACTTTGTAGACACTTTGGGGTCTGGTCTGGGGACTATACTTATTTCTGAGTGTGATGACAGAGTTATATATACTACTTGTGATTAGGTTAGTGGTATTTGGGGGGCATAGCCTATGCAAATTGGCACCTATATGTTAAAAATTTCTGTCCGTTGATTAACACACATTTTGTATGTTGGAATCACCCTGATGTAATTACTGAAAGGTAGTGTAATATGTTGTGTGTGTTTGTGTGTATATGCTCTACAGTATATATGTGTGTATATGCTGTATACGTGTATGTAGGTGCTGTCTATATGAATACATGTCAGCCTCGCTGTCTCTATCTCTGCACTCTCAACTACTGCAAACCTAACTGCAACAGTGATTGGGCCACCAAACAGCATCGGGGTGGGAGGAGGTAAGTAAATGACTGGACACCAGGAATCAGCTCATTCACTTCTATTAACCCCTTCATTAAGAAGAACATGTAGTTGGGATGTACAAAAAGGGACAGCACTCCCATAATGAAACCAAAAAGTAAAACAATGTTTCTTCTGCAACACATTTCAGGGGTTACAGATTAACAATCCCCCTTTCTGAAGCAGTAAACATATGTTCCCAAAGCAGTGATTTATACAATAAATGGGTACGGTTATTATCTTCATTAGTGAATGTCCCAAAAATGGTAGGAAAGACAGCGCCCCGAGACCGGCAGTGACACACCCGTGACAGTCCAGTGCTTTCCCAACCAGATGGAACGTCGTTGTTAGAAAACCTGCACTTCAGTTCCAGTTATTGGAGCGCAGGATTTTAGAACGCTTATAAAAACCACTGCTTTGGGCACATGTATTTGAGAAAAGGGGATTGTTACCTTGTAACCTCCGAAACGCATAGCAAAATAAATATTGCTTTATTGCCTGACTTTAATAAACTCTGGCAGACTTCATCCAAACTGTGTGTTCTGTACCCCGGACCACTTCTTCTTAGTATATCTGCTCTTCCAGATCACAGGGAGTTGACGGAAGTTTGGTTAGGCCTCACATACCTCCCTTCATTTTTCACCTCCAGCAGCAGGAAGGGCAGCTACACCACTGATATTCTGGTATATCATTATACATATAACTGATATAACTTATCCATATTGTTGGATGTGATGTGAAATACTCTTGTTATAGTTTTATAGAGGTGATACCTTTTCAGAGCACTTGGGCTCCTTCTTCAGGCAGGTAATAAAAGAAGGACTGAGAGAACATGCTCAGCTTAATTTGTTACCCTGCCTGAAGAAGACCCCTCTAAGATATGAAAGCTGGCAAATATTTTTTGGGTTAGCCAATAAAGCTAAAATCACCTGTATATATAACATACACAGCAGATGTAAGTATACATCGCCCTGTAAATAGTAATATGGAGCATGCTGGTATAACCTTGCTATCTCCTGTATATAATTATATATGCACAGCTAGTATAAGTTATACATTTTCCTGTATATAGTGATATGGACCATGTGGGTATAACCTGGGTATCTCCTGTACATCATCATACATGTACAGTTGCTATATGTTATACATCTTCCTGTATATAGTAATGTGGAGCATGATGGTATAACCTGGGTATCCACTGTATATAATTATATATGTACAGCTGATATAAGTTATACATCTACCTGTATATAGTAATATGGAGCATGCTGGTATAACCTGAGTATCTCCTGTATATAATTATATAAGTACAGCTGGTATAAATTATACATCCTGTATATAGTGAAATGGAGCATGCTGGTATAACCTGGGTATCTCCTGTATATAATTATATATGTACAGATGGTATAAGTTATACATCACCTGTATATAGTGATATAGACCATGCTGATGTAACCTGGGTATCTCCTGTATATGATATGTCCAGCTGATATAAGTTATACATCACCTGTATATAGTGATATGTACCATGCTGATATAACCTGGGTATCTCCTGCATATAATTACATACGTACAGCTGGTATAAGTCATACATCCTGTATATACTGATATGGACCATGCTGGTATAACCTGGGCATCTTCTGTATATAAATATATATGTCCAGCTGGTATGAGTTATACATCCTGTATATAGTGATATGGACCATGTTGGTATAACCTGGGTATTTCCTGCATATAATTATATATGTACAGCTGGTATAAGTTATACATCCTGTATATAGTGATATGGACCATGTTGGTATAACCTGGGTATTTCCTGCATATAATTATATATGTCCAGCTGGTATAAGTTATACATCCTGTATATAGTGATATGGACCATGTTGGTATAACCTGGGTATTTCCTGCATATAATTATATATGTACAGCTAGCATAAGTCATACATCTCCTGTATATAGTGATATGGAGCATGTTGGTATAACCTGGATATTTCCTGCATATAATTATATATGTACAGCTAGTATAAGTAATACATCTCCTGTATATAGTGATATGGACCATGCTGGTATAACCTGGGAATCTTTTGATATAGTATTATACATGTACAGCTGGTGTAAGTTATAGATGTGCTTGTATGCAGTAATATGGGCCATATTGGTATAACTTGGGCATCTTCTGGTATATAAGTGTATATATACAGCTGATGTAAATTAATCTTTTTATATATGAAAATATGCTTAATATTCTCAGATATCATCTCCTCTGGCCTGAAAGAAAAAAAATCCAATCATTACGGGGTACATCACAGTGGGTGTAATTTTGTACATAAATATGATTTAAGGAAAAACAGAGTGTGTTTTTGTTTCCGCCAGCAGTCACACATCTGAGCACTTTGGAAGCTTTATGCTTCATTTACATATGTTTCAAGAGCAAACTCCACAGCAGGAGATGTATGTTCTGCAGTCGGCTCCAATTTTTGCAGAGCTGAGGTCACTGTCAATCAACTGTACTCTCTTTAATTGTCTGAATTACAAATAGACGTCTCCAGGAGTTCTAGGGACAGAGCCAGAATCACACTTCTCCCATGAGGAACTTTGCTCCAGTACGAAATGAAAGCGATTTATGTAATTTACAGTCAACACCACTGATCTATGCAATGTTTGTAGCTGGAGATCTAGATTTATTAAAGAATACATTCCCCAGGAACATTGTTAGACATGATCCACCCCATGCAGGTTTCTTCAGATTCTCGGCTCTGTTTGTGATGTGCATTGGTTTTAGTTATAGTAGATGAATCAGTTTGTTGCACTCACATTCCCAATCCTGGGTCATCCTTTGGTTTGCGTATTGCTATTAGTTTTACACATAGTATCTCTAATAATAAATAGTTTCTTCCACTCAGGGATAAAAGGTCGATTTGCACATGATGAACTTCTGCCATTTCAGAAGTCAACATTGGTGTCCAGTGATGGTAGAGAAACTCCTCTGATTTTCCTTTGTTATTATGACATATGGTGCGTTGTGTAGAATTGAAGGGAAATTCCATTTTTGGTTA
This sequence comes from Eleutherodactylus coqui, assembly GCF_035609145.1. Taxonomy (NCBI): domain Eukaryota; kingdom Metazoa; phylum Chordata; class Amphibia; order Anura; family Eleutherodactylidae; genus Eleutherodactylus; species Eleutherodactylus coqui. The sequence continues at coordinate 94,917,469 of NC_089849.1, forward strand.
TCTTTTGATAGGTCACAGAAGCAAATGGCAGGACAAGATTGGTGGCCACCGGTGATATGGGACCTCCACAAATTTCTTAGGGGTATCGTTCTTGCTAAAGTGTTGAAGCCCCTTGAACTTTGGTTGAAGGTCTCCATGCCTTGGAACATGACCGATTTCTAGCCAAGTACTTTGAAAAACAATGTAGTCCCAGCCAGATGAATTTAATAAATCTTCATGGTTATGAGGACTAAATCAATCTTAGCCTAATCATACCAAGCAAACCCACTGGTAATAAATCAGGGCAATTCAAATCAGACTGATTCTAGTCTACTCCTACTTGCTATTATGACCATATACTACATACCAAAAAGACTAACTTCTACAGCATACATACAGTACCTAATACCTCTACCCCCCCCCCCACCACCACCCAATCTCTCCAAGCTTCTAAGAATGTGGTCCTTTACAAACTGAGGTCATCAAAATGATGGGAGGCCCAAGTTGACCAAGTCTAAAGGAACATTAAGTCATCCTATCAGAATGGTCATATCTTTCCCATCAATTTACCGTACCTGATTCATTAATATTACAGCTTGTGGAATGCAATGGGTGAGTTTATTTACTGACAGCATACCCAAAAACATATCAGGTTGAGTTGCTCAATGTATTTTAATGGTAGGCAGTCACCTGTATAGAATCAACATTAGTACTTGTCTGGAATTGCCCTGAAATTATGTCGAATTTCTTATTATTACCATCATGGTGCTTTCCACTGCCAAACATTTACAGGTAACACATCTGTGACAGAACATACATTAAAACATTATGGAATACCATACAGAACAGATGCAAACATAGTATAAAGTACATATAAGAGGCATGATGACCCTGCTTATATTAGGTTACAATCTATAGACATAAAATACTCCTTAGCATAGTTGATAAGACCTTCTAACCAAATAGTATCATATATCATTCTGCTCTCTTATGTTGCAAAGGGCCATTGAGGTCCTAAAAAAACATATGGTCTTAGACTCAATTAGGACCTCTACAACCCTAATTGCATTCTAGGGACCATCAGGGTTGCAAGGGAAATTATATAAATCCTCACGAAATCTGGTGTGTTGATTATATCTACATAGGAGGTCCTGAAACCTGGAAACCATCTTACCGTTTGTGGGTGTCTGGGAGGCGTTATTGAGCACGAGATGATTATAATTTTGCAGATGGTCACCTAAAAGAAAATAGAATGTAGTCTATAAAAGAAACATTTTATTTTTGGATGATTATGCTGATAATGGTTGGATGTTGGGAAGGGCATTATTTGGTATATAATGAAGGTTGCGAACTATTTTTGTTTAGGCCTGTTTTTGCCCCTATAAATATTGGTTTGAGGAGTAGGCTCTATCTCTTCCTGCATCACAACAAACCTCAGGTCTGGATTGGCAAGGAAGAGTAATGAGGTTAAAATATTAACGAGCCGGCAATATTTTTTAATTTTGTAGCTCTTTCCAAGCTAGTCCTCCAAGCTGAAGAAAACTACATGGCTATCTGGTAACTCAATCCAGAAGTGTCGAAACACTTACTGAAGTATTAACCAACCACACCTACCTTTATGGTGTGTTATGCTCTTTTGGACCTCTTAAGCACAGAACAAGGAACTGGTGAGCTATGTGAGTTGCTGACAGAAACATATATAGACATTAAATATAGACATTGGTTGATGTTGCCAACATTGTTCTGATCTTTTTAAGTATATACAATTTCTATGGTCAGGTTTGCCATCAATCAAAATCGAACAGGAGCAAGTCCACCAGAATACAAGGCAATCTTAACAGTCACAAGAACGGGATTCGTACCATCTCAAAATACCTTTAAGATCCAACTAGTACAAGGAGCTCAGTGGCGCACCAACACGTTTAATAGAATTATTATTATAACTTCAACATGGCTAAATCCCTAAAAATTGAAGGTCATCAATCACTGCTATCCAACTCTCTAGTGATAAGGTCCACAAGACCAAACCAAATCAGTCAACAGTGTCAACACTTTAGTCTTGAAGGGGTTTCCATCAAAACATCAATTAAACACTGATTTGAGTCAGATTGGTGGGTTTCAGACAGAATGAAAATTTCTATTTCGTATTTTAGGCATGATTACCAAATTGGTTAGAAGCTAAGAAAGTCTAGAGAGCATTGTGGGATTTTCAACTGAGAACATGGAACAGGACCTGCTCATAAAAGTTTACGGTTCCAGCTGCTGGATCCCCACGATCTGACTTTAATCACATGCCATCTGCTGAAAAACCCTTCCGACCTTAAAGAGGACTTATTAACACTCCTATTGAATTCCCTGGAATGACAATCTTGGATTATCTCTTCTTCTTGCTGTTCCTCTGTTATTCTTTTGGAAATATATGAATAAATTTGCAGTTAGGCATTACTATTCCCCTTTTCACTTTCCATACACATTCTTAATGAATTTATTCAGATGGGTGATTTTCCGCTGCGTACAAAGCTTTTACGCACGGCTGGAAAAGAGAGAACTTGTGCTATCTTTTGCCAGAATACGCCGGCCATTCCTATAGAATCCTATGGAAGCTGCTGGAAAAGGGAGGTGGGAGGGAGTTTAGCAGTGGCTCACATTGCTAAAGTCCCTCCCCCTCCCCTTGCCGGCAGCTCCCATAGGCTTCTATGGGAGCTTCTATAACTGCGATCAGCCGGCAAGGGGAGGGGAAGAGACATTAGCAGTGCTAAATTCTCTCTCCTGGGTCCGGTGTGAATGGGTGAGAAAATCGCAATGTCCGTGTGAAAGATGCCTTAAACTGGGTTTTCGCACTGCAGTAACGGCAAGTGAACAAAACCCTTCCCACCTGTGATAGCTAATGGATCTGTTATTTCATTGGGGGAACAGAAGAATTTATTGAATCAGATATGAGAGGTCCTCTCTAACTGTGATAACAATTCTTACCCTGATGTCATAAAATGAAATATCCTAAATAGTCTGAAGCACATCTGGAATACTAACCCTAGCGCTAACAAAATGATAGTAAACGTCCTATAATCAGGCACATGTTGGTTATCATTAGCGTTGCTCATCTTCATCGTCGGGTTGCTAAAATTGTCTCAATTTTTGCGAATTCAAATCGGGTTAGTCCGAACTGATTTTTAGTAAAAGTCGCTGGAAAATTGAATTTCCCATAATGCCTGCTGCAAAAGCATGCAGCCAATCAGCAGCCAGGATGCCTTGCTGATGTCACCAAATGTGTCCTTCATCTTGCATAAGGGGATCAGTTTCATTGTACACCTGTATCACATAACATAGGCACAGTGTAAACACATTACACATGGATATGCCTATATGACACACGGTCTGTTAATAGGGACAGATAGTTTACAGAGACTATATTACTGCTGGTGTGAAAGCTTGTATACCAGGAGAGAACTTAAATAGGGTTCTATTGGAGGGAGATGTGGTCTGTGCATCGGGAGAGCGTATATTTCTGCTGCTGTCGACGTATATAGCAGCAAAGCAGACCAACAAACTCCGCTTTGGCATGGGGAATATTGCAGTTCTCTCAGATGTCACTCAAAGTTGTCAGTCTGGCCACTTGAATCATTTGGAGACCTTACGCAACTAGCAATGGGGCTTGGTGAATTCAATTACTCTGCGCCAAACAGGGACAGCTCACAAAGATACAAGCTGTGCTCTGTGGCCTTCTGTTTTCACATATCGTTCCTGTGTCTTGTTTAGTTGGCAGTGTTTTTTTTCGTTAATATAAAAGACAACCCAACAGGGAAACAGCAAATACACACAGTGCGTGTCAGTGGCTTCAAACATTCTTAGAAGTCGCCAGTCTAGCCACAACAAATTATTTGCAGGCCTTACGCAGCTAGCAGTGGTTTTCTGCAAACTACAAAGCTAGCTGATAAGTTACATAAAACTACACTAAAAACAACTTGAGATAAAAAACATGAAGATAGCAAGGAGTGGAGGTGGTAGAGGACGGGCCAAGTTGGCACTTCAATCAGCTCCCACTGAAGCAACATCTCTGCATTCTGCAGGAGACAAGGCAAGCCCGCTGCTATTCCTTAGAAGAAGCTCTGTCTATGCATTACATCCACAGCATGCAGAATAGATTGTAGAGTGGATCACACAGCTTTCCTCAAGTACCACCACTTCCTCTTCCTCCTAGTCGCAGGCACACAGCAGTTAGTCTGCACCAGTCGGCTATGGCTATATCCCCACACTACTTCATCCAGTGCCAAATCCCCTGGATCCTCCAAAGCAGTCCACATGGATCAGTCTGAGGCGCTGTTTGATCATTCAGTGTCAAGTCAACCGGGCAGTTCAAACAATGGTTTTCTTGAAATTGGCCCAATAGCGTCACAAACTGATTGTTCCACTAATAGCGCGTCACTAGTTATCATCCAACTTTTCCAGGAACAAATATTAGTTGGACATAACTAGAAATAGAGGACATTCATAAAGCCGTATACACCTGTTTTATGGCATAATAGTCACATATTTTTGAGCAAGTGTGGGTTTGCACAAAAATTCACCAGTTTTATAAAATGTGGATGGGGTTTCAGGAGGGGTGTGGCCACCCAGATGGACAGATTTATGTATAATGTACACGGGAAACTGTAAATTCTACCAGAAATGTATGCCAGGTTGGACCTGGTGGAGATCTCTGTGCAGGCGCATGGAGGAGCTAACATGCACCTAATACCTGAAGAGCTGTGCGCCTCTTCAGGTATTAGGCACATCACATGCCAGAGAAAATCATATTAAGCCTGGCATTTAACATACTGGTCTTAAAAAATTTTCCACCATTTTTTTAAATTTGGCATAAGAGGGTGATTGAGGTGAAGGTAAAGTCCCCTGGCGCAAGCATCAAGCCATGATTGACTCCTATGGAGACATCATCTTTACCTCCCACCAAGCTGGGTACTCATTTTACTGACCTCGGAAGGATGGAAGGCTGAGTCAACGGCTACCTGAACCAAGTGGGGATTGAACCCGTAACCTTCAGGTCACGAGCAAGAGCTTAGGACTGCATTTCTGCTGCCTTAGCACTGTGCGCCACATGGGGTTCTTAAGAGGGTGATTCAAGGACTTTGTTAATTTTTCTAGATTTGAGGAAAATTGCAAATTATTGGCTGGGTACTGGCGGTCATTACTCTAAAATCCTCATAGCTGGCAGTTCCCTTCTTCTAATCAGCATCATTGGTTTGTAAAAAGGCAATAATTAAAAATCAAACATAAATATTACCTCTTCTTTCTTGGCACCGAACACACACGAATAAAAGTAGAAACTAATTGGCATTGTTTGAGTGAATTACTACCTGCAAGCCTATCATTTTATGGGAAATTAGCCGTTGGGAGAAGGAGCTTCCCAAGAACGGGAGGAATCGGGGCGTTTTATTGAGGGCTTTTAGAAGAGATAATCAAGTCATTCATTACCCTGGGAGACACGGAGCAGCTCACCTTATCTGTCACCAGACTTGACAAAGGATTATTGGAATTTTTATGTCCCACGGTAATTAATCATGATCTGTGTTCTGTACAAATGAACAATTTGAGCTCGGGAATGCAAATATCACTTTTTATGTTGGAGGAGCAGCATTTCATTATAAGGCGCAGGCCTCGTCGCCGTTAGCTGATGTAGCTCACAGCAATTTCTCATGGGTAATAGCGGTAACCTTTTACAGGCGGAGGAGTTTAAAAAGCTGTTTATGGGTTAGGGCTAAGGTTAGTGCTGGGGTGACGGTTAGGGCTGAGGTTAGAGGTAACGTTTGGGTTAAGGCAAGTGTTAAATGGGTTTTCCAAGTTTTTTTTTTTTTGCTAAAATAGACTACTCATATTAAACAAATAGCAAACCTGGTATTTTTCAGCCACCCTGGATCCCCGCAGCACCAGCATGGCATCTCTGTTCATCCTGCCGGGTCTGTGTTTACAGGCTGCAGTCATTCTCATGAAATCCCAAGTGCTCAGTTGTCAACTAGTTTTACAGGTGAGACGACCAATTACAGAATGTGGCCCCCTGCGGTGAACAGCTAATCCCTCTGGGTCCTTCTCCTGGCACCCCCAACAAATAGCTGATTTTGCCAGAGGAAAAATCACTGCCAGCTAGTCATTTCCCTGGCAGCTAGGCAGTAAGCAGTATTTCATGACAACCATTCGGAAGAAAGTCTGCCAGAACAGAACTCCATTCTGGTTCATGTATGGTGAGGTAGGTTTTTGAGCGGGGCCCAAATTCTATGATGTTCATATACCCTATTAAGCCATATGAACAGAGTTTATGTTCTTGCAAAAAATCTTCGGGTTAAGGTTGGGGTTGTCCAGGATCTGGAGAACATAGCTACTTTTGCCTAGAAACTGTGATACAACTGCCCCATGTTGTGGCTCGGCACCATTCAAACTGCAATGCTATTAACAACCTGTGGACAGATTTGGTGTTTTTGGAAGGAAGCAGCCATAATTTTTGACTATCCATATAAGGTTAGTGTAAGGGCCCATTAAGGCAGACATATTTTTGGGCTGTTTGCTGTCTTTGTATTCCATGGACAGCACCAGGGGCATCACTAGCAGTGGACATCTGGGGAATTTGGCCCATACCTCCAGCCCAGTGCCCCAAATTCCTGGTGCCACTCTCAACTGTATCCTTGTCCACAAGGCACTGATGCAGTTGAGAACTATGGTGGAGCAGGGAGTCAGAAGTTCTCTGCTCTACCTTTCTCCAGCACCACGCATTGTATAAAAAATATATATTATACTCACCTAATCCCCTATCAACACAGCATCTTTTTTCCTCCATGCACCTTTGCCAGCATGGCGTTGGTGGCGTGCTGTAGTGATATCATCATGCCTTGTGCATCGGGTCAGCAACAGGGCAGGAAGGAAAGAAAATGCTGATTGGGGATCAGGTGATTAGAATGTTGTTTTTTCCCTCTGGGGCACAGAATGGAGCATCATTCCAATATAAGGTGGCATTGCTACAATCTAAGAGGGTATTATTGTGATATAAGGGGCATTACTACTTTGTAAGGGAGTATTATTAGTATATAAGATGTATTACTGCTTCGTAAGGGGGCATTATTCCAATATAAGGCGGCGTTACTAAATTAAGGGGGCATTATTCTAGTATAAAGTGGCATTAATACTTTCTAAGTGACATTATCACAATATAAGGGGATTATTATGGTATAAGGGGTTCATTATTACTTTATAATGAGCATGACTACAATATAAACGGGTATGCCTCCCTGAAGAGGTGCGTTTTTAGAGCATGCCTGAAGTTATGTGTGTCAGGGATTGCCCGGATAGTTTGGGGTAGCGAGTTCCAGAGGACTGGTGCTGCTCTGGAGAAGTCTTGGAAGTAGGAATAAGAGGTTTGAGTTAAGGGGGCGCTTACAGGGGAATTATTACCTTAAAAACGAAAAAGTGAACATTATTTCTAGGAGCCACAGAGGGGGCATTATTATTTTCAAGGGAGCACTACTGCGGCTAATATTACTATGTGTGGGCACAAAAGGGGCATTATTACTGTGTAGGAGTACAAAGGGGGCACTAGTATTGAGTTTTTCACATCACACTGTGTGGAGAACTAAGAAGAGCACTATTACTATTTTTTGGTACAAAAGGTGACACTTGTACTGTGTGGCGCACTAATAATGTCTATGGCATAATATGGGGCACCGTCTGTCACTATTGTTTTCAGGGCTACTGTTTGAGGCACTATTTTTGGAAGATAATTATAGTTAGGAAACTTATTTCTGAAGTACAGTATTTGCGGTCACCGTATCACACAGCAGGTACAGTAATGGGGGCAGATAGGGCAGTAATAGGCACAGAATTGGGGGGTGAGGGGGTAGCAGCAGGATGAAGAGTTTGTGTAAGTTAGTAAAGGGCTGCTGGAAAAGTGAGAACCCAAAAACACTTGTGTTGCAAACTTTTCAAAAACAAATCATGGCTGGAAGAAGTCATCATGGTGCTCTGCACTCGATAGACAAGACAGAAAAATGAATGGCTCCAGCCAGAATGGACGTCGCCTGTAATCACTAGATATAACGGTACTGCAATCGCTTTTATGGTCTGCAGAGGACCAGTAGAACTGCTAGTATCTACCGTTATGGTTATTGTATGGTGGTAATAGTAGTCTTTCTATAATGCTTTTTATTCAGTAGCAGTATGGTAATATTAGTCGGGCACTATACAGTAGTAGTGGTAATGAAGTGGTGGTATTATTTGGACTTTGTTTTGTGGTAACTTTGGTATTTATATAGTGTGTTTTGTTCAGTAACAGTATGTAGATAATGTAGATCATATTTAATTATTGTATGTTACTTATGGTATACCTCTATAGAGCGCCCTTCTGTTGATCAGGTGATATGGAAGCGGCATCACCTGACCAGTGTGCTGCCAGTTGCTGGGTGAAAGGCTGTATGAAAGTACAAATAATTGGGAGGAGGTGGTGGTGGTGGTGGTGGTGGGTTGTATCGGACTCGCAGCTGATTCGAATCAAAATCCAAACCCATAGATTTTGACTCTGTTTTGGATGTGGAAATGTCGCAAAATCTGTAGCGGAAATTTCCGCTACAGAAATTCTGCAGCATTTCCGCCCCGTACGCTTAAGTAATTCTCAAGGGCTTAAATTGGTTCTCCTGGCTTTATTTCAATAAAGATAAATATTTTGTGTTTCACGTCTTCATCCTGTTCAGGAACTCTGCCTGCTGTCAGGGAATTGGAGTGTTCTTGTCTCCAGAAGCCAAAAAACTGCCCCATCCATGTCTAAATAATACAGCACGCTCATAGAGATGCCCTACGAGTACGTTAGTCTTGGTGCCGGTCTACGCCCTCACTTTGCTCTTCTCGGAAGCCTTTCCGAGGCCCTCAGTTACAGCGGTAGAGTGAGCCGTTACGTGGAATCAGATTTAATATTATACGGCATCTCATTTATTTTAGACGCGATGGTAAACACAATACGGATTCTTTCTCGGCGCATCCATCCATGTGAGACAGTCAATGAGTAGACCTTGATGTATCCACTAATGAATGTTCTCCGGCATCTCCTGATCTCCGGGGATAATACTGTCACTGTGATTAAAACCTCTCTGAGCTCCCAGCCTTGTTTACTGAAGTTATGATCTTTGAATGTGTCGCAGTGTTCTGTGTCTTACGGACGCCATCGCTCAGCTGTGTCAGACACGCCGGAGATTTATGAGCGAAGGAGGAAGATGCTATGACAACGCTTTATTTTTTTACCGCTGTCTGGACAAGGGTTTACTGTATACATCGATATAAGGGTTTACGGTATACTGCAATGTGTATGGGGACAAGGCATTTGGTCAGACCTCATCTGGAATACTGAGATCAGTTCTGGGCACCCTAATATAAAAAAAGACAGACAAACTGGAGCAAGTTCAGAGAAGAGTTACCAGGATGGTGAGCGGTCTGCAAATCATGTCCGATGAGGAACGGTTAAAGGATCTGTTACTGTTTAGGTTGAGAGGAGCCTTAATGGCTGTCTACAAATATCTGAAGGGCTGTCACACTGCAAGGGATCAGCCCTATTCTCATCTGCACAAGGAAAGACTAGAAACAATGGGATGAAACTGAAAGGGAGAAGAGACAGATTAGGTATCAGACAGTGAGGGGGATCAATGAGTGGAACAGGTTACCACGGGAGGTGGGGAGTTCTCCTTCAATGGAAGTGTTCAAACAGAGGCTGGACAGACATCTGTCTGGGATGATTTAGTGATCCTGCATTGAGCAGGGGGATCCACCCGATGACCCTGGAGGTCCCTTCCAACTCTACCATTCTATGACAATGCTGGCCTTGTTGGTTGGATGGTGCAAATATCTTACCTTACATTAATACCCCTCCGATTTTGGTGCACCATACAGTGCCGAAATAATCCAATGATACAGCGCACAAATAAATATACAGTACATTCCCCAAACACTACCAGAAAAAAACTGCAAGAGAATACAGTTGCAGTTACCTTTCCTTGAGTTGGGAATGCAAGACTGAGGTCCCAATGGCACCACCTTTAGGGCCGGTACACAGGGGGCAAGCGCATTTCAGCCACGTAAATACGCTGCATGATTATATGACTGAAAAATCACTTATACCTGCGTATTGCGCCCACTGCAGCGTGTTTTTGTATGCGCAGGTACACTGTGTGTCAGGACTGAAAAGAGATTCGTCCTGATGAAGCGCTAAGGCAATGTTCACACTTGCATCCGAGTTTTTCATTTCCCAGTTCTATCTTGGGAACAGGAAGAAGGAATGCCAGCCAAGGTCAGATATACCCCAAGACAGAAACAAATGGCACCAAGGGACCCCATTCACTATAATGCATTGACTCATTCTAAGGCTACATTCACACAGGCATGAATCTCGCGTGAGTTTAGAGCATTGCGAGATGCACAAAACCTGCACAAATACAAACTCCACTCTTTTGAATGGACTTATTTCCCATGAGCGATTTTTTACAGCGGTGCTCAGAGGATGACGATCGCAGCACGTTTTATCTTTGGGTGTTCCCTCTGATTTTTTTCAATGGCACCTCAAGAAACATCATATGGCATTCGTAGGGGCCTCGTGGGGTGCAGAGTGTTAAGGCAGCAGTATGCAGTCCTAAGCTCTCGCTCACGACCTGACGTCCGTGAAACACGTGCCTGGTGCATCCACAGGAAAACACGTGCTGGCAGCCGCGATATTGTGCTCACGCGTGTGAATGTAGCCTAGGATCCATAACATTATGTCTGGCAGAGGAGCTCTGCAAGGGCTTGTTTTTTGCAGGAGGAGTTGTAGTTTTTATTGGTACCATTTTGAGGTACAGGTGATTTTGGATCGCTTTTTGTTACATTTTTTAGGAGGTGAACAAACGACAAGCAACAATTCCGCCTTTACATTATTTTTATGGTGAGTTAAATAATAAAATCTTTCCATTGTCCGGGTCATTATAAGTGCAGTAATACTGATTATGTGTTGCCTTTTAAAATGGTTTATTTTTGGTATTTTATCCATTTAAAAATGTTTTTGTGGGGATAAATATTTATTTATTTTAACTGTATTTTTTAAATTAAATTTTAATGAAATTTTTTTACACTATTTTTTAGTTCCTCTAGGGGACTTCAGAATGAGATTGTTCAATCGCTAGGATTGTACACTGCATTACTTATGTACTGCATTCTACTAAACGAATTAGACTGTTCGAGGCGGGGTCTAATAGGCTGTGTTACATGGCAGACATGGAGGCCTTTGTCCGGCTTCCAGCTGCCATGGGAACTCATTGGTACATTGCGGGCTACCGATGGGTGACAGAAAGAGATCCTCCCCTTGTCATCTGCTTACATCCTGTGGTTGCTATTGATTGTGGCATGTAAGGGGTTAAACTGTCCGGATCTGCCCTGGCAGTTAGAGCAGGAACCTGGCTGTTGGTAGTCAGCTAAGCCACTGCCCTAAAAAGAGGTATGTGCAGCTTTAAAGCCAATTAGTGATGTCAGAAAAAAGGTGTATTGGCCGTCACTAAGGGGTTAAAAAAGCAAACTCTATTTAGTGGCTGAAATTAAAATTTGTTCTCGGGAAAGCTGAGTGACAACATAAATGGCCGCTATAGCAGCTTCCACAGAGGTTTTCACCTTGCTTTCCTAGATTCCTGAATGGTAAAGCTTCCCAGCATGCGGCCCTGAGGATGTAAGACTGCAGAACGTCAGGAGTGAAGGAAAGCTGGGTGATGGGAATATTGGGTGCCACCCAGCTTTCCCAGAATTGGATGATGACTCTTTTGCTTTTTCATTCTGCATTAGTTGTAGAACCTTGTAAATAACGTTTTTTTGCCCCCACTCAGGGATAAACTGGTCCAATAGTAAATCTGGGCGAGCGACGGGCTGGGTGAGACTGGGGAGACAGCACCCATGATAGAGATTTTACAGTTGGCAGGTAGAAAGGACACAGCTGGCAGTGCCAACCTGGATCCGCCCACTGCAATAAATGCTTCCCCTTCTAACGGTAGTTATTAGTGAGGGGACGGCAGAACTTGTCACCAAGATTTATCATCAGCTCGGAGCCGGCGAAAGAATCGAAGGAGCTTTTATTATTTTATGCAAAGTTTAATTCAAAAATGCCTTCTCCATCACAATTACAGAAAGCTGACAGCTTATAAAGTGGGCGATGCACTGGAACAACCCCCAGGGAGATAAGGCACAATCCTCCTCTGGGGACACTTCCACTATGTACTTCTCAGGCCTGTGTCACACAAGTGCATGCATATTTACGCATCAGGCATGGCGTATTTGCATGCGCAACAGTGTCTTTTACTGTACTTGTCGTGCACGCAAGACGTGCGCAATTGTGCAAACACGCACCGATGCTCTCAGCCATTGAAATGGCCAATTAGTTTAATGAGTTCAAGATGTGTTCTTCTCCTGCACATTTGCGCAGGTAGATAGAGCATGCTATGTTTTCTTATGTTCGCTCAAAATACATGCTTATGAATGAACCAAAAACTTCGAAATCAATGGGTTCTAATTTCTGCGTATTGCATTCGCCTACGCCCAAGAGACCACAGTCTGTGACTTCACATAAGAGCGAAGTACTGAAGTATTCTGTATCCGGCGCCATCACTGTACATGATGCCTATTCCGATTCGCCACGCTTTTCTTACTAGATCATCTGTAGAATTACAATCCGCTGGAAGCAGTACCGCGTCCCAGGAATCCTTATCTCACCCCCACTTCCTTTTCTTTAAGAGACTGTTACACTTCTGTCTTATCTGCGGCATCGGAAATATTAACAGAGTGAGTGCGGAGCGGCGGGGATTTCTTCACGCCATTATCTCATACGGTCGTCGTGGAAACATTTAGAGATAAATCACAACTAAAGGCAAATAACAGTGAATATTAATGCAGGCGATACAAAGGATGAAGGGAATGCCGCGCCGTCTGACTGGTCCCCGCAGAACACACAGACAGTTTAGGTTTTGATCTCGGGACCGCGGAGCCTTTTGTCTGGGCGTCCTCTTTGACCTTCTCACTCCCCGCTACTCCCAAAACTGAAAGAAGTTCTTTCATCGGTGCTTTAAAACTCTTAAGAGGGTTGTCCCCATGCAAGGCCATTTTATAAAAATTGACCCAATTGACCCTGTTAAAAATCAAAAGCAGAGATATTTACCCGTTCTCTGCCCAGGTGATCCAGCGCTGCAGCCCGGCGGTCCTCCCGATCTTTGTTTTGAAACAGCTACCACTTGACCTCTGAAGCCAATCAGAGGCGGCACCAGTCATGTACCATTCTTCTGGCATCATGGCTCCCAGTTTCTCAGCAGTGATGCTAGGTGAATGGCACCTGACCACTGTGGCCTTTGACTGGCTGCAGCGGACAGGTGGGAGCCGTTCGAAAACAAAAGCCAGGAAGACCGCGGCGCTGCAGTGCTGCTTCACAGGTAAGTATGCAACACCCCAGAGGGGTTACCCTGGGCATCTGGCTAACATACAGAGCTGGGAGGGATAAGTGCTGGCTTGTCACGGCGGCACTTACCAATCTCTGGTCCTTGAGGGATGACACATAGCCAAGCCCAGAGTAGGATCGCAGGCCAGCTTCGACATCCCTATGATAGGGAATGCCAATAAATGGGATGGGAGGAGTAGTAGTACTTATCACTCGTGACGTCACCGTTCCCACCCACCGGTATGCTACGTAGCAGAGAAAAGAACAAAGAGACTTGTGTATAGTACCTGGGGTCCCCAGCAACGGTTAGGGCCCGGTATAACTTAACTGAATGAATAACGTTTACAATAAGTATTCAAGGTAAGGCAGGTACAATTCACTTTCAACGCCAGCAGGCTAAAGCTCAGAGGTCAGGGTGGATACACAGGATGAAAACCAGGCCTTACAGTCCACGTTATCTGTACGGCACCACTCCTGGTCTGGGAGCACTTCAGAGGAGGAAGAGGGGTAGGGGTCACTCCACAGACACTCTGGCAAACAATTATTTACAGGAAGGCTTAAGCAATAAACACCCTGCACAGCAGGTGCATGGGTGTGTCTCAGTAGAATACCTCTGTGCAGTGATCCTAACTATGGATGGCAGCACAGGAAAAGCCTGTAGTGTGAACTGATACCTGTACAGAAGTATTGTAGGGCTTTCTCTCTCTCTGATGATGGGACTCACACCTTCACATCCACACTCCAAACACTACAGGATATCGCTCCTCTTTCTCCATCTACACCTACATGGAAACTGAAGGTGCTTCTATGCAGGTCTGTGTTAGTACCCTCTTGGGTCTCTGAACAAGATGGCACTCACAGATTGAAGACAAAACTCAGATCCTTTCCTGCTCTCAATCACTCCTATTTATATCTTCTAACACACAACATGATATGACAAATTGATACATTTACATGCAGGCTATGATTCTGTTACTATTAACCTCCCAAACACCCCAGTTGTGCAATATACACTCATTGGATAAGACAAGACAAGCTTGCACAGTGCATCTACACAGGACAAAACATGTATGACATTTAGGCCCCCTGTCCACGGCAGTGTATTCGGCGGCGAATCACGTTGGCTGACCCTATCTACAAGCGCTGGCCCCTATCTACAAGAGGAGAATCATTCGCATGCTGCAAATTGCCCCGATTCTCCTTGGCCAGCCTATCTATCAGATAGGGCTGACCATCAGAGATTCAGCGGCGGCTCCTCCTCCCGGGCGGCGGAGATCTGCTGTGGGACTTCGCATCGCCCGTGAACAGCCGACCTTATGCAAGGGACCAGGATGGTGTTCTGGGACGCTACGAGTAGCGCTTCTTTTATTGTTTGCACAGACCTGAATCGATTTTTTAAAAATGGCCTTGCATCGGGACAAATCCTTTAGGGAGCAGCAATTTTTTATTATTTGTCCCCACTTTAATTTTACCGTTTACTAACTTGTATTTTGTGGAACACATTATATTTTTCATGCTACCAATTAATATTCCATATAACGTATTAAAAACTAAAGCAAATTTAACTGGGGTGAAATGGAAAAAACACAGGGTCATCATTGAATGGCTGTGATTGGTTAACGCAGCGCCGGCTTTCATTGGCTGACGCCGCACTTAGTTAGCCAATCAGAGCATTAGCTTTCTGGAGGTGGGGTGTACAGTGTACTAGAGCCTCCATGCCCGCCCCTATCACATCTTGTATCCAAGCTAGAGGCGGTACAGTAGGGTGCAAGAGCCTCCATGCCCACCTGTATTACTTGTTGTATCCAAACTAGAGATGGTACAACAAGGTAGTAAAGCCTCCATGCCCGCCTGTGTCACATCTTACATCCAAACTAGAGGCGGTACAACAGGGTACTAGAGCCTCCATGCCTGCCCAAATCACATCTTGTATTCAAGCTAGAGGTTACCCAACAGGGTACTAGAGCCTCCATGCCTGCCCGTATCACATCTTGTATCCAAGCTAGAGGTGGTACAACAGGGTACTAGAGCCTCCATGCTTACCCGTATCACATCTTGTATCCAAGCTAGAGTTGGCACAATAGGGTACTAAAGCCTCCATGCCCATCCATATCACATCTTGTATCCAAGCTAGAGGTGGCCTAACAGGGTACTAGAGCCTCCCTAACTGCCCGCATCCCATCTTGTATCCAAGCTATAGGTGGTATAACAGGGTACTGGAGCCTCCATGCCCACCTGTATCACATCTTGTATCCAAACTAGAGGCGGTACAACAGGGTACTAGAGCCTCCCTACAAGGGGTCAGTTTTCCACATTATATTCTTATTTTGCCCTGTTATTGTAATCACTTACTTATAACAATGTTACAATCACGCAGTTTCATCCCATCTGACAACTTCTAGGGGAGGGATTGGTTTTGACAGTGAGTGTAAATGCCTCGGGCAGTACGAGGTGTAAACACAGTCCTGCTCTGGGTTGTTGACAAGGTGCTTATAGGTTACATCAGCAACCAGAAAAATTAGTAAAACCGTAAACAGATCTGAATTGACTGCAGTATAAGAGATCATGGAAGAGCTGAATTGTTAATGCTGCTCTGGATGTAACTGCAGTACAAGCGATAGTGTAACAGAATAGTTCATGCAGATATGGACGTGCCTGGTGTACAGGAGTTGCTATACAGTAATTTGTGTTCATTGGAATATATTGTGTAAACACAGGATCTTCTGCTATACACTTCCCCAGAGCATATACTGTACATAATGTGAACCAGCAGGGGGGCGCCAAATCAGATGTGAGCTCAAATTAGCTAGAAGTGAAGTGAACCCTGGCAGAACTGAGCTTGTGTCTCTGGATATGACAGGCGTGTAAGGCATGATGCAAAAAAAATATTTGCATAACTATTCAACTTGTGTTGATTGTAAGTCTTATACTGAAGTCACAAAGCAACATTCTCCATTCTGCACGTTTCCCTCTTAGCTTAACTCCCCCTGGTGTCTTAGTAAAACTATGCATAGACCTTTAAAACCCATACATACTCAATATCTGGTTTAGCTGTTACGTCGCGCCATAAACCTTTTACTTTCCCTGTGCCAAATAAATCCGGGTTAAGCCTCTTACATCCTATTATTATCCTAAAGTAATCCCGTAAAATGCATTCCGGTATAGATGAGATGCGGAGGCAAAGTCGGAGAGGCCACGCTGTACATAATTGGTGAAATCAATAGCATTTGGATTAACGAGGGGCTTACCTTCACTGAGACAATGGGAAAAATAAGTGACGTTACACAGAATTATATCGTAATGCACTAACATTGAGTTAATAATATAATCAACTGCATGGATTCGCTATAAGAAAGGTCAACTTTAAAATTTGGACAGTCCAAAAAAAGTAATGCGATGTTGTCTATTAACCAATTAGATTCCACTGGATGGAAACTAATCAGAATCTACAGAATGAAAACCAATGAAATTTCAGCCCTCAACTTGTATAAGAAATAGAAACAATGACAACCAATCAGATTTCAAGGGATAACCCCCAATCCGAATCTAAGGGATGGCAACTAGAGATGGGCGAGCATACTCGCTAAGGGCAATTACTCGAGCGAGTATTGTCCTTAGTGAGTACCTGCCCGCTTGGAAGAAAAGATTTGGGTGGCGGCGCGGGTGAGCGGTGAGTTGCGGGAGTGAGCAGGGGGGAGAGAGAGGGAGAGAGAGATCTCCCCTCCATTCCCCCCCGACTCTCCCCTGCCGGCCCCCGCACCTTTTCTTCCAAGCGGGCAGGTACTCGCTAAGGACAATACTCGCTCAAGTAATTGCCCTTAGCGAGTATGCTCGCTCATCTCTAATGGCAACCAATCAGGTTTCTGTTGAGTGTTGAAATCAGTCAGTATAGATAACTAATCTTATCCCAAGTAAGGACAGCCAGTCAGATACTACTTTAGTAGTAAGCCCCCCTTGGTTGTCATAAAGTTAGAGTAATCCCTTAATTCTTAGTGATACTCAAGGGGTATCGAAGCCTCATCAACCAGGTATGTCCAATTGTTTGTATGGTGCACCGGAGAAGAACACAACATTGAGCAAGTAGGATTCCAAAGATAGTAGCCAACTCACAAGAGTTTTTATTACAAAAAGTAGAACAAACAAGTGTGTAATAGACCAATCATTGTGGACAACACCCTACGTTACACCCTTTTTGCAGTGCTAGAATAACAAATATGGTAATACGTAATACAACACTTGCATACATTACTACTTTGAATAAGAAGTACAAAAATTTGGATATAATAACTAAATATGATTTCCAGGAAACAATGAACCCCCCCCCCCCCCCCCCTCCAAAGCATCAAGGACACACAGTTTCCACAAGCTTTGGGCCATAAATTAACACTTGAATAACAAGGACACACACAGAATACTTAATAATTTCACATAACCAACATGTACCTCCCGACATCAGAATGCAATATGGCAGGGCATTTCACGTGCCATCCATGTTCCGACTGAGAAAATCCACCAAATTATCCAAAAGTCAACTTTGTGGTACTGCTTGTAGGTAATATTACCCTTTTAGAATGTGTTTAGGCAGCCATATTGTTAGTTAATAGAGATGAGCCCCCGAATCTTTACAGATGAGCGGGGAGATACTCGGCTAAGGCACTACTCAATCGAGTAATGTGCCTTAGCGAGTATACTCGCTCATCTCTATTAGTTAACCAATGCAAAGCTGGTCATAAATTTGCCAGCAGTGACATAAAGATGGGCAGAGACTGGATGCTAGTGCTTCGCGGTGATAGTAGTCCATGGGATGAATATATACAAGTCCAGTCATATTACATCAAATGAAGTGCAGTATTGTAGGATGTTGCAGGTTGTAGAATGTAAGGCAGAAACACAAGGTGAATCTGGCCCTTCTAAGCTGGGGCCCCTCTTCTCTCTGGGTTCCATATTAGGAAAAGAAAATAATGCGTGTAGCCAAATGACTATAGTGATAGCAACAAATTGATGCATTAATCCTCTCCGTTTCACATATTTCATTGCCTACTTGCCATAGATAACTTTTTGATGGCGCTATCCTTTAATCTTTTCACTCCCAGAGTTTTTTTTGAAATTTTGCACCTTTGGAACCCAGGACAATTTTCATACTTTTGACACAGACAAATAAAACCTAAATCGTGGAAAAAAAAAAATCATACAAAACGCTCATACCCATATGTTTTCTTAAAGTGGATTGGCTTTAAAACAATACCAAGATCAAATCTGTAGCTACAATGCAGATTGAAATAGTCATTAGTAGCAAGGACATACCTTGTACATTATTGGCTATGTAAGTGCCTCCCTGTAAGGCCACTGTCACATGGGCGCTGCAATTTTCCGGTTGCTCACATTGCAGCCAAAAATCGCATCAATGAGAGGTAGCCGCATTCAAGTTGTGGCTGCATCTCTCATCTTCTCGCCCATTCAGACAAGCGGGCTGCAGTGTATATATGCTGCAGCCTGGAATACCATTGGCTGGGGGGAAAGAGTTCAGCTCTGCTAAACTCCCTCCCCCTTTTTGCCCCTCGCCGGCAAAGGGAGGGGGCAGGGCTTAGCAGAGCCAGTGTGCTAAACTCCCTCCCCCTCTCCGCCCCAGCCTATGGAAGCTGCCAGCAAGGTAAAGGGGAGGGATGGTGCAGGAGCTCAGCAGAGCTAGTCGTGCTAAACTCCATCCCCCTCCCTCCACAGTGTATGGGAGCTGCTGGGGAGGGACATTAGCAATGCTAGCCGCTGCTAAATTCCCTCCCCCTTCCTTTTTCTGACGGTGCTCATAGGCTCCCATGGAAGTCTATGGGAACGGATGGCGTATTCCCTCAAAAGATAGGGCAAGTCCTATCTTTTCCGGTGTTGTGTAAAAGCGACCGGATGGAACGCGCACCATGTGCGCTATCTTTTCCGGACGGCCAAATTTCCGTGCCGGAAAATCGTACATCGATTTGACATCTATCTCATATATATATATATATATATATATATATATATATATGTATGTGAGATATATATACGCCTTAGTGTTCTGTGTGTCGGTTTGTGACCAAAATACTGCCACCTTGTGGTTGGATAGCCACATGACACACTAAGGCATTTATATATGTGGATCAATAGAGGGGGACTTGACACCTAATTTTTTATACTGTAGAGGACACTGTTGCTCGCACTTACCAGCCATACCACCCATTCACCAGGAACAAGACCTCTGCAGCGCCACTTATTGGAGGGCAACAACCTACTGCACACCGATGAGTGGCAAACACCCTGAAACAGTTGTCTGTGTATGGATTTTGGCTTGACTTTCAATTCCCAGTCATTGCTACACGTCTTGTATAAAGAGTCTAACATTGACTTGCAGGAGTGCTGCCTTCCAATAGGTGACGCTGCAGAGGTATTGTTCCCTCTTTCTTATTTGCATATTACCCAGAAGAGCATGGATGGCTTTCTAATTCTCTTACTTACTCACCTAAAAGATAGCGTACCTGACCCGTTAATTCCTTACACACACATCTCTGTGAAATTCCCAAGAAAAGCCACAGGGGCTTCATGGGGGTGAAGAAACTTGATGATGATATAGACCTACACAGAATCATCTATAGTATACTTAAGGTGCTAGGAAGTGTAGGCGTACGTCAAGCAAAAAGCTTAAAAAGGCAAAGCCAAAAAGTGGTGGTGCAGCCAGAACGGTCGTGTGATTGGGACATAGGATAAGGATGTCATTGGCACTTGTCTGTACCCATCTGCTCCAAAGTGGCAATTAGTTGGCTACTTCATGATTACATGTGGTGGCTTTCCTCCACAAGAAGTCTCACATGTCAACTTTCTTGGCCCCTGCGATGCCAGCTCTTCCTGGCTCAGTGGTTAGAAATAGCATGTGACATTTGCCGTACACATTGAAGATTTTTGCTTAACACACCATTATGGTATTGAGATTGGGGCCTACCATATTTTCATTAGTTGCCTAAAAGTTCATGCCCAGACAACTGTTTTAGGTGTGGGGAAAATCTGGGATTGCAGAAACACTTGTTGGCTGTTTGTGATTTTTCCCAATCCTTCCATACACATGCTTGCTCAGTTTGTCCTAGTGAACATGTGTTTTTAATGGGGAGAGGACTCCTCTGGTAGAAGGACATCTCTTGTGAGAACAAAGGGCTGGGCATGTTGAAATCCAATGTGCTCAATCCTTCCTTCCTTTGTCAGATAATAGTCTGGAGTTCCATATACACATTAGAGAGATCCAGTCCTGCCAAAATCAGTGGGTTCGGCCAACTGACATCCTATATATATATATATATATATATATATATATATGACTTGACAAAGACCGCATACAGTGGTCAAAACGTTGTCTACCAGCTTGGGCTCTTTATTTTTGCCTACAAGATGTATCACTGTACTACCATCAAGATCCCTGGATGCTGCTCGTGTATATTGGGATTCTCTCTCTCTCTATATATATATATTAATCACGCTATGGCTGATCCAGGTTTTGCATTGGGGTGGAAGTCCAGTAGTATACCTCTCCCAAGATGCCATGGACCATATCCACACAGTTCCCATCTTCTTGCCTTTTGTTTTTACTGTACTTCAACATCCAGTAATTGATTTCCATCTAATTGTGTCTGTTTTCCCCATCACCCTCAATGTCATCTCCCTTCTAAATTAAGTATGTCTAATTGGCTACAATTTTAACACAGCTTAAATTCTTAATTTCCCGTGTCTCTACATTGATAGACTTTGAACTACTTTTAGGTCTATTGGGCTTTCAGTGGAAAGTTGTGGAATTGTACTTGTCTCCTGTTTAACACAGAATTTCATAGCAATTCTGAGAGTTCTCAAACTCTTCCAAAGAAAGTCTATTCATTAGATTCCATGACTGCGGCTCCACCTTTAGGGCTCTTATATAGTATATTCTAGATATAAATTCCCTGATATAAAATTGCTATTGCTTTAACCCTTTGCAATCCAATTTTGGATTCAGGGTTTACTAGGGGGCTTTCTCTTTCTGCCACAATACAATGGTGCCATCTGCTGGCTAGAGCCAGTACTGCGGTATGTGGCATGCTGGACAACAGAGCAGCCAGTAACATACAGTAAGAATACCCTGCCGGATGTCTTCCGACATCGGAGCTGTACAGCCTTCAATCAGAAAATCTATAGACGTCTGACAAGGGTTAATTATAATCAGACTGTTCTTCTAATAAAAAAAAATCTTTCAAACTTTAACAATGGTCCTCTTTAAGTTATATCAATTTGACTTTGCCTTATTCCACTAATTCTGGCTCTACAGGGTAAATCAATGAGATGTAGAACTGGGAAATAGTCAGAAATCAACTAAAAAGTGAGCCAAAGGAGATACTAAGAATAAGCACCAAATATGGACAAGCGCCATCATCCATTACTGGGAGCATGACCACTAACCACATGACAAAGGTACGGAATGCAATGGCAAGGACACTACAAATAGAGAAAGAGGTAAGCCACTGTCAGCCACGATGGCTAAACTTATCAATTTGGATACATTTATGCTAAAAAAAATTCTAAAATTGTTCAAAAGTACCTTTTCCATGGAGCAGGAAACAACAATATATTTGTATAGTGGCTCTTTAAGTCCTCAGCGGAATGAAACTCAATACATACATTATAATAAAAGCCTTATTAAGTCAACCAGGATGGTCAAAAATACATTCATTTGATCATATAACCTGTACAATTTCATTACCGCAGCAGACGTCTCGGCTGGCGCTAATAACTTACTGATATATTGAATTTCTTTTTTTTTTAGAACACTTGAAATGAGTAATTGAACGAGATTCATCTCATTACTAAATCTGGCATAGTTACATTGTATCACTATGAATCGCTCCCCCTTATGGTCCGGGATGTTTTTTTCTTTTTTAACCGGGTTTTAACATAACAGTTTAAAAGTGAATGATTCATAAAAGTTGGGATATTTCCCATAACACATTAGGAAATAAAGGCATTGCTCTACAGCGCTGCAATCATTCACTGAGGGCTCTTAGTCAGAAGACAAGTATTAAGCACGGTGCCAGAATTCAAGTTCTAGCATTATCCTTTTGAAGAGTAGAGAGACATTAACCCCTTACGGACGTGGACCCCTATTTTTATCATTTTATTTTTGTTTCTTACCCCTATTTTCAATAAATTCTAACTCATTTATCCATCTCCGTAAATGTCTGAGTTGTATTTTTTAATGGTAGTATTTAATGTACCATCCAGTGTACTGAAAAACTTGAAAAAAATTCTAAGTGGAGTGAAATGAAAAACAAAACCCAATTCTGCCATCCTGGTGGGTGGGGAGGGGTGGGAGGGGTTCTTGCTGTTACGGTGTACATACTGCAGCAAACCTGACATGATGACTTTATTCTGAAGGTCAGTACAATTATTAATACAAAACTTATATAATTTGTGCCAATTTTAAAAAATAAAATATTTTTGGAAGAACAGTAAAATAATTTTCTGGAAAACCAATCACAGTTATCATGTTGGGGAGGCGGGATTTATGAATTGGCCAATCAATGCGGTGCTCAGCCAATTCATAAATCCCACCTCCACAATGCGATGACTGTTATTGGTTCACTGAGCACTGGATTGATTGGCTGAGCAGCGTTCAAGAAGCAATCACAGCATCGCTTCCTGGAGGCGGGATTGGGATTTATGAAACCCACAACCAGGAAGTGATCTACGGTGAGCAGCCAAGGACTGCAGCAAGCGCACCGGAGCACTAGAGAGCAGCGTAAGGACCTGCATTATGCCTGCTAGGCAAGTATAATAAGACTTCCCCCAAAAATAAGAACTAGTGCCTCTTTTGGGGCAAAAATTAATATTAGAAATGGTCTTATTTTGGGGGAAACATGACAGTGAGGGTGCTGGTACACAACGGGCCGTGAGGGGGTGGTGTGCCGACATGGCCAAGAATCACATGGCATCTCTGCAAGCAGTCTTATCATGCATCGGTTTTAGAATACGGTTTTCAGCTGTGTTACTTGTGCAGGTGATGTGAACTATCTGCTTCATCAGTAGAACCTGCACTACCGAAAACTGCGCTGTAAAACCACAGCGATTCCCCGTAAACCGCATTGTGTGAACACTCTTAGTTACGCTAGGTTGAAAAACAATCATGCATTCAACCTTTTTCAGATTAATCAGGCCGCTCTCACACCGGCGTTGGGGTCACTTCAGGGTTTCCGTCTCTCTGCTCCGTTTTTAGAGGAAAGCAACTAATATAAAACTGAAAAAATGGATCCGATTGTTCCCCATTGATTTAAACGGAGCTTCAGTCTGCATCTATTCTGTTAGGCTTACTTTTTTTTGGAAAATAGTGTTATTTTTCCGATTCAAAAAAAAATACGAAAACCCAATGGAATGAAAGCCTTTCTGAGGTTTTTTTTTAACTCTATGGGGAAAAAATTGGTCCGCTTATTTAAGTTTTATTTTACTTTCTCTCCTCCAAAAAAGGAGCAGAGAAATGGAAACCGTAAAGGACCCTAATGAGGTGTGAAAGCAGCCTTATACATTATTCAGTGCTGTAGAAATAATCGAAAATAATAATAGCGCAATAAGAGCTAAGTGATAATAGAAGTTATAACAGTAATGGTGATACTACTACTACTAATAATGAGGATGGTACTAGTAATAATAACATAGTAACCTACCATAGTATGTTAGATTTAAAAAGCCATATGTCTATTCAGTTCCCCAATGATGATCCAGAGGAAGGCAAAAAACCCCAAAGAGATAAGTCGATCAGAAGATAAAAAGTTCCCGCGCTCCAGGCGTACAGTGTAAGACAATCAATTTACATAGAATAGTACCAAAAGAATGGGACTGGTACCATTCTATATAAATTGATTGTCTTATACTGTACGCCTGAAGTGTGGGAAATTTTTAACTTCTTATCGACTTATCTCTTTGCTTGTCTGGAGTGTATTCCACCTGCAGAAATTTCATAGACACTCCCCACCTCGTGGAAATCCAGTAAGGGGGTCCTTTGGCAATAGCTCAAAATTTGAGTCTTAGGCCTTGTTCAGGCGAGCGTGGTTTACACGTTGCTACAGCAGTGTGTAAACCATGCCGCTGTCATGCAGGAATTCTGCGGTGAACGAGCTGCTCCGTGCTCCATGGAGCAGCCTGTTCCCATGTCCGTGCTGCGAGCAGAGTGCTGCCGCAGCTCCCATAGCGGTCTGTGGTCAGCGCCATGGACAGCGCCGCAGCATGGAGCTGACAGGCAAGTTTTATCTTTTTCACCATAACAGATTCTGGGCTGGTAAAAAAGCTCCGTGTGAGTGCTTCGATAGCAACCTATTGGTTGCTGTAGAAGCGTGGTTTACAGGCTGCTGTAGCAGCGTGTAAACCATGCTTGAGTGAACAAGGCCTTAAAGCAAACCCGGATGATAGGTGTGTCAACCATTCCTGTTGGGAAGTGGCTGCTCACACTAGGTGAGTTATCTCTACTTAAGCTTTCTTGTTTTTTTAGTATACCATTTAGATTGCTGACCTTGCTTTAATTGCTTTAAAAACACAATGAGATAGAAGCCAATATTCCTCATTTCAAGTGTAAAATTCCTTCCAAGAATAATCCCCAGATCACAGACCCTTCTGAAGTTATTAATGATTATAACTGGTAATATTGTATCACTCAAGAAAGACGTCCAGACCCCTCTTGTACTCTCATCGAATTCTCCATCACCACATCCTCAGGCAGAGCATTCCATAGTCTCACTGCTCTTACAGTAAAGAACCCCCTTCTATGTCAGTGTAGAAACCTTTCCTCTAGATATAGAGGGCGCCTCCTTGTCACAGTCCTGGGTATAATGACGATGGTAATAATGGTAGTAATGAATCTAGTGATAATAATGATATATTAATAGTAATTCTGATAACAGCGCTGATAATAACTAATATTATAGAATTAGGTGCCATTTATATTATTTGGAATGTTTGCTGATTGCTATTTGTATCCCTTTCTCTTTCTCAATACTACATGTGTGTTAGCGGATGAGAGGAATGATAAGATCTGGATCTGACCTTGCCTGAAATCCCTGCAGGGTGCACTACACAGAGGGGAACAAGATGTTTGATAACCCATGCAGCGCCCTCAGGAGGCGGTGACGCTCCAGCGCTCCGCACCTCCACATGACAATCTCGGTTCAGTAGTAATTGTGATTTGTTGCTGTGAAGCAAAGTGAATGATGAAATCTCTAGTGAGGACATTAGGGATGAGCTCTGGAGCTTGCAGTGAAAACAAATAATTGGCTCCCCTGATAGCAAACACCACATCTACATAAATGCAATGCAGCTGTTATCAACTGCCTTCCATGATATATGAACCGGAGAATATTTATTATCAAGCGTGGAGTGTGAAATTCCAAGTTAGAGTCTATAAGAAACACAAGGTATAATGACGTGACGGGAAAACTAGCAAGATTGATTGGTATCTGTCACTTCAGGCCTCCTTCACACGGGCGACAAAGTTGCGTGATTTCCTCGCGATGTGACAATGCTACAAATCGCATGTATGTGAAGCCCCTGCTTTCCTGTGGGTTCCTTCACATTTGCGATGTTTGGTAGAATGCGACATTGCTTGTTGCACGATATGGCCGCGACTTGTGAGGTTTTGTAGCCCATGTTACTCTATAGAGCCTTCCTCTCTGTTGCATCGCATGGAAATGCGGTTTTCGTGCGGTGCGATTAAACTTTGACAGCAGGAAATCCTACTGTCAAAGCTGTAAAGTAAGCCTTAGCTGCCGGAAAAAAATAGAAAAAGCAGTATACATCATCACCTTAGAAGTGATGTCAGCCCGGCCGCATCTTCTCACCATGCCCCGGCACTGTTCTTCATCATCCATCTCTTCTGGCTGGGGATTAAAAAATACCCACCTCTTGGAAGCACTGCGTCTGATTGGCTTTTGCTGAGCCAATTAGCGCCAGCACTTGATAAACGGCTGTGATTAGTTCATTGAGTACTGGCTCTGATTAGCTAAGCGTCAGCCAATCAGAGGCAGCGCTTCCAGGAGGTGGGAGTTATTCAATCCCCAGCCAGAAGAGATGAAGTAGAATAGTGTCGGGACCCAGGAGGAAGCTGCAGCGGCGGAGCGGACATCGCTTCTAGGTAATGTGTTCTTTTTTTCCCATTTTTCTCTGCAGCTAGGGCTTATTTTCAGGGTAGGGCTTATATTTCAACCCCCTCCTCCCCAAAAGTCGTGTGACTTTGTAGAACCACTTGTGACCTTGTAGCACTACAAAATTGCAGTATCGCCGCGAGAAAACGCAGTAATATCACACGAACCAGCGATGTGATATTGCTGCGGTTTTCTCGTGGCGATGCAGTGTCGCCTGTGTGAAGGAAGCCTAAAGGGGCACTACACTTTAGGACGATCTTCTTTTCACTTCTACTTTATTGGGGTTTTTTGCCTTCCTCTGGATCAACATTGAGGAAGGGGGTACCGTATATACCGGCGTATAAGACGACTTTTGAACCCCGAAAAATCTGCTCTGCAGTCGGGGGTCGTCTTATGCGCCGGTAATACAAAAAAAAAAATGTAAAAAAAAAAAATCATTACTCACCTCCCCCGGCGTTCTGTCGCGCTCCGGCAGGATGTCGCTCGCTCCTCGTCCCCGGCGCAGCATTGCTTTCTGAATGCGGGGCTTGAAATCCCCGCCTCCAGAAAGCTAATACACACGCCGTCAGCCGGTACAGCTATTCAATGACAGCATTGAATGGCTGTGATTGGCTGAAGGCGCACGTTGCTTCAGCCAATCACACCCATTCAATGATGTCATTGAATAGTGTGATTGGCTGAAGCCACGTGCGCCTTCAGCCAATCACAGCCATTCTGTAACTGGCTGACGGCGTGTGTATTAGCTTTCTGGAGGCGGGGATTTCAAGCCCTGCATTCAGAAAGCAATGCTGCGTCGGGGACGAGGAGCGAGCGACATCCTGCCGGAGCGCGACAGAACGCCGGGGGAGGTGAGTACAGATTTTTTTTTTCTCCACTGTAATACCGGCGTATAAGGTGACAGTTGGGGGGTCGTCTTATATGCCCCGTCGCCTTATACGCCGGTATATACGGTAATAGGCTGAAGCAGATGGATATATATCTTTTTTCAGCCAAAGGCCGGCTTCACACAGGTGAGAAAATCACACAAGATTTGTGTGCTGCGACAAGCACAAATCTTGTACGAATATGAACCCCATTACAAGTGAATGAGGTCTTATACATGAGTGTTTTTTTCCCTGCTGCATCCCATCTCATCACGATGCGATGTAGGAAACAAATCGTGGCAAGTCCTATCTTAGTGTGTGCCCTCACATCGCCCATTGTTTTTAATGAGGCCGGCAGCAGCATCGCACCACGTGCTAGGTACATGCAATGCAATGCGAGGTCTTCCGTTGAAAACAATGGGAGACATTCTGTGATCCATCACCATGGCGGAGGATCGCGAGGTGGTTTTGATATAAGAACGCCTCGCACCTTTTGGAGATATCGCACTTGCTGCCTAACATACTAATGCAGAGAATAGAACCTATTGATATCAGTGGGTTTATTCTCACTTTTTTTTTGTGCCCACAAAAAAATAGGACCTGCTCTATCTATGGAGAGAGGTCTATGGGAGGTGCGCAAACACGCATATCTGCACACGCGGTTATGCGTTAAAAGCAGCTCATACCCGCAATCACTGGCACCCCTTTAGGCAAATTGGCCTTTTAAATCACCACACTACTATTCAGGTTTGCAGTTAGGCAGTCTGGAAAAGCTGGGTAAGGCCTCATTCAGACGGACGTTTTTTCGCGTGATTTGCGCATGTGCATGCGTCCGGCAATTTTATAGAACCATTGCTTTGCAATGGTATCGGACACATGAGCACTTTTTATGCGCTTGTCCGATAAATTATAGAACAGAAATCGCAGATCGCACTTATCTGCGATTCCTGTTCTCTTCTCTATATGCGCTCAATGGGGCCAGCGGCAGCTGCGCCGACCCCGTAGAGAACATATACTAGACAAATCATTCTCCTCTGCCACAGGTGTAACAGCTGTGGCAGAGAAGAATAATGTTTGCCCATTGAATTCAATGGAGCCGGCAATACAGCCGGCTCCATTGAAAGCAATGGGCTGCCGGCGATCCCGGGATGAATTGTCGGGAAGGGGTTAAATATATAAGCCCTTCCCTGCAATTCATCCAGAAATGTGTAAAAATAAAAAATATATATACTCACCTGGTCCCGGCAGACGGAGTTCAGCCGCGGCGGCCAGCAGTTCTCCTGAACTGCTCTGAGTAGTATTCAGCAGCCGGGGCTTTAAAATCCCCGCCTGCTGAATGAGCTGCCTCTGATTGGTCACAGCCTCACCAATTAGAGGCAGCTCTCACTCACACCCATTCATCAATTCATGAATGACAGCTGAGAGCTGCCCCTGATTGGTCCCTGCGCTGAGCCAATCAGAGGCAGCACTCACTCACCCATTCATGAATGGGTGTGAGTGAGAGCTGCCTCTGATTGGTGAGGCTGTGACCAATCAGAGGCAGTTCATTCAGCAGGCGGGGATTTTAAAGCCCCGGCTGCTGAATACTACTCAGAGCAGTTCAGGAGAACTGCCAGCCGCCGCGGCTGAACTCCGTCTGCCGGGACCAGTTGAGTATATATATTTTTTTTATTTTTACACATTTCTGGATGAATTTTCGGGAAGGGCTTATATTTTTAAGCCCTTCCCGAAAATTCATCATGAGATCGCCCGCAGCCCATTGCTTTCAATGGAGCCGGCTGTATTGCCGGCTCCATTGAATTCAATGCGCTGGACAGCTCCGGCCCGTTACTAATGAAGCGCGGCTAGGAGCAGTTTTTTCGGGCGATTTTTCGGCCCCGGTCACGCGATTTGCGGATGCGCATCCGTCATGCGATCCACAAATCGCGGGAAAAAACGCCCATGTGACTAAGGCCTGATAATGTAAAGACGGCCACATTGGTGGTGGTTCAACTCTTTAACCCTTTCCAATCCACTGTCTGACGTTTTCCTACATTCTGATTGAAGCTTGTACAGCTCCAATGTCAGAAGACGTCCGACAGGGTATGCTTACCATCTATTGCCAGCCACTCCGCTGTCGGAGCCTCTCTGGCACACACACACTGGCTTCAGCCAGCAGATGGCACCGTTGTATAACCACAAAAAGATAAAGCCTTTTAGGAAACACTAAATCCAAAATTGGATTGGAAAGGGGTAAGACTCCTATATAGGATTGTTCTGCAGCTTGCAGTGGGATTTGCAACTATTGAAATTCTCACCAAAATTCACACGGCTCAATGCGGATTTTGAAATCTAACAATTTCCGGCAGAATTAAGCCGCTTTCAATTCCGCATCAAAATCTGCATATTCGGGCTTATTCAGACGACCATATGTGCAAAAACACTTGCAGCAGCGCAACGTATTAGCGCATGAATGTTGTTGGATGAGGTTGATGTGGTCGCGTGACTGCACATAGTATTGTACTTTTTACACCACGAGGGGCCAGTTCACATGACACAAGCTTTCCGTGGATTAAAAGTTTATTTAGCTTAATGAAGTCCAGATGTGTTCTTTTCCTCATGTTTGGCACAGTGTTTCACACTTCCCCTTGTATATTTGCGCACCTCCCATCTATATATATAAAGGCGAAAGCCCTCACTCTCTGACTAACTGACTCGCCACTAATTCTCTAACTTCCTGGTGTCATACAAACCCAAAATGTGGCAGGATCATCCTTTACATTCTAAATAGGAAAAGTGAAGGGGTCACAACTTGATTATTCAATGCTAAGTGCAAAAGTAAGTGCACCCCTATGTTATGTAACTTCCCAGTGTCTTACAAACCTGAAATTTGCCACGACCATTCTTTACATTCTAATGGGGAAAGTAAAGGGTTTGCAACTTCCACATTCAATTCTAAGTGCGAAAAAACTGTGAAAATCCACGATATATGAGATAGTTTTTTTCCCAGAAACCATAAAGCTTTGGGAAATGATTTGCATACTGAGGATAATCTACCTCACCTTTATATGTATACACTAAGGGGGAATCTACCTCACCTCTCTGTGTATATACTGAGGAGAATCCACCTCACCTCTATGTGTATATACTGAGAAGAATCTACCTCACCTCTATGTGTATATACTGAGGAGAATCTACCTCCCCTCTATGTGTATATACTGAGGAGAATCCACCTCACCTCTATGTGTATACACTGAGGAGAATCCACCGCACCTCTATATATAAATACTGAGGAGAATCCACCTCACCTCTATGTGTATACACTGAGGAGAATCTACCTCACCTCTCTGTGTATATACTGAGGAGAATCCACCTCACCTCTCTGTGTATATACTGAGGAGAATCCACCTCACCTCTATGTGTATATACTGAGGAGAATCTACCTCGCCTCTATGTGTATATACTGAGGAGAATCCACCTCACCTCTATGTGTGTATAATGAGGATAATCTACCTCACCTCTATGTATATATTCTGAGGAGAATCTACCTCACATCTATGTGTATATACTGGAGAGAATCTAATGCTCCTCTATGTGTATATACTGAGGGCAATCTAAAACTCCTATATCTGTATACGCTGAGGAGAATATAACTGACCTTTGTGTATATACTGAAAGGCTGTAAAGTATATAAGTAAAAGGCCATGGACTGCAGGCATGGAGCATGCCTTTAAAGCTAAGAATGGGCTGCAACCTATATTTGAATAAAAAGGGGTGTTAACTTTAGGGATAAATAGTGAGGAGAGTGGGAGGAGTGGCACATTAAGAGAGACATCCGTACATGCAGCCTGAGGAGAATCTAACGCTCCTCTATGTGTATATATATTTTGTCCCTCGGTTCCTCTGAAGTAACCACAACTCCATAAAATGTTCTGTGCGAACAACAGGTAAACACCGGGTGCCAAATTAACTTGTGCAAAGCTGGGTATATCAGCTACTAGACTTCTATGGGGCCTTTGCTGTGCAAAACGCAGAAGAATAGAGTAGGTCCTACTTTTTTATGTGCGTGCAAATTCGCGGGAAACATGCTCATGAGAATGACCCATGGAAATCAAAGGGTTCTATTCTCTGCGTTTAGCACGTGCATATTTTGCATGTGCAACACCTGCACAAACACGGTCATGTTAAGAAGCCATTAGGAATTTGAATTTTGGTACAAAATGTTCCACACAAAGGCAAATTCCACTGTGGGTTATGTGTGCATGAACTGCCCATGACTGCTGAAGATTGGCTGCAGCGGTAATGTGAATGATAAATATAAGGTCATCACTGTAGAAGCTTCTGGGATTGGAGCCTAGGGGGACCGAAATAATGGTGCTAGAACATTAAACAGGGCGTGTAAAGGCTTCTTTTCTTTATTTTATTCAATCATCAACTCCATACAAGCTTTCTAAGACCCCCTTTTAAAGGAGTGATCCCAGCGTGTTTCTGACTATCAGCATTTTTTCTTTTTATTCTTGAAAGGGTTTTCCCAATATTTAAAACTGCTCACAGCCACTCTGTACTTCCTGATTATTGCTGGCCAGGACATGTGAATACTGCAGCCAATCATGGGCCATAGCAGTGACCTTCTATAGCCAGAGATTGGCTGCAGCAGTCACATATCCTTTTCAGCAGCAACCAGGAAGTACAGAGTGGCTGTGGAGCTTTAAGTACAGGGAAAGCCCCTTTAAGGATAAAAAAAATCTGCCGATAGGCAGAGGCATGCTGGGACAACTCCTTAAAAGGGGGATTTTAGAAGAATTTTAGGTGCCGATATTTTGCTATTTAGAACAAGATGATATTTCAAGGCAAATGGGATAGAAGTAAAAGCTGGAATTGTATTTGCATGGAGTTCATTTGAATTCATGGATTGCAGCCTCCCTTGGTCTAATTGTACGTTAGAAGATCATCTTTCGCTCCTTCCTATAATCACACATCTATATGATATGATGATTGTAGAAAGGCGTAGCGGCTTGATATTGCTTGACCTTGGAACTTCCTTTCTGACTAAGTACATGGTCTGTCAATCCTATGTCTGTGCGGAGACGGTGGTTATACAGAGGAGCACATTATGGCAGAGCTAATGGTTTTACTCATTTCAAAGGTTGGGGTCATTTGAAACTTAGAAACATGGGTTTATGAAGGGTGAAAATCTAATGTGACCTTCTATCAGCATCAGACTTCTTATGCGAGGTTTTTTGCAAGGGCCTTGCATATTTACACACCACAGGGCAACTTCAGTCAATGATGATATAAACATAAGAATTTACAATGTAATACAATGCAATATTTCAGAAGAGACATCCCTGTTTTTTTGTATTTTGAAAGCCCTCCCACAATGTCTTAATGAGTAAGACACGGAGTATGACTTATCAGACACAGCAAACAATGTACAAAGGTGTATCTACTATTATACTGCTGCTTTGTACAAGAATGTAATGACTATAGTACTGCTCCTATGCACAGTAATATAGCTACTACCGTATAATATGACTCCTTATGTACAATAATATAACTATTATACTGCTCCGATGTACAAGAATATAACTACTATAACACTGCCCCCTATGTACAAGAATATAACTACTATAATACTGCCCCCTATGTACAAGTATATAACTACTATAATACTGCCCCCTATGTACAAGAATATAACTACTACAATATTGCTCCTATGTACAAGAATATAACTACTATAATACTGCCCCTATGTAGTAGAATATAACTACTATAATACTGCTCCGATGTACAAGAATATAACTACTATAACACTGCCCCCTATGTACAAGAATATAACTACTACAATATTGCTCCTATGTACAAGAATATAACTACTAAAATACTGCCCCTATGTACAATACTATAACTACTATAATACTGTAATACTGCCCCCTATATACAAGAATATAACTACTAGAATACTGCTCCTATATACAAGAATACAACTACTATGGTACTGCTCCTAGGTACAGGAACAAAGCTACTATAATACGGCCTCCTATGTACAAGAATATAACTACTATAATACTGCCCCCTATGCACAAGAATATAACTACTATAATACTGCCTCCGATGTACAAGAATATAACTACTATAACACTGCTCCGATGTACAAGAATATAACTACTATAACACTGCCCCCTATGTACAAGGAATATAACTACTACAATATTGCTCCTATGTACAAGAATATAACTACTAAAATACTGCCCCTATGTACAAGACTATAACTACTATAATACTGCCCCCTATATACAAGAATATAACTACTATAATACTGCTCCTATGTACAAGAATATAACTACTATAATACTGCTCCTATGTATGGTACAAGAATATAACTACTGTAATACTGCTGCCTATGTACAAGATTATAACTACTATAATACTGCCCCCTAAGTACAAGAATATAACTACTATAATACTGTCCCCTATGTACAAGAATAAAACTACTATAATACTGCCCCCTATGTACAAGGATATAACTACAATAAAACTGCCCCCTATGTACAAGAATATAACTACTATAATACTGCCCCCTATATACAAGAATATAACTACTATAATACTGCTCCTATGTACAAGAATATAACTATTGTAATACTGCTGCCTATGTACAAGATTATAACTACTATAATACTGCCCCCTAAGTACAAGAATATAATTACTATAATATTGTCCCCTATGTACAAGAATATAACTACTATAATACTGCTCCCTGTGTAAAAGAATATATCTACTATAATACTGCTTCTATGTACAAGAATATAAATACTATAATACTGCCCCTACGTACA
Organism: Eleutherodactylus coqui; assembly: GCF_035609145.1. Taxonomy (NCBI): domain Eukaryota; kingdom Metazoa; phylum Chordata; class Amphibia; order Anura; family Eleutherodactylidae; genus Eleutherodactylus; species Eleutherodactylus coqui. The sequence continues at coordinate 94,951,754 of NC_089849.1, forward strand.
AGAATATAACTACTATAATACTGCCCCAATGTACAAGAATATAACTACTATATTACTGCCCCCTATGTACAAGAATATAACTACTATAATACTGCCTCCTATGTAACAGAATATAACTACTATAATGCTGCCTCCTATGTACAAGAATATAACTACTATAATACTGCCCCCTATGTACAAGGATATAACTACAATAATACTGCCCCCTATGTACAAGAATATAACTACTATAATACTGCCTTCTAGGTACAAGAATATAACTACTATAATACTTCCCCCTATGTACAAGAATATAACTACTATAATACTGCCCCCTATGTACAAGAATATAATTAATTTAATACTGCTCCTATGTACAAGAATATAACTACTATATTACTGCCTTCTATGTACAAGAATATAACTACTATAATACTGCCCCCTATGTACAAGAATATAACTACTATAATACTGCCCCCTATGTACAAGAATATAACTACTATAATACTGCTCCTATGTACGGTACAAGAATATAACTACTGTAATACTGCTCCCTATGTACAAGAATATAACTGCTATAATACTGCCCTTTATGTACAAGAATATAACTACTGTAATCCTAACCCCTATGTACAAGAATATAACTGCTATAATACTGACTCTTATGTACAAGAATATAACTACTATAATACTGCCCCCTATGTACAAGAATATACCTGCTATAATACTGCCCGCTATGTACAAGAAAATTACTACTATAATACGGCCCCTATGTCCAAGAATATAACTACTATAATACTGCCCTCTATGTACAAGAATATAACTACTATAATACTGCTCCTATGTACAAGAATATAACTACTGTAATACTGTTGCCTATGTACCAGATTATAACTACTATAATACTGCCCCCAACGTACAAGAATATAACTATAATAATACTGCCCCCTATGTACAAGAATAAAACTACTATAATACTGCCCCCTATGTACAAGAATATAACTACTTTAACACTGCCTTCTATTTACAAGAATATAAGTATTATAATACTGCCCCTATGTACAAGCATATAACTACTATAATACTGCCCCCTATGTACAAGAATGTAACTACTATAATACTGCTCCTATGTACAAGCATATAACTACTATAATACTGCCCCTATGTACAATAATATAACTACTATAATACTGCTCCTATGTGCAAGAATATAACTACTATAATACTACCTCCTATGTACAAGAATATAGCTACTATAATACTACCTCCTATGTACAAGAATATAACTGCTGTAATACTGCCTCCTATGTACAAGAATATAACTACTATAACCCTGCTCCCTATGTACAAGAATATAACTACTATAATACTGCCCCTTATGTACAAGAATATAACTACTATAATACTGCCTCCTATGTACAAGAATATAACTACTATAACCCTGCTCCCCTATGTACAAGAATATAACTACTATAATACTGCCTCTTATGTACAAGAATATAACTACTATAACACTGCTCCCCTATGTACAAGAATATAACTACTATAATACTGCCCCCTATGTACAAGAATATAACTACTATAATACTGCCTCCTATGTACAAGAATATAACTACTATAATACTGCCCCCTATGTACAAGAATATAACTACTATAATACTGCCTCCTATGTACAAGAATATAACTACTATAATATTGCCCCCTACGTACAAGAATATAACTACTATAATACTGCCTCCTATGTACAAGAATATAACTACTATAATACTGCCTCCTATGTACAAGAATATAACTACTATAATACTGCCCCCTATGTACAAGAATATAACTACTATAATACTGCCTCCTATGTATAAGAATATAACTACTATAATACTGCCCCCTATATACAAGAATATAACTACTATAATACTGCCCCCTATGTACAAGAATATAACTACTATAATACTACCTCCTATGTACAAGCATATAAGTACTATAATACTGCCCCCTATGTACCAGATTATAACTACTATAATACTGCCCCCAACGTACAAGAATATAACTATAATAATACTGCCCCCTATGTACAAGAATAAAACTACTATAATACTGCCCCCTATGTACAAGAATATAACTACTTTAACACTGCCTTCTATTTACAAGAATATAAGTATTATAATACTGCCCCTATGTACAAGCATATAACTACTATAATACTGCCCCCTATGTACAAGAATGTAACTACTATAATACTGCTCCTATGTACAAGCATATAACTACTATAATACTGCCCCTATGTACAATAATATAACTACTATAATACTGCTCCTATGTGCAAGAATATAACTACTATAATACTACCTCCTATGTACAAGAATATAGCTACTATAATACTACCTCCTATGTACAAGAATATAACTGCTGTAATACTGCCTCCTATGTACAAGAATATAACTACTATAACCCTGCTCCCTATGTACAAGAATATAACTACTATAATACTGCCCCTTATGTACAAGAATATAACTACTATAATACTGCCTCCTATGTACAAGAATATAACTACTATAACCCTGCTCCCCTATGTACAAGAATATAACTACTATAATACTGCCTCTTATGTACAAGAATATAACTACTATAACACTGCTCCCCTATGTACAAGAATATAACTACTATAATACTGCCCCCTATGTACAAGAATATAACTACTATAATACTGCCTCCTATGTACAAGAATATAACTACTATAATACTGCCCCCTATGTACAAGAATATAACTACTATAATACTGCCCCCTATGTACAAGAATATAACTACTATAATACTGCCTCCTATGTACAAGAATATAACTACTATAATATTGCCCCCTACGTACAAGAATATAACTACTATAATACTGCCTCCTATGTACAAGAATATAACTACTATAATACTGCCTCCTATGTACAAGAATATAACTACTATAATACTGCCCCCTATGTACAAGAATATAACTACTATAATACTGCCTCCTATGTATAAGAATATAACTACTATAATACTGCCCCCTATATACAAGAATATAACTACTATAATACTGCCCCCTATGTACAAGAATATAACTACTATAATACTACCTCCTATGTACAAGCATATAAGTACTATAATACTGCTCTTAAGTAGAAGAATAGTAACAAAGTAATAAAAGAAATAAAATATAAAAAACGCTATTTGGTGTTGCCATATTTGTACCATCTGCAGAACAAAGTAAAGTCTGATAAAATTATACCAAAAAAAGCAATCCCAAAAATTGTGCAATAGCTGTTTTTTTGCCCGTTACACCCCAAAATTTTTTTCAACTTTCCCAATGCACTGTTATTTTTCATAACATATATTTTGTTTAGGTATCAATTTTTACAATAGCAAAATTTGCAGAGTTTAATTCCAACAATAAGAATCTTTGAATTCAAATAGTATAAAACAATCAAATAAAGAATAAGTACAAAACATTTCTGCACATATTATGTGACATTAAATCATGTCAAAAATACAGCTTGATTCTGCAATAAAAAAAGGCCATCAACTGCCGCATGTCCTGCTCTCACCCATTGGCATCAACAAGAATAGGACATGCAATGTGCAGAGGCAGTGCATACTGGACAGTACATAAAGGCATTACTGAGTACTGTCTGATGTGATTTGTGCCCAAGTCTTTCTCTTGCAACTCATGTATGGCCTACTGGGTATGGCCTTGTCAGCTTGACCATGCAGTCTGATTGGCAGCAGCATGTTATCGAGCAGGAAGCTGTTCAGATTTGTATACAGCATATTTTTCTGACTATAAGATGCACTTATCAACAAGATAAAATCTTACTGAAAAGTGTCTGCACCTTATTGTCCAAAGGCAGGGGGGTCTGGTAGATCCAGAGTCTCCTGACCACTGCCTTAATGATCCAGCAGTGTGCTGCCTAATCATCGCGAGAACACTGCAGCAATTCATATCACGGCTGCACCGTCCTTCCTGCTAGATCAGTCCCCCCCAGCAGATAACATTGGTGATCACTCACATATCTACCTGGGGTCCTCCTCCGCTCATACAGTGACAGAGAAGAGAAAAAAAAAATCTAAGGTCTTACAGTAGCAGCAGGACCGTAGATGATGTTGTAACTATGTGAGCAGGAAGTGGCTAGAGGGGTGATGTATTACTACTCTTGTATGTGGGGATTTAGTGTTAATAAAAGCAGTGTTTACCATACCAGCTTCAGATATTTGTGCATGTAACAGAGCTGTATGAGCTGTGTGTGTGGGCATGCAGCAAAGCTGCATGTATGTGTGTGAAGGTATTATAGCTGTATGTGTACATGTAAATGTATTAGGCCTCCTTCACACGGGCAACTAAGTTGCACGATTTTGTCGCGTTGCTACCATGCTACAAATCGCATATATGATAAGCCCATGCTTTCCTATGGGTGATTTCACACATGCAATGTTTTGTAGCATGCAACAACCTGACACATAAACCTCACAGTTCCAGTGATATGCTCGGCAATATGCCCGTGACACATGAGCTTTTGTAGCCCATGCTTACCTATGGAGCCTTTCTCCCTGTTGCATCGCATTGTATTGCACGAAAACGCGATTTTCGTGCGGTGCGATGCAACTTTGACAGTAGGAAATCCTACTGTCAAAGCTCTAATTTAAGCCCTAGATGCAGGGAAAAATAAAAAAAGACATACATCGCCTTAGAAGCACTCTCCGCTAATTCTCTTCTTCGTCTTTAGGCCAGTGATTAAAGAATCCCGCCTCCTGGAAGAGCTGGCTGTGATTGGCTGATGCTTAGCCAATCCCAGCCAGTGCTCAAGTCAAGGACAAATCTCCTAGTACTCTATAAGATTTCTGAAATTCAGCAAAGCACTCCTGGACAATACATCAATGTGCCTGGCTCTAAAAATAGTCAATCTTCCATTTTCCATGGATCTGGCTGTGATCAATTTTTCATCGACTTTGCAAAAGCAGGAGACTCAATCTAATGCCCCATAGGACCATGGGACAAAACTCATCGCTGCTGGATGTATTGAACTGGCCATTTTTTTCCTGTCTGGCAGTAAAAGTAAAGGAGTGACAAACAGTTAACTAATCCCTTTTATCATGATGGGTTTATGATCCCTTAACAAGATCTGGCTCCCAATGAACATCCTAAGGGGCTAGAGCTTATCTCGAGAAATAAGACCCCAGGGAAGAAAGTTTAGCTCTAAAAATCAAGATGGCCTTCAAAAATATTTTCCATGTTTCCAATATTTTTTGTTTTCGTTTTTGAATTTTTTGCTATTCTCTTCTTACGGAATAATTGGATGTATGAAGGCAATTTGTCCTATAAAATGAAAATTCTGCAAAAATTGGCCCCATTTTTTAAATTTCACAATCTTCATGTTAACAGTTCTTATTATTTTATATGTTTAAGGCATTTTATGAAGGAAGTCTGTCAGATACTTTCAGTATATGAAGTTAATCTCAATATACGATCGGCACAAGTAACCGTTAATTGTATCTTTTTTGCTCTTTCTGCATGCTTTCAATTATGAAATATCCCACTTTCTGTGCTTTCTACAAGGTATGAAAATCAGTAGCCAATAGAGATGAGCGAGCATGCTCGTTCGAGCATTAGCATACTCGAAAGTACTCATTACTCGAGCGAGCACCACTGTGGTGCTCGAGAAAATTTCACCCTCTCTATTGTCTTCAATGGAGCCGCGCGCTCCGTTGAAAAATGGTCGGGTCCCCATTGACTTCAATGGGGTTCTTTACTCAAAATGAGCTCTCGAGGATTAGAAAAAGCTCAGCTCGAGTAACGAGCACCCGAGCATTTTGGTGCTTGCTCATCTCTAGTAGCTAATAGAGATGAGTGAACTTACTCGGTTCGGGTGTTTTTGGACCCGAGCACCGCTTTTTCCGAGTAACTGACTACTCGGCCAAAAAGATTCGGGGGGCGCCGGGGGTGCAGCCTGCAGCCTGACGTGATCTCATGACTCAGAAGACCGGTACCCTCCTCGCTATGACACACACTAAACAGCTGATTGATAAGCAGCAGTGGACCCCAAGACTGATACAGAGAGTGCCCACTGAGACTGACTGAACCTAATTGCCTCGGTTTAGTGATCCTGAGTCAGCAGCCTGAGCCCCCTGAGCCTGACAATGAGAGGGCCCCTCTGTCACATGTGGCACAACTATCACTATAAAAACTACTATAGGGCCCTAGTCATTGGACAGTTAATCTATGCTAAGCTGACAAGCCCAACCACTTGTGCAGCCTTTCTGTATTATCTTTCTACCCCTCTCCTTATTATACAATCATCTCCAGTCCTTAGCACCTATCTAGTGCCACCCCCATCTCATACTTAAAGGGGGATTCTCATCTTGGCTTTTCATAGCCGGGATGAGAAATTGCTTTGGTAAATATGAAAACAGCCAAGCACTTCAGTGCAGTGCTGTTTGCATAACTGAAAAGGACTTGTTATTTGTATAGCACCAACGTATTCCACAACACTTTCAGGTAATTTGTTTATTACTAGAGATGAGCGAGCACCAAAATGTTCGGGTGCTCGTTATTCGGAACGAACTTCCCGCGATGTTCGAGGGTTCGTTTCGAACAACGAACCCCATTGAAGTCAATGGGCGACCCGAGCATTTTTGTATTTCGCCGATGCTCGCTAAGGTTTTCATGTGTGAAAATCTGGGCAATTCAACAAAGTGATGGGAATGACACAGCAACGGATAGGGCAGGCGAGGGGCTACATGTTGGGCTGCATCTCAAGTTCACAGGTCCCACTATTAAGCCACAATAGCGGCAAGAGTGCCCCCCCCTCCCAACAACTTTTACTTCTGAAAAGCCCTCATTAGCATGGCATACCTTTGCTAAGCACCACACTAGCTACAACAAAGCACAATCACTGCCTGGATGACACTCCGCTGCCACTTCTACTGGGTTACATGCTGCCCAACCGCCCCCCCTCCCCCCCCCCCACACCAAAGTGTCCCTGCGCAGCCTTCAGCTGCCCTCATGCCACACCAGCCTCATGTCTATTTAGAAGTGCGTCTGCCATGAGGAGGAACCGCAGGCACACACTGCAGAGGTTGGCACGGCTAGGCAGCGACCCTCTTTAAAAGGGGCGGGGCGATAGCCCACAATGCTGTACAGAAGCAATGAGAAATAGAATCCTGTGCCACCGCCATCAGGAGCTGCACACGTGGGCATAGCAATGGGGAACCTATGTGCCACACACTATTCATTCTGTCAAGGTGTCTGCATGCCCCAGTTAGGCCGGGCTTTTTAATTCATAGACACAGGCAGGTACAACTCCCTATTGTGAAGTCCCTGTGGACCGACAGCATGGGTGGGTGCCAGGAAGCCACCGGCGGTACATAGAAATATCCCATTGCATTGCCCAACACAGCTGAGGTAGTAATGTCGTGCATAATGCAGGTGGGCTTCGGCCCACACTGCATGCCCCAGTCAGACTGGGGTTCTTTAGAAGTGGACACATGTAGGTTAAACTCCCTGTGGACCCACTGCCTGGGTGGGTGCCAGGAAGCCACCGGCGGTACATAGAAATATCCCATTGCATTGCCCAACACAGCTGAGGTAGTAATGTTGTGTGTAATATAGGTGGGCTTCGGCCCACACTGCATGCCCCAGTCAGACTGGGGTTCTTTACAAGTGTACAGATGTGTTAAAAACTCCATGTGCACCTACAGCATGGGTGGCTCCCTGGAACCCACCAGCGGTACATAAAAATATCCCATTGCAGTGCCCAACACAGCTGAGGTAGTAATGTCGTGCTTAATGCAGGTGGGCTTCGGCCCACACTGCATGCCCCAGTCAGACGGGTTCTTTAGAAGTGTACAGATGTATTAAAAACTCCGTGTGCACCTACAGCATGGGTGGCTCCCTGGAACCCACCGGCGGTACATAAAAATATCCCATTGCATTGCCCAACACAGCTGAGGTAACGTCAGCTGTAATGCAGGTGGGCTAAAAATTTATTTGATTACACTGTAGGCGAGGGCCCACAAAAATTGCTGTATCAACAGTACTAATGTACCTCAGAAAAATTGGCCATGGCCAGCCAAGAGGGCAGGTGAAACCCATTAATCGCTTTGGTTAATGTGGCTTAAGTGGTAACTAGGCCTGGAGGCAGCCCAGTGTAACGAAAAATTGGTTCAAGTTAAAGTTCCAACGCTTTTAAGCGCATTGAAACTTATAAAAATTGTTCAGAAAAATTATATGAGTGAGCCTTGTGGCCCTAAGAAAAATTGCCCGTTCGGCGTGATTACGTGAGGTTTCAGGAGGAGGAGCAGGAGGAGGAGGAGGAGGAATATTAGACACAGATTGATGAAGCAGAAATGTCCCCGTTTTGGATGGTGAGAGAGAACGTAGCTTCCATCCGCGGGTGCAGCCTACGTATTGCTTACGTATCGCTGCTGTCCGCTGGTGGAGAAGAGAAGTCTGGGGAAATCCAGCCTTTGTTCATCTTGATGAGTGTTAGCCTGTCGGCACAGTCGGTTGACAGGCGGGTACGCTTATCTGTGATGATTCCCCCAGCCGCACTAAACACTCTCTCCGACAAGACGCTAGCCGCAGGACAAGCAAGCACCTCCAGGGCATACAGCGCTAGTTCAGGCCACGTGTCCAGCTTCGACACCCAGTAGTTGTAGGGGGCAGAGGCGTCACCAAGGATGGTCGTGCGATCCGCTACGTACTCCCTCACCATCCTTTTACAGTGCTCCCGCCGACTCAGCCGTGACTGGGGAGCGGTGACACAGTCTTGGTGGGGAGCCATAAAGCTGGCCAGGCCCTTAAAGACTGTTGCACTGCCTGGGATGTACATGCTGCTCGATCTACGCACATCCCCTGCTACCTTGCCCTCGGTACTGCGCCTTCTGCCACTAGCGCTGTCGGCTGGGAATTTTACCATCAGCTTGTCCGCAAGTGTCCTGTGGTATAGCAACACTCTCGAACCCCTTTCCTCTTCGGGAATCAGAGTGGGCAGGTTCTCCTTATACCGTGGATCGAGCAGTGTGTACACCCAGTAATCCGTCGTGGCCAGAATGCGTGCAACGCGAGGGTCACGAGAAAGGCATCCTAACATGAAGTCAGCCATGTGTGCCAGGGTACCTGTACGCAACACATGGCTGTCTTCACTAGGAAGATCACTTTCAGGATCCTCCTCCTCCTCCTCCTCCTCCTCAGGCCATACACGCTGAAAGGATGACAGGCAATCAGCCGGTGTACCGTCAGCAGCGGCCCAAGCTGTCTCTTCCCCCTCCTCCTCATCCTCCTCATGCTCCTCCTCCTCCTCCTGTACGCGCTGAGAAATAGACAGGAGGGTGCCCTGACTATCCAGCGGCATACTGTCTTCCCCCGCCCCCGTTTCCGAGCGCAAAGCAGCTGCCTTTATGGTTTGCAGGGAATTTCTCAAGAGGCATAGCAGAGGAATGGTGACGCTAATGATTGTAGCATCGCCGCTCACCACCTGGGTAGACTCCTCAAAATTACCAAGGACATGGCAGATGTCTGCCAACCAGGCCCACTCTTCTGAAAGGAATTGAGGAGGCTGACTCCCACTGCGCCGCCCATGTTGGAGTTGGTATTCGACTATAGCTCTACGCTGTTCATAGAGCCTGGCCAACATGTGGAGCGTAGAGTTCCACCGTGTGGGCACGTCGCACAGCAGTCGGTGCACTGGCAGCTTAAAGTGATGTTGCAGGGTGCGCAGGGTGGCAGCGTCCGTGTGGGACTTGCGGAAATGTGCGCAGAGCCGGCGCGCCTTTACGAGCAGGTCTGACAAGCGTGGGTAGCTTTTCAGAAAGCGCTGAACCACCAAATTAAAGACGTGGGCCAGGCATGGCACGTGCGTGAGGCTGCCGAGCTGCAGAGCCGCCACCAGGTTACGGCCGTTGTCACACACGACCATGCCCGGTTGGAGGCTCAGCGGCGCAAGCCAGCGGTCGGTCTGCTCTGTCAGACCCTGCAGCAGTTCGTGGGCCGTGTGCCTCTTCTCTCCTAAGCTGAGTAGTTTCAGCACGGCCTGCTGACGCTTGCCCACCGCTGTGCTGCCACACCGCGCGACACCGACTGCTGGCGACGTGCTGCTGCTAACACATCTTGATTGCGAGACAGAGGAGGAGGAGGAGGGTGCTTTAGTGGAGGAAGCATACACCTCCGCAGATACCACCACCGAGCTGGGGCCCGCAATTCTGGGGGTGGGTAGGACATGAGCGGTCCCAGGCTCTGACTCTGTCCCAGCCTCCACTAAATTCACCCAATGTGCCGTCAGGGAGATGTAGTGGCCCTGCCCGCCTGTGCTTGTCCACGTGTCCGTAGTTAAGTGGACCGTGGCAGTAACCGCGTTGGTGAGGGCGCGTACAATGTGCGGGAGACGTGGTCGTGCAGGGCTGGGACGGCACATCGGGAAAAGTAGTGGCGACTGGGAACTGAGTAGCGCGGGGCCGCCGCCTCCATGATACTTTTGAAGGACTCCGTTTCCACAACCCTATACGGCAGCATCTCAAGGCTGATGAATTTTGCTATGCGGACGGTTAACGTTTGAGCGTGCGGGTGCGTGGCGGCGTACTTGCGCTTGCGCTCCAACAGTTGCGCAAGCGACGGCTGGACGGTGCGCTGAACTACACTGCTGGATGGGGCCGAGGACAGCGGAGGTGAGGGTGTGGGTGCAGGCCAGGAGACGGTAGTGCCTGTGTCCTGAGAGGGGGGTTGCATCTCAGTGGCAGGTTGGGGCACAGGGGGAGAGGCAGGGGTGCAAACCGGAGGCGCTGAACGGCCTTCGTCCCACCTTGCGGGGTGCTTGGCCATCATATGTCTGCGCATGCTGGTGGTGGTGGTGAGGCTGTTGGTGTTGGCTCCCCGGCTGAGCTTTGCGCGACAAAGGTTGCACACCACTGTTCGTCGGTCGTCAGGCGTCTCTGTGAAAAACTGCCAGACCTTAGAGCACCTCGGCCTCTGCAGGGTGGCATGGCGCGAGGGGGCGCTTTGGGAAACACTTGGTGGATTATTCGGTCTGGCCCTGCCTCTACCCCTGGCCACCGCACTGCCTCTTGCAACCTGCCCTGCTGATGCCCTTGACTCCCCCTCTGAAGACCTGTCCTCCTGAGTAAGCGTTGCACACCAGGTGGGGTTAGTCACCTCATCGTCCTGCTGCTCTTCCTCCGAATCCTCTGTGCGCTGCTCCCTCGGACTTACTGCCCTTACTACTACCTCACTGCAAGACAACTGTGTCTGATCGTCATCGTCCTCCTCACCCACAGAAAGTTGTTGAGACAGTTGGCGGAAGTCCCCAGCCTCTTCACCCGGACCCCGGGAACTTTCGAATGGTTGGGCATCAGTGACGATAAACTCCTCTGGTGGGAGAGGAACCGCTGCTGCCCAATCTAAGCAGGGGCTCGAGAACAGTTCCTGGGAGTGTTCCCGCTCCTGAGCAGGTGTCATTGTAGTGGAGTGAGGAGGCTGGGAGGAAGGAGGAGCAGCAGACAGAGGATTCGGATTTGCAGCAGTGGACGGCGCAGAACTGCGGGTAGACGATAGGTTGCTCGAAGCACTTTCTGCCATCCAGGACAGGACCTGCTCACACTGCTCATTTTCTAATAACCGTCTCCCGCGTGGACCCATTAATTGGGCGATGAATGTGGGGACACCAGAAACGTGCCTCTCTCCTAATCGCGCAGCAGTCGGCTGCGACACACCTGGATCAGGAGCTTGGCCTGTGCCCACACCCTGACTTGGCCCTCCGCGTCCTCGGCCGCGTCCACGTCCTCTAGGCCTACCCCTACCTCTCAGCATGCTGTATTACCAGTGATTTGATTTCACAGGCAGCTAATAAATTGGCGCAAGACTGCAGGCCAAATATAATTTTTTCCTTTTTTTGAAAACGAAAGGCCCCACTGCCTCTAGTGAATGAATAATCTAAGTTTAATAACTGTGCTGTTTTCCTGCTAATGTGTCACAGAACGTGAGGGTAGCAGAGTTATTAACTGTGGCAGAGCAGGTATTTTTTTTCCCAATTAAGGAAAGCAAATGGCGAAGCCAGGAGTAAAACGTAGCTGGGTGCGTCTGATTTTTACATGTTGCACACGCAGCCGACACGTGTCCAGCGGCGTTAGGACGGACAGAGGCAGGACAAATAGAATTATTTTCCGTTTTTTTGCACCAAAAGGCAGCACTGCGTATATTCTATGAACATGAGAAGTTTAATAACTGTGCTGTTTTCCTGCTAATGTGTCACAGAACGTGAGGGTAGCAGAGTTATTAACTGTGGCAGAGCAGGTATTTTTTTTCCCAATTAAGGAAAGCAAATGGCGAAGCCAGGAGTAAAACGTAGCTGGGTGCGTATGATTTTTACAGGTTGCACACGCAGCCGACACGTGTCCACCGGCGTTAGGACGGACAGAGGCAGGACAAATAGAATTATTTTCCGTTTTTTTGCACCAAAAGGCAGCACTGCGTATATTCTATGAACATGAGAAGTTTAATAACTGTGCTGTTTTCCTGCTAATGTGTCACAGAACGTGAGGGTAGCAGAGTTATTAACTGTGGCAGAGCAGGTATTTTTTTTCCCAATTAAGGAAAGCAAATGGCGAAGCCAGGAGTAAAACGTAGCTGGGTGCGTCTGATTTTTACAGGTGTCACACGCAGCCGACACGTGTCCACCGCCCTTAGGACGGACAGAGGCAGGACAAATAGAATTATTTTCACTTGTTTTACCAGCAAAAGGCAGCACTGCGTATATTCTATGAATAATAACTGTGTTGTGGCCCTGCCTACACAATTCTTTCCCTGCAGTATCAATGGAGGGTGCAATGCTCTGCAGAGGCGATTTTGAGAAGCAAAAAAAAATGCAGCACAGCTAACAGCAGCCTGGACAGTACTGCACACGGATAAATATGGCCCTAGAAAGGACCGTTGAGGTTCTTGAAGGCTACACTCACTCCTAACACTCTCCCTGCCTATGCAGCACTTCTGTCCCTAATGCCAGGTGCAACGCTCTGCAGAGCCGATTTTGAGAAAAAAAAAAATGGCACTGCTAACAGCAGCCAACACACAGCTATCAGTGGCCCTAATAAGGACCTTTGGGGGGTCTTGAAGCCTACACTAACTACCAATTCTTTCCCTACAGCAGCTCCGGTACAAACAGCACTGTCCCTCATCTAACTCACCAGGCATCTGAGCCGAACCGCGGGAGGGGCCGACTTTTATGTTCGGGTGACACCTGATCTTCCCAGCCACTCACAGCAGGGGGGTGGTATAGGGCTTGAACGTCACAGGGGGAAGTTGTAATGCCTTCCCTGTCTTTCAATTGGCCAAAAAAAGCGTGCTAACGTCTCAGGGAAGGAAGTGAAAGTAACCCGAACACCGCATGGTGTTCGTTTCGAATAACGAACATCCCGAACACCCTAATATTCGCACGAATATCAAGCTCGGAAGAACACGTTCGCTCATCTCTATTTATTACCCCTCCAGCAAGCTGGGTACTCATTTTACTGACCTCGGAAGCATGGAAGGCTGAGTCAACCTTGAGCCGCTACCTGACCCATCCAGGGATTGAACCCACAGCCTTCAGGTCATGAGCAAGAGCTTAGGACTGCATACTGAACCTAACTCTTATTGCCATAATGGTGATCTTGGCCTTTTAACACTTTAGATGCAATATTGGCCCTAGCCATTGGACAGTTAGTCTATGTTAAGCTGACAAGCCCAACCACTTGTGCAGTCTTTCTGTATTATCTTTCTACCCCTCTCCTAATTATACAATCATCTTCAACCTTTAGCTTTAGATGCAATATTGTCCAAAGCACTGAAGGGGTTAAAAAAAGGGATGGTCACCCTCATTTGCACCCCTGCAGTGCAATGACAAGATGCTGATGGATTTTCATGACAGCTGGAGGTCAGTTTACTATCTTTGTACACAAGGCTGTGTGGGAAGCCATGATGTTCTATCATACGCCATCTTGCCTTTGTTCTCCAAAGTTTTTTTGTGTACTTTTCTCTCTGTATCTTCATTCCCAACAAGTGTCCCGGTGCCTGAGTTGATGAAGAATCTCAATCAAAGTCATGCAAGGTCAGTGTGAAAAGCCTCCTTTGTAGCAATTATGTTTTTCATAACTAGATTGGAACGACATGCAACCCCCTGGGAAAGATGAGGGCAGAAGACTGCAAGTGATAGAAGTTGGGAACAGATATGTCTAATTTATCCTTTCCTTATATATGTACACAAATCCTTGTAAGCCTTAAATAAACATGAGCGAGCATACTCGAGCGAGTATTGTCCTTAGCGAGTACCTGCCCGCTCGTGGAATGGAGGGGAGATCTCTCTCTCTCCCCCCCCTGCTCCCTCCTGCTCACTCCCGCAACACACCACTCCCCCCCCCCCCCCACCGCCACCCAAATCTTTTCTCACCAGCGGGCAGGTACTCGCTAAGGACGATACTCCCTCGAGTATGCTCGCTCATCTCTAGCCTTAAACAATTAGTAATTACAAAACGCTTCCAGTAATATGCATTAAGCACCTAACGATTTTACAGATAAATAACATATATAATCATGTGACTAGGAAGAGAATTAACTCAGGAAATGTATAGATTAACTAATTACCAAGTCTAGAAATAGTTAATATACCGAACTGACCATGACCTGCGGAAAGTTCTGCTTGGAGACTGATGTCACTGCACTTGCTGATATTAATAACCAATGGTAATAAATGAATTATAAGTAATTATGCATATATACAATTAAGGCATCTGCTAAGCCTCGTTTTTAATGTCTTTTTCTAAAAACTGTATAAATACTGCTTGTTATCAAATAAAAGAAGAATCAGTTGATTACACACGATGCTGTGTGAGCATTCTATGATTCTTCAAGCAGCTCGAACTTAACCTTAATTTGGAACACAAGAATATACTTGTAGCGCTCCACTGCACTAACAAGGCCTAATAGGATGCACTGCAATACAGAAGTATTGCAGTGCATTACATCAGCGATTAAGCAATTACATGCATTTTTTATCCTGCACAGTGAATGTCAGAAAAAAAATAAAAATGACTGTTTTTTTGGTCATTTCACCTCCAAAAAACAGAATAGAAGTGATCAAAAAGTCATATGTACCCCAATATGGTACCAATATAAACTACAGCTCACCCCCCAAAAAAAACAAGCCCTCACACAGTTCCATCAATAGACAGGAAAAAAAAGTGGTGGGTCTCAGAATATGATGATACAGTAAGCCATTGTGAGTTATTGTTATGTTAACATACACTCTGTACATATATAATATGTTGATTTATAAGTTATATTAATTGGCGGGGGTAGGGTGCATAATAGGTAGAATTAAACTTCAAATTGTTGGCACCCTTGGGCATTGACAAGGTTTGCAACCACTTAGCCCATTCCTTCCTTGGGGTACATTTGCTGACTTACACAATGCCTCGGGCAGGTTTTCCATTGAATTGCTAATGCCATCCTTACTGTTCACCATTTCTCAGTCTGAATATGTGGGTCAGGGAAAAACACTGATAGGTTGGCACAACCTTTTAGATACGTACGGGTTTTTAAAGGAGTATCTCCTTATTAGATTAAAAAACAGCATGGAACACCGAGCGTTTCGAGGCACATGCGCCTCTTCCTCAGTCTCACTGGAGACACAGTATATACAGTTCACATGAGGAAAAATAAGTAAATAAAAATATGGCATTAGTGTAAATCTTTCCTTGTGAATGTAGTTTTTTTGCTTGTCAAACACATTAGTGCTAGAGAAGAGCGAACCTACTCGTTTCGAGTAATTACTCGATCGAGCACCGCGATATTCGAGTACTTCCGTACTCGGGTGAAAAGATTCGGGGGGCGCCGGGGGAGGCGTGGCGGAGTGGGGGTAGCAGCGGGGAACAGGGGGGTGCCCTCTCTCTCTCCATCTCCCCCCCACTCCCCGCTGCAACCCCCCACTCACCCACAGCGCCCCCCGAATCTTTTTGCCCGAGTACGGAAGTACTCGAAAATTGCGGCACTCGGGCGAAAAAGGGGCGTGGCCGAGTAGGTTCGCTCATCTCTAATTAGTACATATCTTATAGCTACCAAGCTCAGCTGTAAATGTGAGGTCATAGACTTAGCTAAAATTTAATATATGCGTATTCATATACCCACCTAAACATGTATCTCAGGTAATAGATTTGAATCAACTATTTATGCCTCCTGACTAGAGATGAGCGAGCACCCAAATGCTCGAGTCCATGTTATTCGAGTCGAGCTTGTCATAAAATTCGAGAACTCTACTCGAGTAACAAACCCCATTGACTATAACGGGAGACTCGAGCATTTTTGTATGTGGGGAGCCGGGTGCCGAACTTTTTTTTTTTTTCTAGGTGCGTCACTCTCTCTCTCTCTCCTGCCTGACAAAAAATTTGCCAATGACACGCGCTGCTGTGGGGAGGGGCCAAAACAGGCACATCACAGCGGGGAGGAGCCAAAAACTGGGGCGTACTCGAACACTGCTTGATGCTTGTTCCAGTAACGAGCACCATCGAGTACGCTAATACTGGAACGAGCATCAAGCTCGGCAGAGTATGTTCTCTCAACTCTATTAATGACCCATTTTCTATAGATTTCTTTCAGCTCTATATATCTCAATATTTATTATTTTTATGATTTTGGACTAATATTCCTATTTTATCAATTAATTCATTTATTGGATCATTTCATTATATTCATTTATTCATTTTATTTCATATATATTTTTATTTATTTTTTCCTCATTTTCCCTTCCTGTTTTTCTTTCTTCTTTTGTTTCGTATTGATTTCTTATTTACCACTTATTTATCTCTGATGTAACCAACTTTATGCACCCATATCATGTACTATCATGTCACCGCAATCATGTATCACAATGTGAACTGTATATAGCGTGTCTCCAGCGAGACTGAGGAAGAGGCGCATGTGCCTCGAAACACTCGGCGTTTCATGCTGTTTTTTTATCAAAAAAAGGGATACTCCTTTAAAAACACAAACAAGTGCATACGTGTCCAAGGGCTCAGTCACACGGACGTTTTTCCGCACGTCAAAAAAGTCGCACTAGATAGAACCAATGCTTTTCAAAAGCACCGGTCACATGTGCAAATTTTACATGCGGAAAAACGCCTGCGGCGACAATTATGGGATACAACGATTCACAGAACGCATGTAACTGCATTCTGCGGCAAACCGGAGTTCTGTGTTTGTGGAACTGCTGGATACTGTCGCATCCAGGGGTTTCACCTTGCACTCAATGGGGCTGGCGGCAGCAGCGCCGACCTCATTGAGAACATATACTGAAGATCGTGATCCTCTGCCACAGTTTTCACAGCTATGGCAGAGGAGAGTGATGTTCTCCCATTGAATTCAATGGAGTAGGCAATACAGCCGCCTCCATTGAAAGCAATGGGCTGTCAGTGCTGTAGTAATTTTCGGGGAAGGGCTTAAAATATAAGCCCTTGCTTGAAAATCAATCCAAAAATGTGTAAAAAAAAAATCTATACTCACCTCTCTGCAGCTGCCGGGGCTCAGCCGCGTCCAACTGGCTCTTCTCCTGCACTGCTCTGAGTAGTATTCAGCAGGCGGGGATTTAAAACTTTATTCTATCTACTCTGAGAAATGGGGCACTTCCTTCCTCTTTTAGTTCCCCAGTGAACTACACATCCCACAATGCCTTGCTTTTTTTGAACTTGTAACCCTATAGACTATAATGTAGAAGACTCTGCTCTGTCTGACCCATCAATTACTAAAGGGGTTATTCTATATAACATTTTATGCCAAAAGTCCTGAAAGACTGAAAATAGTTTTAAAGTAATTTACAGTGTTCCTAGCACAAAAAACAACATTTTTATTGTTTTTGGTTTTTTTTTTGCTTCCAAAAGTCTCTCCTGATGCTGCTACTAAGTTGAGCTACTGGGTGGTGGAAAATTCTGGACAGAATCAATCTCCTTCCCCCTCTGGCGACTGACAATTTTTCTTGCTTCCATTTTTGCTTCCACTGTGGGTCTTCTCCTATATACTGCCAGCAGAGGCTCTGGTCCTTTCATGACAAGCAGATGACAATTTCCACTAGCTCCTGTGTAGCGAGCAGAGGATCCCTATGCAGAAAACTCTCTGTGGGGAAACTGACTGAAAATGCCTTGTCCTCCAGCACTCAGCTCATCAGGCGGCACTATACTATGCAGGTAAATGTCATATATTGGCAGGATAGTTTGTCTTGTAGCATGCACTGTACATGGCAAACATTGTTAAGTCTATACAATGAATGATATGTATCACCCTATTGATGCCTCCCTGTCTTTGGATGGCACAGGGCCTGAGGTCGCAGCAATATAGCGAGCAGGTCTCTGGCTCCGGCCCCGTCTGTCATCGCTACAAGTGTTATTTAGTTGCGTTTACTAACATGACGCTATCAAATATGTTCTTTTTTTTACTGTCTAGATTTTTCTATGGAGTTTTTTAAAGTTTTAATATTCTTTATACCTTTTTTTAGTCCTCATAGGAGACTTCAACTTGAAGCGATCATTTGATACTTGAAATTACTTGTTGTACTTCAATCCAGGCAGGTCTTCATAGGCATCCATGCATGAGAGCCCTGGGAGCTTTCACTAGGCCTCAGGCTACCATGCTAACTCATCAGTTGCATCATGGAGGGGCTGAAGGGATGCCACAGGCATAGACACCACAGAAGCTTTGACATGTAAATAGTTAACAGTCACAATGAGAGCTAGCCATAATTGTGGCCGTTGATGTCAACGGTTTTGAACAGTTGACATCTGCAGGGCATGGAGAAGAGTCTCATCCTGAGCCCATTCCATGCACCCTCCATGACTTCATGATGTATCTGTACATTATGCGGCCAGGTAGGGGTTTAAAGTAAGTATGCTGCTGTTATTTAACTACAGTATTGTGGTTCTATCCAGTCGTGGGATGTTGATACTATTCCAGTATGGCAGTATTCAGTCACAGTATATTATTATATAGTCACTGTTCAGGGTTATTAGAAATGATCCCCCCGATATGAGAACCCCATAACTCACATTTACTGACACTTAGATACAGAAATTTGTTAGCAATGGAAACAAAAAATTTTCATTTAGTAAAACTGTCTTCCATAAGACGTCCTTGTTGGCCGTAGCAAGTAATCACAGTGCAGCTTTCATCTCTCAAGCTGATGATGTGAAATAAAAGCTGCGCTGTGATTGGTTGATATGGGCAACAAGGACATCTTACTGTCAGTTTTCCTAAATGAGGCCCAAAAAGTTTCATTCTGTTGTAGCCGTCATGGTGCAGCGACCAAGAACCAGGCCTTCAGCCGAGGAGACAGTGGGGTTAAAGATGGCAGTGGTTCATGGTGGCTCTAATGTCTCCTTTCCTCAAGGGCTGAAGCATAACCCGGCTCAGCCACTAGCAAGGGAGATAAGATTGTAGCAGACTTGATAACTGCAATTCAGTTCTGGATTATAGTCGTGACGCCAGTGTCCCTACATGAATCATTGTCACTCGCCATGCATAAATAAGTTCATGGACAAACAAAATACTTTTCAAAAACAGGGACACTCGTTTTTCCTTTTACTCACATTTCAACTTTGATTTACCAGTACAGGTAAATTCAGTAGTACTTCTTAACATGAAGTTACAGGTTTCAAAACAACTTCCTGAACTTAACTTTTCAGAAAACTTTTGATAATAGATGGTTTTTCCCCCAAAGCATACGCATCCTCAGTCGCTCTTATCTGAAGGGCACTTGCTTGGGTAACACAGTTTCTCATATCACCCTCACTATAGTCGTTAGTTGTAACGGACTTCTGTGCTTCCCCTCCATATGCAGCTCAGTGGGGCACGTCCAACTCTTGCATTCCCATACCAACTCTTAAGTTGCATCTGCTGCACTTTCATTCCCGGAAGAGAGAAACGTTCCCGCAGCAGAGACATAGTCGCAGCCTAGCCCGGGCAGGAGAATCAGCCCGTCCCTCCTGTGCGCACCTCCTTCTCTGACGCCACACACCACACTACTCTACTCTCTCAATAACTAACTCCTCCCCTAGTTTACTCAAAACCACCAATCACAACACACTGACAAGACAAAGAGACAAACAAACTCACTTACAGACAAACAGACTTATAAATAATGGAGGGACCCTACTCTGGGTCACTACAATGGCTAGATGGATATGAATCAAAATGGCTGCCAACGAAGACAGAAGGTCATTTTGTGTTCTTGATTTTCACGTCAACTGGTCTCTTATTAGTGTGCAATGTCATTTATGAACAAACTTGGGTGAAGCTCCGGACAGCAGGTGCATAATTCGTAAGCGGTACTCCAATTTTAAGGAAAAAGGTTGCATCTGTAAGTAAAAACCATTGGACATCCACCAGTAAGCGTGGAAACAGCGGCACATCTGTGCAAGTTTCACACAAAGTGCTCAGAAAGCCACCATCTGAGCAAGCAGAAAGTTGGATGTCCCGCCACCGACTATGGGGAGGATTCTGCGCAAACGTTTGCGATGTTATCCCTAGCGATTGCAATTGTTACCGGCCCTGAAACTGGATGACAAAGCACGGCGACGCTCTTCCTATGAGAGTACACAGACTGTTACGGTTTCATGCAGCCTTTAGTGATGAAGCCACCTTTCAGCTTTTGAAACTCCGTAACCAAATGTAATATCAGAATCTGGAGAGTGAAAACCCACCTGGAGCGTACGCACGACTCCCCCAAGATGAAGGCATTATAAGTTAACCTGTCGGAAACTGTACGGCCCTTTCTTTTTCCATGAGGAAACAATTCCAAGGATTTCGTACCTGGACGCTACAGATATGACAGTTTGCATCCTCCAATGATGGGGGTACGGGCCCCCCATCATTTTCACAATGAAGCCAGAAGTGAACTCATTAGGTGACAAATGGGTTGGCTATTCAGGTGGTGACGATGGTGAACTTCCTTGGCCTCTACATTCCCTGGACCTTACACCTTGTGATGTTTCCTCTGGGGGAGTGTTAGTCTACATGCCCCTCCTCACCACCCACCATACATGATCTGCAGCATCCCAGAAGCCATTGCATCAGTCCATCGTAATATGTTACAATGTGGCAGGGACTTGACTCCAAGCTCCATGTGTGTCCAGTGACAAAGGGGGTCACATTCACCACCGCTGAGGGGGAAAACATTTTTGATGATGTACCAATAAACTTTTTGAGTTTGTTTCTATCGATATCAGATTTCTGTATCTGA
The DNA here is from genome assembly GCF_035609145.1 of Eleutherodactylus coqui. Lineage (NCBI taxonomy): Eukaryota > Metazoa > Chordata > Amphibia > Anura > Eleutherodactylidae > Eleutherodactylus > Eleutherodactylus coqui. The sequence goes on from NC_089849.1 coordinate 94,972,996, forward strand.
GTGTCATTAAACCGGAGTTATGGGAAGATCATTTGTAATAGCCCGGTATTTGTAGGGATACTCTGTCAGATTTTGGTACGGCCAGGGGCGTAACTATAGAGGATGCAGGGGATGCGGTTGCACTCGGGCCCAGGAGCCTTACGGGGCCCATAAGGTCTCTCTGCTCCATATAGGGAGCCCAGTACTATGAATAAAGCATTATAGTTGGGGGCCCTGTTACAGGTTTTGCATTGGGGCCCCGGAGCTTCAAGTTACGCCTCTGGGTACGGCATAGTATCTCCTGTATTTCCCAATACCAAAAATGAGTCTTGGGATGCAAAGACCACATCCCTGGGTGCCAGGACCAGGCAGCAGTGCCGGGTGTAGATGTCATGGGGAGACATTCAATCTATCAATCATCCCAGAAATGACAATTATTTTTATAGCATGACAAGTGATGATCCAAGGCAGATTTATTAGTGATCTTCTCCCCTGACCAGTTATCACTATGATTGTTCAGAAACAAGAGAATCACCCCATAATCCACTTATAAATAATAAATCCCCAAAAAATAAAATCATCGTATAGGTAACTGCGCCAAGACGGCTAAAACCCTGATGCAATCCTGGATAATGGCTTCTACCTAGCCATTAGCATGTGAATAATTAATCAACGCTTTCAGAGATCTAATGCAGCGGCACTTCAGTGCGCCAGCAGGTAAGAGAAGCAGATAGAACTTCACAATACGGGCTGATTCACACGTGCGACATTCTCAGCACCCAAAACTCACACAAATGTAAAATCCGTTCTTTTCAATGGATTTATTCACATGAGTGATCTTCATTAACCCTTTCCAATCCAATTTGTATCCTGGTTTTCCTAGGGGGCTTACTCCTTTTCTGCCATTATACAATGGCGCTATATGCTGGCTAAAGCCAGTACTGCATGAGGTGACACGTTGGATAGGCTCCGACAGCAGAGAGGCTGGCAATATACAGTAAGAGAACCCAGACGGATGTCTTCCAACATCGGGGCTGTACAGCTTTAAATCATAATGTCTTTAGATGTCAGACAATGGATTGGAAAGGGTTAAATTGCAGCAAGTTCTTTGGGCATTTCCTCGAACATCTCTCCCATTCCAAAGGAATGGGCTAGGGACCTTGAAAGATGTGTGATGTGCATGCCAGTGCGATGCGATGCTTCCCATTGAAGTCAATGGGAAATGCTTGCGATACTAACGCACAGGTGAGGATAGCATTTTCACAGAAGCGATGTGATTTTGAATCAAAAACACTTCGAATTGCCATGATAAATGCACGGTGGGAAGTGCAATATTGGGCCAAGTTTCTGTGCCCGTTGTTCGCTGGCTTGTGTGAATAAGTCCTAACTAGAGATGAGCGAGCGTACTCGTTAAGGCAAAATACTTGAGCGAGTATTGCCATTTTCGAGTACATGCCCGCTCGTGAGAAAAGATTTGGGTGCTGGCGGGGGGTGGGGAGCTGCGGGGGAGAGCGGGGAGGAACTGGGGGGAGATCTCTCCCTCTCCCCCCGCTGCCCCATGCTCACTTCCACAACTCACCGCTCACCCCTGCTGCCCCCCGAATCTTTTCTCACGAGCGGGCATGTACTCGAAAATGGCAATACTCGCTCAAGTATTTTGCCTTAACGAGTACGCTCGCTCATCTCTAGTCCTAACACTACTAGTCCAAAACACAAAGGAACAACCAGGATCAGGGCAGCAACATAGTATTAGCTATTCAAACTCCACGCTAGTTTGAAAAACAAAAAAGTTGGAAGATTGGTCCTGCCCTATCTTTCTCGCACGTAGGAAAACTACATATGAGAAAGCTGGTATTCACTATCCCAATAGTGAAGTCGAAACCATTGAAATTAATGCTCTGGTTTCGTCCCGTTAGGTCGCTGCAAAATACACTCGTGTTAAAGCCCTTAATAGTACAGCTTTGCATGATACTGTTGATCGCTTGATATAGTGAGCCAAAGATACAAAGAATGATATGTAGTATAAACCCTGTTTCGCTGAAAATAAGACAGTGTCTTATATTAATTTTTGCTCCAAAAGATTTCTCTTTTTTATGTGTATAGCTTCCTATTTAAATTTACTTTTTTTATTAAGCGCACTAAGGTACGGCCGTTTTCTTTCTGCCTTAACGTCTCAGTCACACGGGCACATCGGCGCCGGTGTACGGGTGCCGATGCGCCCGTGTGTCTGAGCCCTTAGGCCTCATTTGGAACAGGGTTTATATTTCAAGCATTCTCAAAAATCCTGAAAAACCTTTCTGCATCCTAAAAAATCATGCTAGGGCTTATTTTCAGGGAAACATGATTTATATATATAATATATATGTAATTATTAAGAAATTATAGTAGCAGTGTTTCTCGTGGCGCCACACGGCTCTGCTACATGCACATCATGCACACAGCACTGCAACATACATTGTTCATCCCATATATCAGGGATCAGAAGCAGCACGCATATATTTCTATTCCACAACACTTCTGCTCGATTCACAACCTGATTGGTTGTTTGGGTTGGCTGATTCACAGTGATTGGTTGTTTGGGTTGAATCGAGCAAAAGTGTTGTGGAATATAAATATATGCAAGCAGCACAGCACTGGAGATGAAGGACCTGTGATGACGTCCCTGTTATGCGCCGCCCCTGATCACATGATGGTCACACTCATACTAAGTGAATGACTGAATGACTTACATGCTCTGCCCCTGATCACATGACGGTGACGTCTTCAAACGTCCTTTATCACCAGTGAGGAAGTTATATGGTCCGCCCCTTATTACATGGTCCTGCATCCCTGTGTAGATTACGGACGGACTACAAACCCCCTGCAGCCTCAGTTGCTATGGAATACTAATGAACAGCTAGGCAGACAGTCATGTGATCAGGGGCGAAGCATGTAACTCCCTTACTGGGGATGACGGACCTTTGATGATGTCATCATCATGTGATCAGGGGCGAAGCATGTAAGTCACTTACTCATGCACGGACGGACAGATCGTTGTTAGTAGCTTGATTACATATACACTATATAGTAGGACAATTCAACAATGCTACAATAATATGAAAGCATAAAGAGTTGCCCAGAACTGGTGCAATAATAATCAAAGCAAATATAACAATGCCTGAGCGCCTGCCATGATATCATGCTGCATTCTGCATACTTTCATTAGGCAGTTCAAGTATAGCCCTCTATTTATTCCTATATTGGGGGGATCTCATCTGGCAGTAGTCATCTTTGCGCAGACGCACAGCGCGGATCATATGGTTTTCTTCACCCTTAAAGACCAGGGTGTTTCGGTCCTAAAGGACTAGACATTTTCATAGATTTTACCCATGTGGTGGTTTTATGGCCATCTTTTTTTTACCTGGCCTGCCAATATTATTTTTGCTGTGATTTTTACATGCATAGTGGGCTATATTTTAGTATCTTTTTTTCACTGAAAATATTTTCAGTTTTTTTAAATTTTAGTTGGGGTAATGTGTACAAAGAGCAAAAAACCCATAGGATCCAGTTACAGGGCAAAACACCACCCTAGTGCTAGTCACTAGTAATAGTTACTGTCAGAACTGGTCAGGCATCTGCCAAGCCCCCTCAGCTCTGACATGCCAGGGGTCGTTGGCGATCACGGGATTGCCGAGACCCATGCAGGAAATGGCACTAACGCTTCCTGCATTCACTACATAGCGCTCACTGAGCATTATGTAGCTGCTACAGAAATAGAGTGAAGTAGTTAAAATACGTTTCTGTCTTCTCCTCCAGGTCCTCGGCTGTAACTGACAGACAAAAATCCAATCTGCTCCTTCTCGATTGCTGGAGAAGCTTTAATTCTGCACAGTATTTTTTTACTATCAGCTGATCTTAAAGCCCAGGACCAAGCACCGCAAATTTAAAGTGCTTGGTCCTTAATGGGTTAAGCAGCACAATCAAAGTATGATAAAAAAAACTAACTAAATAAATAAATAATTGAATTATTATTAGCGAGCCTGAAGAATCCCGTGTGAATGATGACTTTGGCATATTCTGTTTTTATTAGAAAAGTTTCCCTTTAATTTTAAAAACGGTGTGTACTGTTCCTTTAAATGAGCAGCGGCTCGTGTATTGAATGCCTGCATTCCCCTGCACACTGCTTTCCATCTGAACATGTTGTGTTTAGACTGTGGGTATTGTCTATTTAGTGAGGCTGCGCACGCTTTGTTGCGGCTGTATAAATCCCGGCACACATAGAGAATGCAGCCATCGACTTGTATGGCTATCAGGACCTTCTGTACTTTTCTTAATTGAATTGCTCCTTCGTTGGGGATTTCTTGTAGTACGAATGATAGCGGTGTGGAAAAAAATTAGATAAATGCTAAATGATTTTTCACAGGGAGAAGAATAAAAAACATAGCTGAAGCCGAACTAAGGGCTATTCAATAACAATCCACACAATAGGAAGGGAAATGCAACAGGCGGCTGTCATCTGCCATTATATTTAACCTCCTGCGCAGATTACTGAGGAGCGACGGGGAGGCCTCCGTCCTGCCAATACCGCTACATGTCATCTGTCAAGCAGATGCATCCCAGTGTCAAATACTCATGCCGAAACACTACCCAGAATCCTCAGCTTACCATGTGCCCATTAACTTCAGAACAAAATCATCAGCATCAGCGGGTTATGATAACGCTGATGAGAATTGTTTATGTGCCTGCGGAAATGTCTAAGTAATACTACATACAGAGAAGATCCTGGGAAGTAGGAACATTCTCCTGCCAGTGTAAATACATATTCTTCTAAATGGGGACCAATATTATAGTAGTAATATTCTTGTACATAGGGGGCAGTATTATAGTAGTGATATTCTTGTATATAGGGGGCAGTATTATAGTAGGTATAGTCTTGAACATAGGAGGCAGTATTATAGTAGTTATATTCTTGTACATAGGAGGCAGTATTATAGTAGTTATATTCTTGTACATAGGAGGCAGTATTATAGTAGTTATATTCTTGTACATAGGGGGCAGTATTATAGTAGTTATATTCTTGTACATAGGGGGCAGTATTATAGTAGTTATATTCTTGTACATAGGGGCAGTATTATAGTAGTTATATTCTTGTACATAGGGGGCAGTATTATAGTAGTTATATTCTTGTACATAGGAGCAGTATTATAGTAGTTATATTCTTGTACATAGGGGTCAGTATTATAGTAGTTATATTCTTGTACATAGGGGTCAGTATTATAGTAGTTATATTCTTGTACATAGGAGCAGTATTATAGTAGTTATATTCTTGTACATAGGGGTCAGTATTATAGTAGTAATATTCTTGTACATAGGGGGCAGTATTATAGTAGTTATATTCTTGTACATAGGAGCAGTATTATAGTAGTTATATTCTTGTACATAGAGGACAGTATTATAGTAGTTATATTCTTGTACATAGGGGGTAGTATTATAGTAGTTATATTCTTGTACATAGGAGCAGTATTATAGTAGTTATATTCTTGTACATAGGGGGCAGTATTATAGTAGTTATATTCTTGTACATAGGGGGCAGTATTATAGTAGTTATATTCTTGTACATAGGGGCAGTATTATAGTAGTTATATTCTTGTACATAGGGGGCAGTATTATAGTAGTTATATTCTTGTACATAGGAGCAGTATTATAGTAGTTATATTCTTGTACATAGGGGTCAGTATTATAGTAGTTATATTCTTGTACATAGGGGTCAGTATTATAGTAGTTATATTCTTGTACATAGGAGGCAGTATTATAGTAGTTATATTCTTGTACATAGGGGGCAGTATTATAGTAGTTATATTCTTGTACATAGGGGGCAGTATTATAGTAGTTATATTCTTGTACATAGGAGGCAGTATTATAGTAGTTATATTCTTGTACATAGGGGGGCAGTATTATAGTAGGTATATTCTTGTACATAGGAGCAGTATTATAGTAGTTATATTCTTGTACATAGGGGGCAGTATTATAGTAGTTATATTCTTGTACATGGGGAGCAGTATTACAGTAGTTATATTCTTCTAAATGGGGACCAGTATTATAGTAGTTATATTCTAGTACATAGGGGGCAGTATTATAGTAGTTATATTCTTGTACATAGGGGGCAGTATTATAGTAGTTATATTCTTGTACATAGGGGGCAGTATTATAGTAGTTATATTATTGTACATAGGGGGCAGTATTATAGTAGTTATATTCTTGTACATAGGGGGCAGTATTATAGTAGTTATATTCTTGTACATAGGGGGCAGTATTATAGTAGTTATATTCTTACATAGGAGGCAGTATTATAGTAGCTATAGGAGGCTGTATTATAGTAGTTATATTCTTGTACACAGGGGGCAATATTATAGTAGTTATATTCTTGCACATAGGGGGCAGTATTACAGTAGTTATATTCTTGTACATAGGGGACCGTATTACAGTAGTCATATTCTTGTACATAAGGGCAGTATTATAGTAGTTATATTCTTGTGCATAGGAGGCAGTATTATAGTATTTATATTCTTGTACATAGGGGGCAGTATTATAGTAGTTATATTCTTGTACATAGGAGGCAGTATTATAGTAGATATATTCTTGTACATAGGGGGTAGTATTATAGTAGTTATATTCTTGTTCACAGGAGGCAATATTATAGTAGTTATAGTCTTGCACATAGGGGCAGTATTATAGTAGTTATATTCTTGTACATAGGGGGCAGTATTATAGTAGTTATATTCTTGTAGATAGGGGGCAGTATTATAGTAGTTACATTCTTGTACAAAAGGGGCAGTATTATAGTGATTATATTCTTTCACATAGTGGTAGTCTTATAGCAGTTATATTCTTGTACATAGTTATCAGTATCATAGTATATTCTTGTACATAGGAGCTGTATTACAATAGTTATATTCTTGTACAAAGGGGGTTGTATTAGAGTAGTTATAGTCTTGTACATAGGAGCATTGGTATAGTAGTTATATTCTTGCACATAGGAGGCAGTATTATAATAGTTATATTCTTCTACATAGGGAGTAGTATTATAGTAGTTATATTCTTGCACAAAGGGGCAGTAATATAGTAGTTATATTCTTGTACAAAGGGGCAGTAATATAGTAGTTACATTCTTGTACATAGGGGGCAGTAATATAGTAGTTATAATCTGGTGCGTAGGAGGAGTATTATAGCAGCTATATTCTTGTACATAGGGGGCAGTATTATAGTAGTTATAATCTTGCACATAGGAGGCAGAATTATAGTAAATATTTTCTTGTACATAGGGGGCAGTATTATTGTAGTTATAGTCTTGTACATAGGAGGAGTATTATAGTAGTTATATTCTTGTACATAGAAGGCAGTATTGTAGTAGTTTTATTCTTGTATATAGAGAGCAGTATTTTAGTAGTTATATTCTTCTACAATGGGGCATTATCATAGTAGCTATATTCTTGTACATAGGGGTAGCATTAGAGTAGCTATATTGTACACAGGAGGAAGTATTATAGTAATTATGTTCTTGTACATAAGGGGCAGTATTATAGTAGTTATATTCCTGTACATGGGAGGCAGTTTCATAGTAGTTATATTTATATATATGGGAGGCAGTATTGTAGTAGTCATTTTCTTGTCCATAGACGCAGTATCATATTACTTATATTCTTGTATATAGGGGGCACTACTATAGCAGTTATATTATTGTACATAGTTGGCAGTATCATAGTATATTCTTGCACATAGGAGCAGTATTACAGTAGTTATATTTTTGTACAAAGAGGGTAGTAATATAGTAGTTATAGTCTTGTACATAGGAGCAGTAGTATAGTAGTAATATTCTTACACATAAGATGCAGTATTATAGTAGTAACATTCTTGTACATAGGGGGCAGTATTATACTAGTTTTATTCTTATACTTAGGGGGGCAGTATTATAGCAGCTCTATTATTGTGCAAAGGGGCAGTGTTATAGTAGTTATATTCTTGTAAACGGGGGGAGTAATATAGTAGTTATAATCTGGTATGTAGGAGGAGTATTATAGCAGCTATATTCATGTACATAGGGGGCAGTATTATAATAGTTATAAACTTGCACATAGCCTGCAGTATTATTGTAGTTATATTCTTATACTAAGGGGGCAGCATTATAGTAGTTATATTCTTGTCCATATGGGGCAGTATTATAGTAGTTATATTCTTGTACATAGAAGGCAGTATTACAGTAGTTATATTCTTGTACATACGAGCAGTATTAGGCCCCCTGCACACGGGCGGAAATTCCGCAATGGGTTTTCACGCAGAATTTCCGCTCATTCCCGCTGCCATAAGATTGCATTAGAAAATGCACATAGACTCAATTCGTCCGGGTGAAAACACGCGCGGTAAACAAACTCCGGCATGGTCTATTTCTTCCGTAGTGTCCGGCCAGCTCTGCCCTGCGCATACTCCAGCTAGCTGCCATCTGACACATAGTAGAGATGGAAGACACCAGGAGTGGGTGAGTCGCAGGTCTCTGTAGGGGCACGGAATTCTCGCAGCGGCATCTGACCCAGCCATGTGCAGGAGGCCTTATAGTAATTATATTCTTGTACATGGGGGCAGCATAATGGTAGTTATATTCTAATACATAGGGGGCAGTATTATACTAGTTATATTCTTATTTTCTTGTACACAGGGGGCAGTAATATAGTACTTATATTCTTGTACATAAGGTGCAGTATTATAATAGGTATATTCTTGTACATAGGGAGCAGTATTATAGCAGTTATATTCTTGTACATAGGGAGCAGTATTATAGTAGTTATATTCTTGTACATGGAGGAAGTATTATAGTAGTTATATTCTTGTACATAGGAGGCAGTATTATAGTAGTTATATTCTTGTACATAGCAGGCAGTAATATAGTATTTATTTTCTTGCACATAGGAGGCAGTAATATAGTAGTTATATTTTTGTACATAGGCGGTACTAGTATAGCAGTTATATTCTTGTACATAGGAGGCAATATTATAGTAGTTAAATTCTTGTACATAGGAGGCAGTATTATAGTAGTTATATTCTTGTACATAGAGGGCAGTATTATAGTAGTTATATTCTTGTACATGGAGGAAGTATTATAGTAGTTATATTCTTGTACATAGGAGGCAGTATTATAGTAGTTATATTCTTGTACATAGCAGGTAGTATTATAGTAGTTATATTCTTGTACATAGGAGCAGTATTATAGTAGTTATATTCTTGTACATAGGGGGCAGTATTATAATAGCTATATTCTTGTACATAGGAGCAGTATTATAGTAGTTATATTCTTGTACATAGGGGGCAGTATTGTAGTAGTTATATTCTCCTATGTAGAGCCAGTATTATAGTAGTTATATTCTTGCACATAGGGGGCAGTAATATAGTAGTTATATTTGTGTACATAGGGGGCAGTATTATAGTAGTTATATTATTGTACATAGGGGGCAGTAATATAGTAGTTATATTCGTGTACATAGGGGGCAGTATTATAGTAGTTATATTCTTGCACATATGGGGCAGTAATATAGTAGTTATATTCGTGTACAGAGAAGCAGTATTATAGTAGTTATATTCTTGTACATAGGAGGCAGTATTATAGTAGTTATATTCTTGTACATAGGAGGCAGTATTATAGTAGTTATATTCTTGTACATAGGGGGCAGTATTATAGTAGTTATATTCTTGTACATAGGAGGCAGTATTATAGTAGTTATATTCTTGTACATAGCGGGCAGTATTATAGTAGTTATATTCTTGTACATAGGAGACAGTATTATAGTAGTTATATTTTTGTACATAGGAAGCAGTATTATAGTAGTTATATTCTTGTACATAGGAGCAGTATTATAGTAGTTATATTCTTGTACATAGGAGCAGTATTATAGTTGTTATATTCTTGTACATAGGAGCAGTATTATAGTAGTTATATTCTTGTACATAGGGAGCAGTATTATAGTAGTTATATTCTTGTACATAGGGAGCAGTATTATAGTAGTTATATTCTTGTACATAGCGGGCAGTATTATAGTAGTTATATTCTTGTACATAGGAGCAGTATTATAGTAGTTATATTCTTGTACATAGGGAGCAGTATTATAGTAGTTATATTCTTGTACATAGGAGCAGTATTATAGTTGTTATATTCTTGTACATAGGGGGCAGTGTTATAGTAGTTATAGTCTTGTATATAGGGGGCAGTATTATAGTAGCTATATTCTTGTACATAGGAGGCAGTGTTTTAGTAGTTATATGCTGGTGCAAAGCACCTAGTATTATGGTACCAACATATATTTTTTTTAAATAAATTGTCCTGACCTGATGCAACAAAAGCATCCCTCCCCGTTAAACTCTGCATTATCCCTTGCTGTCCTTCCCATCTGTGCTTACAGCAGAAGTCAGGTGACTACTGCGCCAACCAGAGGCTGCAGCGTCCTAGGCCTATCTACTGTCATCAGCTCTCACATCCTGGGCAGTACGGTGCCATGAGTTAAGAAAAGTGACGCGGCAGGTATCTCCTGACGTCTGCTGTAATCACAGACCAGGAAGGCAATGGGAGCTGTTGTGCTGCTTACTGGAGGGAGAACAAAGGCACGTTTGCTGCTTTTGTTGTTTTAGTTTATAGCCAGTTGTTTACATTTTTTTATGTCTCATTAATATTCGAGTTGTATTCGACCGGACGCGGACTAATGTCAATATCTGTATTCACATCTGCAATTTTTTTCCCGGGCTTGTTGTCTGCTTAAAAAAAATTGCAGTATATCGTATTCTGGTGCGATTCTCAGACCATAATCACCCATTGAAAAAAACAGAACGCACCCTAATGGAATGCGACTATGTTTCGTTATTTTTCACAGACCCATTAACTTGCAAAACGGATTGCATTCAGCAGAAACTGTACAAAAACTAAAGTAAAACGCACAAACACTTGCATTGCTAGGCTATAACCACTATAGAGCCTTATTCACAGCAGCATCTAGTGATTTCACTCCCTATATGAGGGCTTTAGTAGACGAGCGTGCCATACGCTTGCTCCTGCGCAATTTGTTTCTGCAGTGAACGAGTGTATTTTCTACACGTGCTTTTGCAAATACTGAGAACATTTGCGTAGGTGCCGCTCGTTCACACGGGTGGGGGAATCACCCTGCCCTGATATAAATGGCTAATTAGCCTCACATGGTGATCCTGGGCGTGTGCTGATGTGCGTGTTTGCGCACCTCCAATAGAACTCTTTGGGCTTTTGGATGCGCAAACACACACAAGATAACGCAGATTTTACTTTTTGGTGCCCAGGAATTTTTAAACTGCAGTAATGCAGATAGGCCTTTACCAACAGCAATAGAAAAAGCAGTGTGGGACAGACTTAGGCGACCTCACACGAGCGCATTTGTGGCCGCAAAATCTGCACCCTCAAAGCCCAGCAAATAGAGCCCATTGATTTCAATGGGTTTCTTCACATGTGATGTTTTTCTGCACGCATTTCGAGTGCGGGGAAAACCATGCGACATGCTATATTTTTCTAAGCCATTGCACGTGATTTTGCGGGCTTAAACAAAAACAGCCTACTGAACCGCTTGCAAAGTAGCCTGCCCCGCCTAACCTAACATGGCGCTGCGGGAACCGCAGTACAGTAAAATGCGCCAATCCAGGCAAAATAGCCCACGATCGTGCGCCATGCATAGCACATATACATCTCGCGATAGCATAACTGTAGCGTGCTTGCACCTGAAGGAGGGGAATTCCTTTTCCTTTGCCGGCTTTTCAAACTACACGCCAGAACGCAGGAGTTTAAAAAAAACCCGTGAAGATAATTGGCGCCCGACCTTTTCCGCACAATGTATTTACTACATGTGGGGAAGATTGGGCAGGTGAAATCTTTTCCCGGCTGTGCAAACGACTGAAATCCCATAGAGATCGGTAGTTTGGTTTGTCCCGTTATACTTCAGTGATCATCGCGGCCGCATGAAGGGACAAAACCGCGCTTGTCTGAAGCTGCCCTCAAACAGATGACATTAGAGCATGCTGCTTTTTAAACCCCTTTAAGGGCGCCGCCCTTTTTTGTTTTCGATTTTCGTTTTTTCCTCCTTGACTTAAAAAAATCATAACTCCTTTATTCATCCATCCACATAGCTGTCTGAGGGCGGGTTGTTTTTTGCGGGACGAGTTGTACTTTTCAGTGGTACTATTTAATGTATCATTTAAAGTACTGAAAAACTTTTTTGAAAATTCTAAGGGGAGTGAAATGGAAAAGAAAACTAAAATGCCGCCATATTTGGGTGCGTCGGGTCTTGTTTCTGAACTTTATTCTTATTTTATATTTTTACATTATTTTCTGCCACCATCTTGTGACAGCTACAATTTTTTTATTTTTCCACAACATAGCTGTGCGAAGGCTCGTTTTTTGCGAGATGTTCTGTAGATTTTATTCGTCCGCTTTTGGGGTGCATTTAAGTTTTCGATAGCTTTTTATTATATTTTTTTCTTGGAGACGAAGTGCCTTAAAAAGCGCAATTTTGGCATTTTTTTTTATTGTGACGGCTGTAAGGCATAAATAATGCATTACTTTGATAGGTCAGAGTTTTATGGACGCAGCGATATAAAATGTGTTTTTGTTTTGGTTTTATTTAGTTTTTTTAGTATGAATATGGCAAAAGGGTTTAAAAAAACCAAAAAAAAATCTCCTATTACCTTTCATTTTTTGAATAATTAATAAAACTTTTTAAAACTGATTTTTACATGTTTTTTAGTCCCCATAAAGGACATAAACTTGCAATAGTTTGATCGTCCCTGCAGTATGATGTAATAGCATAGTATTACATTATAGTGTAACTGACAGGCAATCTATCAGGCATGGCTTGATGGACACTCTGCAATGGCAGCACTGGGGGCTTTCAGAGAGGGCCCGAACACCATTGCAGCCGCACGGCAACCCGGGCGGCAGTGCGCACCCAGAACATCGATTGGGGCATTTAAATGCTGCTGGCAGAATTGATGGTGGCATTTAAAAGATTAACAGCTCCAATCAGCGGCGCTGCTGATTGGAGATGTTGTGGGCAGCTGTCAGCTGTAGTAAACAGCCGGAACCCAAATTGTATGGAGCGGGATCGACCCCCAATCCCCCTCCATACAAACCCTGAACCTCTACGTACGTTCTGAAGTGTTAAGGGGTTAAAACACATTATATTTTATGCATGCATGCAGATTCATAGATTTCCATTAGCTCTGTATTATGGTCCACAAAACATAAATTAAATATTGATATAAACCATGCTGAAAGATGTAGGTGACAAGCTGCAGTGGATGCTGGGCTGGATGTGGCGCACTAGTAAGTTCTAGTTCTACATAAAAGCTGTTAGAAACATGTAGTTCTAGAAATACAATTTTTCATGTAAGTGTTTCTATTGTATTTCTATAAAAAATTGTATTGAATTCAATGAATGGCTGAGCCTTGCCTCTGATTGGCTGAGTGCTGTGACCAATCACAGGCAACACTCAACTGTCATTCAATGCGCTCAGCCAATTAGACAAAGCCCTTTCAGGAGGAGGGGATTTTTAAATCCCTGGCAGGAGAAGAAGCTTCAGAACAGTGCTGGGGAAGCCAACGAGAAGACGCACCGGAGCTACACAGCGGCAGAGAGGGGATGTATATATGTTTTTTATTTTTTACGGCAGCTAGGGATGATTTTCATAGAAGGGCTTATATTTCAAGCCCTTCCCCGAAAATCACTGCAGAGGTTGCCTGCAGACCAATGCTTTCAATGGGGCTGGCGGCAGTAGGGCTGGCTTCATTAAAGCAAGAGCATGGAGCTTTGGTCACACACACTTTTAACATGCGTGGAGCGCAAATAGGTGCGCAAAAAAAACCCGCTCATCTGACTGAGCCATTATTGACACGGCCTATTTTGGGCATAAAGACTCACTGATTTTTGGGCGATTTTCATCTCCACTTTTCAAAAGTCATAACTTTTTTATTATTTTGTCGACATGGCCATATAAGGGTTTGTTTTTTGCATGGCGAACTATAGTTGATACCATTCTTGGGTTCATATAATGTATTATAAAACTTTTGTTTTTGTTTGTTTGAGAGCAGGGAGAAAAAGCACAGCAATTCTGCCAAAGTTTTTCTTTTTTACAGCATTAATCATACAGCATAAATGACACAATAGGTTTTTTTCTGCCGGTCAGTATGATTACAATGATACCAAAAATATTATCCTTTTTTTACATTTTTTCCCACTTTTGCACATGATAATTATTGGAAACAATAATTATTTTTACATCGTTGCATTCAAAGTCCCATTACTTTTTTTTATTTATCCATGTAGTTCATCACTTTCTGGGGACTCTATTACTCTATAATCACTTTTCTGTCCTTAAAGGGGTTGTCTTGTTGTAAACTATCCTCAGGATAGGTCATCAATAGTAGATTAGTGGGGTCCGATGCCCAGGCCATTGTGTTCATGCACTAAGCTAATTTCTGCGAGAAGCAGGCAGCTCACCTCTTACTGTAGTGGCTAGGCCTGGTCTTGCAGGCATAATTTCCATTCATTTCAATGGAAACTTGGAATGCAATACCAAGCCAGGCCACTGCAGTAATATAGTTCAGCACATGAGTGCAAACAGCTGATCAGAAGGGATCCTGGGTAATGGACTCCGGCCAATCTACTATTGATGACTTATCCTGTATATGCCATCAACAGTTTACAATCGAAAACCCATTTTAACGTCCATTAGTTGCATCTGCCATAAATCACTCATACACTGTCATTCCATGCTTTTTCATTCTTTTTCCTTTTTTCAATTTTCTACATTATAGTTTTAATGTCTTCAATATAAATCTACAAAGGAACACATATAGAAGGAAAAAACAAGAATGTCTTAAACAAACCAGAATATGTTTTATATTTTAGATTCTTCAAAGTAACCCCCTTTTACTTTGATAACAGCTTTGCACAGTCTTCGAATTCACTCAGTGAGCTTCATGAAGTAGTCACCTGACATACCTTTCCAACAAGTCTTGAAGTAGTTTCCAGAAGTGCCGAGCACTTGTTGGCTGCATTTCCTTCACTTTACCATCCAAATAATTCCAAATTATCTCAATTGGGTTTAGGTCGGGTGATTGCAAAGACCATGGCATAAAATGCAGCGCTCCATCACACTTCTTGTACATAAAATACAACTACTATAATACTGTTCCAATGTCAAAAACATAACTCCTATATAACTGCCTACTGTGTTCAGTGAAAAAACTACTATTATTCTGCAACCTATGTAGAATATAACTACTACTCTAATACTGCTTCCAATTTACAAGAATATAACTGCTATAATACTGCCTCCTATGTACAAGAATATAACTACTATAATACTGCCCCCTATGTACAAGAATATAACTACTATAATACTGCCCCTATGTACAAGAATATAACTACTATAATACTGCCCCCCTATGTACAAGAATATAACTACTATAATACTGCCTCCTATGTACAAGAGTATAACTACTTTAATACTGCCCCCTATCTACAAGAATATAACTACTATAATACTGCCCCCTATCTACAAGAATATAACTACTATAATACTGCCCCCTATGTACAAGAATATAACTACTATAATACTGCCTCCTATGTACAAGAATATAACTACTCTAATACTGCCCCCTATGTACAAGAATATAACTACTATAATACTGCCTCCTATGTACAAGAATATAACTACTATAATACTGCCTCCTATGTACAAGAGTATAACTACTATAATACTGCCCCCTATGTACAAGAATATAACTACTATAATACTGCCTCCTATGTACAAGAATATAACTACTATAATACTGCCTCCTATGTACAAGAATATAACTACTCTAATACTGCCCCCTATGTACAAGAATATAACTACTATAATACTGCCCCCCTGTACAAGAGTATAACTACTATAATACTCCCTCCTGTGTACAAGAATATAACTACTATAATACTGCCTCCTATGTACAAGACTATAACTACTATAATACTGCCCCCTATGTACAAGAATATAACTACTATAATACTGCCCACTATGTACAAGAATATAACTACTATAATACTGCCCCCTATGTACCAGAATATAACTACTATAATACTGCCCCTATGTACAAGAATATAACTACTATAATACTGCCCCCTATGTACAAGAATATACCTACTATAATACTGCTCCTATGTATAAGAATATAACTGCTATAATACTGCCCCTATGTACAGGAATATAACTACTATAATACTGCCTCCTATGTACAAGTCTATAACTACTATAATACTGCCTCCTATGTACAAGAATATAACTACTATAATACTGCCCCCTATGTACAAGAATATAACTACTATAATACTGCCTCCTATGTACAAGACTATAACTACTATACTACTGCCCCCTATGTACAAGAATATAACTACTATAATACTGCCCCTATGTACAAGAATATAACTACTATAATACTGCCTCCTATGTACAAGTCTATAACTACTATAATACTGCCTCCTATGTACAAGAATATAACTACTATAATACTGCCCCCTATGTACAAGAATATAACTACTATAATACTGCCTCCTATGTACAAGACTATAACTACTATACTACTGCCCCCTATGTACAAGAATATAACTACTATAATACTGCCCCTATGTACAAGAATATAACTACTATAATACTGCCCCCTATGTACAAGAATATAACTACTATAATACTGCCCCTTATGTACAAGAATATAACTACTATAATACTGCCCTATGTACAGGAATATAACTACTATAATACTGCCCCCTATGTACAAGAATATAACTACTATAATACTGCCCCTATGTACAAGAATATAACTACTATAATACTGCCCCCTATGTACAAGAATATAACTACTATAATACTGCCCCTTATGTACAAGAATATAACTACTATAATACTGCCCCTATGTACAGGAATATAACTACTATAATACTGCCCCCTATGTACAAGAATATAACTACTATAATACTGGTCCTATGTACAAGAATATAACTACTATAATACTGCGCCCTATGTACAAGAATATAACTACTATAATACTGCCCCCTATGTACAAGAATATAACTACTATAATACTGCCCCCTATGTACAAGAATATAACTACTATAATACTGCCCCTATGTACAAGAATATAACTACTATAATACTGCCCACTATGTACAAGAATATAACCACTATAATACTGCTCCTATGTACAAGAATATAACTACTATAATACTGCTCCCTATGTACAAGAATATAACTACTATAATACTGCACCTTATGTACAAGAATATAACTACTATAATACTGCCCCTATGTACAAGAATATAACTACTATAATACTGCCCCTTATGTACAAGAATATAACTACTATAATACTGCTTCCTATGTACAAGAATATAGCTACTATAATACTGCTCCTATGTACAAGAATATAACTACTATAGTATGCCCTCCTATGTACAAGAATATAACTACTATAATACTGCCCCTATGTACAAGAATATAACTACTATAATACTGCCCCTATGTACAAGAATATAACTACTATAATACTGCCCCCTATGTACAAGAATATAACTACTATAATACTGCTCCTATGTACAAGAATATAACTACTACAATACTGCCTCCTATGTACAAGAATATAACTACTATAATACTGTCATCTATGTAAAATAACACAGACCTTATAATTAGGTATAGGTCTGACTTAAAGAGACTTTGTTATCTTTTTGTAGTCTTTACTGAGAGCACCGTAAGGTAGTGCCAGTCAGATTGAGTACAGTGATATGTCTGCTGTCTGTATCTGTGTGTTAGTAGCAGCCAGACACAGAGCTGCAGTACAGTCAATCAATAGATGGAGGGCAGGGTGGGGGGGCGAGTCTAGCCTGCAGCTCATAAATATCCCGCACTACTTTAAGTAGTCCTCTATGCACGTGCTGCTACTGATAAAAGGCAATTTCCTACAAAGCTACCGCACAGATCCACACAGCAGATATAGCACTGTAATCAGTGTGACGGGCACTACCTTATTCTGCCTTCAGAGAGGGGTGCAAAAAGATGGTGACGGAGTCTCTTTCTGTTGCTCTTTAAGCTGAGCAGCCATTTGGTTATTCTCATAATTACACAATATATATAGTATCAGCATGCAAAGGTCTCAGTCTTCTCCACACATACACTATATCTTGATTTCTGATAATTCATCACTTTCCTCTGTTGATCAATGGCATCATTACTCTTGAAAAGTTCAGACTACTTTTGGTTTTCCAGCCATTGTTTTTGAATGGG
The DNA here is from genome assembly GCF_035609145.1 of Eleutherodactylus coqui. Classification (NCBI taxonomy): domain Eukaryota; kingdom Metazoa; phylum Chordata; class Amphibia; order Anura; family Eleutherodactylidae; genus Eleutherodactylus; species Eleutherodactylus coqui. The sequence continues at coordinate 94,991,326 of NC_089849.1, forward strand.
CACTCTGTGCCTTCTTACCCGTCTTTTCTTGAGTCTTGAGTGCCTCCCGTCTGCAGCTTCTGATGACATCAGGGCTCCAGTGGGCAAATCCTGCCGCTCCCGCTGCAGATAAAAATACAGATAAATGCTCACAGACGGTGCTCCGATTCAACTTGAATCAGACAACCATCGTGAAGTCCCAAATCTGACATGGAAATTGGTGGATGAAGCACTAGACAACACCAGACATGGAGGCACCTACACAGATATCATTACGCTAAATTCAGTGCGCACATTGATTATACAGAAAGGGAGGATGCCACAGACCCTTAAAGTGTACCTGTTGCCTTCACAGGGAAGGGGGGCTTGGGATACCACACGACATGACCTTCTTCACACCCCAGAAAATCCACTGGAAGTTAACAAAACAACCTCTACTGCATTGTGTAGACAACAGGTACGCTTTAGTGCAAGTAGATAGGTTAATCATGCACTGGCATTCCGTCTAAGGAAATAAAAGGGGTTATCCAACGTTTCAAAGATAAATCCTCTTGGTCCTTATTTACAAGCACCAACATGTGACCGCTGCAGCCAATCAGTGGTTTCCGCAGTCACGTATCATACTACGGTCATCATGGCTCCCATTGCTGAGCAGTAGTATGGCTCTTGGCTATTAGGGCCACTGAACGGCTGCAGCGGTCACATGTTGGCGTTCGTCAAGAAATACGGTGAGGACTGCGGGAGCACTAGCATCGGCTCAAAATGCAAGTGTTGTTTCTTTTTGGGGTTTATACTATTAGCAGCTGTTTTTCAAAAAGTTGGATAACCTCTTTAATAACACAAAAAATACTTATAGATTTACCAAAACGAACAACATAATTTATTTGAGGACGCCTGTGCAGAAATTATAGTCCTCTACTGATCCTATATTATGTCACGTATTTACTCCAGTTACATCCAAAGCTGCAGAGTTCTATTCGCTTCCTGTAAGCTGTAAAACTTCTTTTTATATTACACCACAGTAAATTGTGAGATCTGGATGTGCTTTGGAGGTGACTAGAGTATAAGACAAGATGTACAGTATATCAAGAGCAGTAGGATATGAGTAAAGCAAAGTCGAAAAAGTATATTCAATGTTACTCAACTAGGTTACTTGATTTACCCAAATAGAAAGTTAGTAGACGATTGCCAACCTTAGAGGAGGCTTGATGTACTGCCGATGCCACCTTGTATCCTTACCAAAAGTGTCAACTGAACTGCGCTACTGTCGTTATTTTGTGGACTGCCAACGTTCTAAGAACCATATTGTAGAACATTCAGGCTTAGCACCTTGTTATGGATGTTGCAGTGTTTTGCTATCCTATGTTCCAACTATGTTTATATGCTGGTGCTGTGGAGTCTAAATGGTTAAATGTTACCCTATGATCTATGTGATTGGCCATGGGTGTGGTCCCTAAGTGTAGGGTTACATGTGCTCTGTCTAGGGAGAAGTCCAAGACTAACTATAAGAGTGTTTTTAGACAGAGCAAAACAATCCGCAACAGAGTTGCGAAATATTCAGCAGCGGAAAACGCACTGCTAACGATCAGATTTTGGTGCAGAATTGAAAATTACAGAATTCTGCCCGCAATTCCACATAAAAATCCACAGATGTGCGGACTTTGGTTCGGAATTTCAAGACAGCATAGTCCACAACGCTGTTCCAAAATATTCTGTCCCTGCGAAGCACCCTAATAGATGCTGTTTCATGGTTGTGACATAGTGGCAGTGAGTGCAGCAGTGTTAGGGTGCCTGCACACGAGCAGAATTTCAAGCGCGTGATTTTAGGCACATAATCCGCCCCAGACCGCAGCCAATATACTCCTATGAGGATCCGCAGTTGTCCCCAGACGGACGGATGTGTATCGCGTTTTTTCACGCGAGTGAAAAAATCTGCGACCTGTTCTAATTTTGGTCGGATCATGCGCGTGAAGCCTCCAATACAAGTGAATGGGTGCGTTTTTTCACGCAGTACATCCGGAGTGCAGCTGCGGATGGAGTCACTGGTTGCTATGACTACAGGAAGTAGGCATGGTAGGAGGCGTCCCAGCACACAGCACAGAGCTTCACAGGCACATTTCAACTGCAGATCTGTCCTTTCAGTCCCCTCATCTACCAGAGAGCAGCCAGCAGACACCAGCCAGGGTGCACCCAGTACCTCCTTTTTTTCCTGGGGGGCTCTTCCTCCTCCGTTACCGCAGTACGTCCGAAAAAAGTTACATGGATCAACCATGCCCACAAAGACATCTGCTCACCGGGTGAAAGCATGTTGCCAGAATAATTTAACGGTGCTCACACAAGCAAGAGGGACAGAACGGAGTCTGGGTGTTGGTTTTTAAGCTGTTTTCCAGGGAATGGGCAGTTCTCTAGGGGTTGGGTTTACAATAAGGGTGTCTTCCGGATTTTTCTGCGCGTTTTTTTCCGCAACACATCCGCGTATATCCGCGCGTGATTTTTCACGCATCCGCACCTATCCGCAAGCACATTTAGGCCTCATGTCCACGGGGAAAATCAGATCCGCTGCAGATTCTCCATGTAGAATCTGCAGCGGGTCCCTCCTGCCCCGCGGACATGAGCGCCGAAAATAGCAATTTAAAAGCATTTACCTATCCGGCGCGGGCGGGGAATGTCAGCTGTTCCTCACGGCCGGATCTTCATTTTCGGCCGGCGGATGAATTCCTGACGCCGGCGGCACGTCGCCGGCACGTCGTCGACGTGCCGCGCGCATGCGCCGGGCACATCCGCCGAGCCGAAGCAAGGAAGATGCGGCCGTGAGGAACAGCTGACATTCCCCGCCCGCGCCGGATAGGTAAATACTTTAAATTCCTATTTTAGGTCTCCCGCGGATCCGGACGGCTTCCATAGGCTTCAATAGAAGCCCGCACGAAAATGGAGCATGGTCCAGATTTTTCCATGCTCCATTTTTTTTAAAATCCCTTTTATTGACGATCCGCGGGTATTTATCTACCCGCGGGTGGTCAATGCATCCCTATGTGATGCGGATCCGCATGCGGGAGATCCGCTGCGGATCTTAAATCATATTTTGCCCGTGGACATGAGCCCTTAGGTACCATACGCGCGTGAAAATCCGCGAGTGGAATCCGGAACGCTCGTGTGCAGGCGGCCTTAGTGGGTCTAGGACTGTCTGAAAAACAAGAGCAAGGCTCATTTTTCTATGAGTTTGGAGTTGGGTCCAATGAGCATACTGCTTAGCCAAAGATCCAGATATTCTGTGGGTGGTGATCCGCTGCCTGTCCTCTTAGACTGTAGGCTATGACCTTGCGTGGAGCTGCAACCTGGAGAGAGTTCCCTTCAGCGAGCATTCCTGGTACAGTAGGGTATATCAGGACCGCTACATGGAAGTCTGCACTGTGGACTAGTCAAGCCTTGGGAGAGCGGCCAAATGGACCCCATTGTGGGGCATAACCTGTTCTGTTTAGGTGAGCACCCTGTGAATTAACGTAATCAATAAGCCAAGTGTTCTACAAAGAGGCCACAAGCATTAAGGCCTCCAGCACACTAGTGTATTTAGGTCCGTGTGCTGTCCATGTTAATTCACGGACAGCACACGCACCCATCATAGTCTACAGGGCTATGCACACTGCCGTTTTCATACAGACCTTAGGTCCACATGAAAAAACTCATCACTTGTCCTGTTCTTGTCCATAGCATGGCCTAAAATTAAGACGTGCAAATGAATGTGGATGTGTGGGCTCTGTGTATATCGGACAGAACACAAGCAGGGGTCCATGTGGTGTTCAGTGTGAGCGGTACGCAATACTCTGAAGCGAAACTCGCACACATGGCAATTGTGTGTCCGGCCTAAGTTGTGTGTCATCACTGAGAGACTGCTTCTTCTTCTATGCAATTGGCCCAGCTAAGTGCTTTCTGACAGAGACTGTAAATGGCAAGCTTTGTACCATTATTGTATCGGCCCAGCATTGTGCCTTCTATGGACTCTGTAACCAACCAACATGCACCCGTTGTGACTACAACTTCTACGTTTTCTACCATCTTCGGAGTAAAGAATTTGTAAGATTACTGCTGATGTCCTCCCCATTTATTGTTTGTTACTGAATGGGGTCCTGCAAGTGGGTCAAGGACCACACCTAAAAACAGACCTACTTACAGACTTCCCAACAGATTTGCAAACCATTTGGACTGAGAACCAAATCATAATTGTCATACAACAAGTATATTTTCAGTACCCCAATTAAGCAACACTCAAATCAATAATATCTACTAAACCACGTGTGTCAAACTCAAGGCCCATGGGCCAAATCTTGCGCCGCATCATTTTATGTAACTCTCGAGGTCAAGATGCAGAAGAGCCTCTTCTAGATCGGAAGGTCCTGAGCTGTTAGATAATACTATTGAATCACAAAACCCGAAAAAATTGAAGTGGTTGCCCAGTAATTTAAGAAATAATAGTTGCAACATATGAGAAAACCCACAATCTCATTTGTTACATCTCCTGCCCCTCCAGTGCCAATTTTTATTTACATAGAAGTGGTAATATTTGCTGATGTGGTCCTCAGGGCCTTTTTACACAGACTGGTCCAATGAGAATCTGAGTGTCGGTGAGAGAAAGTTTGAACTTCTGTAATGCTGCTCAGTCATCTAACCCTGCAGAATCAGAGTCCGACTTTTCTGTCACCAGTGGGTTAGGTGGCTGAGTGGCGATCACATGAAGTTCACGCTTATAGCAAGGGGGAGACAGCAGCCATCATAGCGTGGAAAGGGAGGCCCATGGGTCCTCCTAGCTTAGGGGCCAGGTCACAATTGCGACCCCTGCGACCCCTCTAGCTACACCACTGTTCATATCCCCTTTCTTTGTCCATAGCTTGGTAACAGACTATGTCAACTCTCCCTTCTCCTGACAGACAGAGTGTCGCCATGCATTGTTCCAACTTTTCCGAGTCTATCTGAGAAGTTCTCACTGACAGTGCTTGTAGCTTATTCACCAACACATTAGAACAGGAGGAGGACTGATGACTGCCAGGAGCCCATGCTGTTCCTGTCACACCGCTCGCCTGTCAGGAAAAACCTGACAAGACAGATGCTGTGATTGGGTGAGAGTCACTAGTACCAGCTCCTCCCTCTCCTTAGTCTATCGGTCTCCTACTGGAGTACAAAAAAATCACAAATGAGTATTTTTTTTGCTGGACAGCCCAGTTGGAAGAAATTTATGCAAATAGAATGATAGATCAGTACCTCTACAGCACCGCCTATTGGAAGGCAGCATTCCTGCAAGTCAATGTCAGACCTCTTAATCAACCTTGTAGCAATGACTGGGAATAAGAGCCAAAGCCAGAGTCTTCTCTAGAAGGAAAAGATAAACCATACATATACAGCTTGTTTTGAGGTTTCTGTTACTGCATGTACTTGGCCGATGCACACATAGAATGAGAGAATCATTCCTTTCATTATGTAGTAGACCGCGGTGAGCATGCAGCAGTGGCAAGACCCTGAGGAGCGTAAGTATAAAACTCACATCCCTGAATTTAGTGTGCCAGGTCTTATGAACCCATTAGTTTAGTTTATGATAGGGGATAACTTGCCGATCAGTGGGGGTCCAAAGGCTGGGACCCCCACCGATTCCAGAAATGCCAAAATTTGGACATCGGAGGAAGGGCATGTGCTCCTGCGCTCCAATCACTTCAATGGGACCACCAAATTCAAGTGCTCTCCTATCTCCAGTGGTCCCATTGAAGTAAACGGAGCAGAGGTGTGCATGCCTGTCCTCCACTGCCCATACTTTGGGATGTGCCAAGGCTACATTACCAGCATCACACTAGTCGGATCTTCATTGGATAGGGTATAACTTGCTTGGCGGGACAACCACTTTAAGAGAAGTAGTTTTTAAGCAATGTGAACTATAATTGGTAAAACACACCAAGGAGGAGCTGTAAGAAGAAATGTGGGCCTGCTCTCTACAATGCTATGTAATTATACTGTGTATCTGTGGTTATTACGGTGGAGTTAGACTTTAACTTCACAAATTACTAGGAAACTCCATGTTCTGATGATTTCAGACCTCAATCTCTAGGCGAAATATTTCTATAATTAATAAGATCGCCGCAGAGCTCTCTCTAATTGGTATAACACCCACCATGTTCCTGCGGATTGTTAGCAGTGGATACTAATAAAACAGGTAACAGTAGATGAAAATTGTGCATTTTTCCCCAAATCTCGACTAATCAGTGTATCTAGACTCCGTAATGTTGCACTCACAGTGGGATTTCGCTTGTTATAGCGGTGGAGAAGGCTGTTTAATGAAAACCATTAGAAAGAAATGCTTAAAAATTCAATCATGGAGAGAATTTTTAATTTCTTTTAGATAAAACCCCCAATAAAACATTGTCGTAAAGTTAAAAATGTAATGGAAAGGACTGAGCTTCAAGAGAAAGTATTATATTCAAAGAGTTGGTCCTCTCAAATGACCAGCGCTTAGCCATACTATTATAGGATATTAGGTGGCAAGTGAACAATCAGTTCTTGTAGCTTATGTGATGGGAGAAGGAAAAATGGGCAAGCGAAAGGATCTGAGCGACTTTGACAAGGACCAAGTTATGGGTAGATGACTAGGGGAGATCAGCTGCAAAATAGCAGCTTTGTGGCTCATTCATAGTATACAGGGGTTAGTACCTAGCAGTGTTAGGGGTCGCAGAGGTAGCAATTGCATCCGGGTCTCTAGCCTAGGGGGGCTCCCTCACCACTAACATCGCTCGGTGGGGAACACAGAGAGGAATTATTACTTTATGGGGCACAAAGGGGTATTATTACAGTGTTGGGGCAAAGAAGCCTCATGTGGCGCAGTGTTAAGGTAGAAATCTGCAGTCCTAAGCTTCTCGCTCATGACCTGAAGGTTGCAGGTTCAATCGCTGCATGATTCAGGTAGCCAGCACAGATAAGCCAGGTAGGCAGCACAAGGTTGACTCAGCCTTTCATCCTTCTGAGGTCAGTAAAATGAGTACCAAACTTGCTGGGGGGTAATAAATAAGTTACCTGAAAGCGCTGCGGAATAAGTTGGCGCTATACAAATAACAGGTCCCCCTCCCCCCTATTTCTTGCGTTGGTCACTATGGGGGAATGATTACTCTTTGAAAGAACTATTACTTTGTGGAGCACAAAAGGGGGCTGTTTTACTATGGGCGGCACTGAGAGTGGTATAGGAAGTAACAGCAGGATGGAGAGATTGTGCTATCAAATCTTAAGAAATGTTCTGGGCCGGATGGAGAAGAAAAGGGAAAGTGGATGACAGCAGTCAGAGAAGATGTACCTGTGATGATTGTTATTAATCTTTTGCTGTGGGGCAATGGAAAAAAAAGAAATTCCAATGGATTTATGGGATTTATTTTTTGGCACTTAAAATGTGATATAAATGTTATCTTAAAGGGGTTGTCCCGCGCCGAAACGGGTTTTTTTTTATTTTTTAACCCCCCCCCCCCGTTCGGCGCGAGACAACCCCGATGCAGGGGTTAAAAAAAACAAACGGAGAGTGCTTACCTGAATCCCGGCGGTCCGGCGTCTTCATACTTACCTGCTGAAGATGGCCGCCGGGGTCTGCTCCCTCCGTGGACCGCAGCTCTTCTGTGCGGTCCATTGCCGATTCCAGCCTCCTGATTGGCTGGAATCGGCACGTGACGGGGCGGAGCTACACGGAGTCGGCATTCTGCACGAGCGGCTCCATTGAAGAGAGCAGAAGACCCGGACTGCGCAAGCGCGGCTAATTTGGCCATCGGAGGACGAAAATTAGTCGGCTCCATGGGAACGAGGACGCCAGCAACGGAGCAGGTAAGTAAAAAACTTTTTATAACTTCTGTATGGCTCATAATTAATGCACAATGTACATTACAAAGTGCATTAATATGGCCATACAGAAGTGTATAGACCCACTTGCTGCCGCGGGACAACCCCTTTAACTCTATTTTAGGCCGCCTGCAGACGGGCGGAAATTTTGCGGCGGGATTCCCCGTAGAATTTTCACCCCTGGACGCCTGCATAGGATTGCATTACAGCATGCAATCATATGCAGACGGCCGCGGTTTGTCTGTGCGAAATCACACGCAGCAAACAAACCGCAGCACGTCCTAATTCTGTGCGGGGCTCACAGAGCCCCGCACAGAAACGTCGCTTACTGGCCGCCGCCTCCTCTCTGCGCATGCGCCGGCTGCCCGGCAGCCGACACATGAAAGAGTCGGAGCTGCGGGAGCGGGTGAGTTCGCGATGCTCTCTGCAGACGCTCGGGTCGGGTCCCACTGCCAGAATTCTCGCAGCCGGATCCAACCCTGCCGTCTGCAGGCGGCCTTATGGGTTTCTACGATAATGACAACAACAAATTTACATAGCTGTTATTATGTTTTACTACTTTTGCACAACATACACCTTTTTTTTTACTAAAAAGACTTTGTGTGTGTCGCCACATTTCAAGACCAGAGCAGTTTTATTTTTCTGTCGACGGAGCTCTATGCATACTTGTACCAATAAAAACTACAAGTCATCCTGCAAAAAACTAGTTCAAGATAAAAATAGTATTTTGATCACTTTTTTATTGCTGTTGTGCGTTCGTAATTAGAGATGAGTGAGTATACTGCCGGCGCGGGTAACAGGTGAGTTGTGGCGGTGAGCAGGGGAGAGCAGGGAGGAGAGAGGGAGAGAAAGATCTCCCCTCCGTTCCTCCCCGCTCTCCCCCACCGCTCCCCGCCCCCCGAATCTTTAGAGACGAGCAGGAGGATACTCGGCTAAGGCACTACTCGCTCGAGTAGTTAGCCTTAGCGAGTATACTTGCTCATCTCTATTCGTAATATGAACAGAACAACAACTATTTTGGCATTTTCTTTTTGAGCGTTTTTTAATGGAATGTGCTGTGCTGATAAATAATGCAATATTTTATAGTACAGGTTGTTATGGACGTGGCGATTCCGATTATGTTCAAGGTTTTTTTTCGTTTTCTTTAATATTTCAACATTTCAAGCTTTGCGTAAGGGGAAAAAAAGCTTTTTACATTTTTTTTGAAAAAATGTTTAGCTGCTGATGTCATCAATAACTCCAGCATCTGTGGGGTTTAGCGGTATAGAGAAGTGATTCGATGAGCAAGTGTGGCAATTAGAGAATAAATATGTTCTATGATTGATAAGGGGGTGACAACATAAAACTCCATGTCACCCCACCCAGCCTGCTACGAGCAGGAGAACATCACAGCTCATTCTCTTCTGTCTGCTCGTCTCCCCACTGCTCTCCCACCCCACACAGACCTGACAGCTGTGAATTCAGTATTCCTGACCCCACTTCAAATGGCTGGAGCTCCGGCTCTATCAGTTCTACTGACATGCTTCTAGCCAATAATCTTCAAAAGCATGCCACTGATAGAACCGGAGCTACAGCCGTTTGAAGTAGAATGAACTTAATTCATCTAAAAATGTAATGTTCTTTTACTGTAGGGGGATAAATATCCAGAAATGAGACGCAGAATGTTGCCTGCAGTAACGCAATACCAATAGGCCAGCTTCAATGATGATCAAACCTGAAGAAATGGCTAATACAGACATTTCTCTAATTATCTGATTGACGGATATAAAAAATAAAACATAGTAAAGTACTAAACGAAGAACCACCCAACCAGAGAACCATAGAAGACGGAGGACCCTGACATCTGCTGTGTGATAGGCCCCCGGAACATCCCACTGAGAATGCTTGTGTGTTTGTGTGACCCTGAGGAACCAAGTGACTCCGAATGGAGGACTTCATGCTGCTTTCGCTTCATCACCGTTGTGCTTTGTAATTCCGAAGCTTTGCTTAATAAAAAAGCAATTAGCAAATCATACCAGGCTGGATACTTGAAGAAAATAACGAAGGTTACAAGAGTTTGTTTTAATTAGAATATTATTTATTGTACTCAATTTCTCCATCCGGTTAAGCGTTCATAGGATGGAAAATAAGAGTGAACTCTGGACAGCAGAAGGATGTAGGTGACTAAGATTTTAGTTAAACTACCGTAGTATTACTCTTGTACATAAGGGGCTGTATTTATATAGGGGGCAGTATTATAGTAGTTATATTCTTGTACATAGGGGGCAGTATTATAGTAGTTATATTCTTGTACATAGGAGGCAGTATTATAGTAGTTATATTCTTGTACATAGGGGGCAGTATTATAGTAGTTATATTCTTGTACATAGGGGGCAGTATTATAGTAGTTATATTCTTGTACATAGCAGTATTACAGTAGTTATATTCTGGTACATAGGGGGCAGTATTATAGTAGTTATATTCTTGTACATAGGGAGCAGTATTATAGTAGTTATATTCTTGTACATAGGGGGCAGTATTATAGTAGTTATATTCTTGTACATAGGGGACAGTATTATAGTAGCTATATTCTTGTACGTAGGGGACAGTATTATAGTAGTTATATTCTTGTACATAGGGGCAGTATTATAGTAGTTATATTCTTGTACATGGGCAGTATTATAGTAGTTATATTCTTGTACATGGGCAGTATTATAGTAGTTATATTCTTGTACATAGGGGGCAGTATTATAGTAGTTACATTCTTGTACATAGGGGGAAGAATTATAGTAGTTATATTCTTGTACATAGGAGGCAGTATCATAGTAGTTATATTCTTGTACATAGGAGCAGTATTATAGCAGTTATATTCTTGTACATAGGAGGCAGTATTATAGTAGTTATATTTTTGTATACAGGAGGCAGTATTATAGTAGTTATATTCTTGTACATAGGGGGCAGTATTATAGTAGTTATATTCTTGTACATAGGGGACAGTATTATAGTAGTTATATTCTTGTACATAGGGGCAGTATTATAGTAGTTATATTCTTGTACATGGGCAGTATTATAGTAGTTATATTCTTGTACATGGGCAGTATTATAGTAGTTATATTCTTGTACATAGGGGGCAGTATTATAGTAGTTACATTCTTGTACATAGGGGGCAGAATTATAGTAGTTATATTCTTGTACATAGGAGGCAGTATCATAGTAGTTATATTCTTGTACATAGGAGCAGTATTATAGTAGTTATATTCTTGTACACAGGAGGCAGTATTATAGTAGTTATATTCTTGTACATAGGGGGCAGTATTATAGTAGTTATATTCTTGTACATAGGAGGCAGTATTGTAGTAGTTATATTCTTGTACATAGGGGGCAGTATTATAGTACTTATACTCTTGTACATAGGAGGCAGTATTGTAGTAGTTATATTCTTGTATACAGGAGGCAGTATTATAGTAGTTATATTCTTGTACATAGGGGACAGTATTATAGTAGTTATATTCTTGTACATAGGGGGCAGTATTATAGTAGTTATATTCTTGTACATAGGGGGCAGTATTATAGTAGTTATATTCTTGTACATAGGAGCAGTATTACAGTAGTTATATTCTGGTACATAGGGGGCAGTATTATAGTAGTTATATTCTTGTACATAGGGAGCAGTATTATAGTAGTTATATTCTTGTACATAGGGGGCAGTATTATAGTAGTTATATTCTTGTACAGAGGGGACAGTATTATAGTAGCTATATTCTTGTACGTAGGGGACAGTATTATAGTAGTTATATTCTTGTACATAGGGGCAGTATTATAGTAGTTATATTCTTGTACATGGGCAGTATTATAGTAGTTATATTCTTGTACATGGGCAGTATTATAGTAGTTATATTCTTGTACATAGGGGGCAGTATTATAGTAGTTATATTCTTGTACATAGGGGGCAGTATTATAGTAGTTACATTCTTGTACATAGGGGGCAGAATTATAGTAGTTATATTCTTGTACATAGGAGGCAGTATCATAGTAGTTATATTCTTGTACATAGGAGCAGTATTATAGTAGTTATATTCTTGTACATAGGAGGCAGTATTATAGTAGTTATATTTTTGTATACAGGAGGCAGTATTATAGTAGTTATATTCTTGTACATAGGGGACAGTATTATAGTAGTTATATTCTTGTACATAGGGGCAGTATTATAGTAGTTATATTCTTGTACATGGGCAGTATTATAGTAGTTATATTCTTGTACATGGGCAGTATTATAGTAGTTATATTCTTGTACATAGGGGGCAGTATTATAGTAGTTACATTCTTGTACATAGGGGGCAGAATTATAGTAGTTACATTCTTGTACATAGGGGGCAGAATTATAGTAGTTATATTCTTGTACATAGGAGGCAGTATCATAGTAGTTATATTCTTGTACATAGGAGCAGTATTATAGTAGTTATATTCTTGTACATAGGAGGCAGTATTATAGTAGTTATATTCTTGTACATAGGGGGCAGTATTATAGTAGTTATATTCTTGTACATAGGAGGCAGTATTGTAGTAGTTATATTCTTGTACATAGGTGGCAGTATTATAGTACTTATACTCTTGTACATAGGAGGCAGTATTGTAGTAGTTATATTCTTGTATACAGGAGGCAGTATTATAGTAGTTATATTCTTGTACATAGGGGACAGTATTATAGTAGTTATATTCTTGTACATAGGGGAAGTATTATAGTAGTTATATTCTTGTACATGGGCAGTATTATAGTAGTTATATTCTTGTACATGGGCAGTATTATAGTAGTTATATTCTTGTACATAGGGGGCAGTATTATAGTAGTTACATTCTTGTACATAGGGGCAAAATTATAGTAGTTGTATTCTTGTACATAGGAGGCAGTATCATAGTAGTTATATTCTTGTACATAGGAGCAGTATTATAGTAGTTATATTCTTGTACATAGGAGGCAGTATTGTAGTAGTTATATTCTTGTACATAGGGGGCAGTATTATAGTAGTTATATTCTTGTACATAGGGAGTAGTATTATAGTAGTTATATTCTTGTACACAGGAGCAGTATTATAGTAGTTATATTCTTGTACATAGGAGCAGTATTATAGTAGTTATATTCTTGTACATAGGAGCAGTATTATAGTAGTTATATTCTTGTACTTAGGAGGCAGTATTATAGTAGTTATATTCTTGTACATAGGAGCAGTATTATAGTAGTTATATTCTTGTACTTAGGAGGCAGTATTATAGTAGTTATATTCTTGTACATAGGGGGCAGTATTATAGTAGTTATATTCTTGTACATAGGAGCAGTATTATAGTAATTATATTCTTGTACTTAGGAGGCAGTATTATAGTAGTTATATTCTTGTACATAGGAGGTAGTATTATAGTAGTTATATTCTTGTACATAGGAGGTAGTATTATAGTAGTTATATTCTTGTACATAGGGGGCAGTATTATAGTAGTTATATTCTTGTACATAGGATACAGTATTATAGTAGTTATATTCTTGTATATAGGAGGCAGTATTATAATAGTTATATTCTTGTACATAGGAGGCAGTATTATAGTAGTTATATTCTTGTACACAGGGGGCAGTATTATAGTAGTTATATTGTACATAGGGGCAGTATTATAGTAGTTATATTCTTGTACATAGGAGGCAGTATTATAGTAGTTATATTCCTGTACATAGGTGCAGTATTATAGTAGTTATATTCTTGTACATAGGAGGCAGTATTATAGTAGTTATATTCTTGTACATAGGAGGCAGTATTATAGTAGTTATATTGTTGTACACAGGAGCAGTATTATAGTAGTTATGTTCTTGTACATAGGGGGCAGTATTATAGTAGTTATATACTTGTACATAGGGGGCAGTATTATAGTAGTTATATTCTTGTACATAGGGGGGCAGTATTATAGTTGTTATATTCTTGTACATAGGAGGCAGTATTATAGTAGTTATATTTTTGTACATAGGGGGCAGTATTACAGTAGTTATATTCTTGTACATAGAGGGCAGTATTATAGTAGTTATATTCTTGTACATAGGGGGCAGCATTATATTAGCTACATTATATATAACTATGTTTAAGATTAAAATGTAGAGTGATTTCTATGTGAAGACAGTTTTATCATACTCTGGTGAATTGATGATTTTATTTGCACATTCTGCGGAGTGTTGGAGATTTTTAGTATTCTGCCGTCAGTGTTATAGTAGTTATGTCAGTAGTATTATCATAGTTATATCAGCAGGTAGCACGGAGCACTTGTGACTTTTTTCCCTTACTCTTATTCGCAGATTATTTAAAGTACATTACTCAGCAATGGATGGTGAGGAAATTTCTCAAGGCAAAGAGGAAACAAAATCTGTTCTCCTCCGGAGGTATGATGGGTCAGGCAGTCAGAATTAAAAATTTATTCAGGAAAACCTATTGTCATCACATTTTTCAGATGATAACTGCACTATGGAAATAATATCTCCCTCTCTGTCTCTCTCTCCTTTTACACACACAACCTCCGCGTACAGCCATAATATTCACTTTTCTTATCAGTGATTTTAATAACATTGATCATCTCCTACCAATGGCCGTTGTCAAGGGGTGAGTCAGAATAGGCAGCAAATGAATTGTAAATTCTTGAGGTTAAGATGTTAAAAGTTAGAAAAATGACTTTGGCAAGAGCTAAATTGTGATGGCTGGAGGACTGGGTCAGAACATCCTTGTGGGGTGTTTGGGGTATAGAGTGGTTAGTACCTATCAAAGCTGGTCCAAAGAAGGACAACCTGGCACCTACGGCTCATCAATACGCATGGTTGGCCTGATGTCTGGTCTGATTCCACAGATGACCTACTATAGCACAAATTACTGAAATAGTTATAGCTGGCTATGATGAAAGGTGTTAGAACACACAGTGTATAGAGCCTCTTGTGTATGGGGCTATATAGCAGCAGATTAGTTAAGAGTGCTCATGCTGACCCTGTTGAGCACCGAAAGTACCTACAATGGGCATGTAAGCATCAGAACAGTACCATAGAGAAATAAAAGCAGGTCGCCTGATCTGAAGAATCACATTTTCTTTTACATCACATGGATGGTCAGGTGCATGACTTATCTGGGGAAGGAACACTATCTTTTCTCCATAGAGAGAGCAGTGAGTAAGGAGACTTAAGAGGCCATTCATGCTCCTCTGGGTAATATGCAAATAAGGGAGATGGAACAATACATCTGCAGCGCCACCTATTGGAAGCCAGCATGCCTTAAAACCAATGTTAGACTCTTTACACAAGCCTTATAACAATGACTAGGAATTGAAAGCCAAGCCATAATCCATATACAGACAGCTGTTTCCAGGTGTTTGCCCCTAATCAGTGTGCAGTAGGTTTTCGGCTTTGCTAGAGAGAGGCTTGTGATGTGGGTCAGGAACGCTATCTTTTCTCCTTAGGGAGAGCACCTAGACGGTGAGTGAGGAGGGTCTTATAAGTAAGACCATTCATGCTCCTCTGAGTAATATGCAAATAAGGGAGATGGGGAAGAAATGGCAGCAGGATGCACTATGGAAAGAAAGTCAGCTGGTGGAGGAAGTATGATGCTCAGGGCAATGTCCTGCTGTTAAATCTTGGTTCCTAGCATACGGTACTTGTACCATCTAGCTAAACATTGCTGCTGACCAAGTACACCCCTCCATGCTAGCAGTATTCCCTAATGGCCTCTTTCAGCAGGATAATGTGTACTGTCAGGCCTTAGTCAGACGGGCGTTTTTTGCCGCGATTTGCGGATCGCATGACGGATGCGCATCCGCAAATCGCGTGACCGGTGCGCGCAAGTCGCCCGCAAATCGCCCGAAAATCTGCTCCTAGCCGCGTTTCATTAGAAACGGGCCGGAGCTGTCCAGCGCATTGCATTCAATGGAGACGGCAATACAGCCGTCTCCATTGAAAGCAATGCGCTGCGGGCGAGCCCGGGATGAATTGTCGGTAAGGGCTTAAATATATAAGCCCTTACCTGCAATCCATCCTAAAATGTGTTAAAATAAAAAAAAATTGCATTCTCACCTTCTGCCTGCAGCTCCGGGCAGCCGTCCTGCAGTGGGTGTGAAGGGGGTGTGAGTCAGACCTGCCCCCTGATTGGCTCAGCGCTGAGCCAATCAGAGGCATGCCTCACTCACACCCATTCATGAATTCATGAATGGATGTGAGTCAGACCTGCCCCTGATTGGCTCAGCGCTGAGAGGCAGCAGTCACTCACCCATTCATGAATTCATGAATGGGTGTGTGAGTGAAACCGGCCTCTGATTGGTCAGGCTGTGACCAATCAGAGCAGATCATTCAGCAGGCGGGGATTTTAAAGCCCCGCCGGCTGAATAGTGCCGAGAAGCAGTTCAGGAGAACTGACAGCGGCCGCGGCTAGACTCCGGCTGCAGCGGAAAGGTGAGTATACAATTTTTTTTTATTTTAACACATTTTAGCATGAATTGCAGGGAAGGGTTTATATATTTAACCCCTTCCCGACAATTAACCCCACGCACGCCGGCAGCCCATTGCTTTCAATGGAGCTGCTGTATTGCCGCTCCATTGAATTCAATGGGCAAACATCGTTCTTCTCTGCCACAGCTGTTACAGCTGTGGCAGAGAAGAATGATTTGTCTTCTATATGTTCTCAATGGGGTCGGCGCTGCTGCCGCCGGCCCCATTGAGCGCATATACAGAAGCGAACAGGAATCGCAGATCGCAGATAGGTGCGATCTGCGATTTTTTGTTCTATAATTT
Organism: Eleutherodactylus coqui; assembly: GCF_035609145.1. Taxonomy (NCBI): domain Eukaryota; kingdom Metazoa; phylum Chordata; class Amphibia; order Anura; family Eleutherodactylidae; genus Eleutherodactylus; species Eleutherodactylus coqui. Next base: position 95,007,929 of record NC_089849.1, read on the forward strand.
TTCGGACGAGCGCATAAAAAGCGCTCATGTGTCCGATACCATTGCGAAGCAATGGTTTTAAAAAATCGCCGGACGCATGCGCATGCGCAAATCGCGGCAAAAAACGCCCGTCTGACTAAGCCCTCACACTGCAAGAATTGTTCAAGTATGTTTTGAGGGCTTGATAAGTAGTTCAAAGTGATGACTTGGCCTCCAAATTCCTCAGATCTCAATCCAGTCAAACATTTGTGAGATGTTCTGGAAAACAAGTCCATCCATGGAGGCCCCACCTCACAACGTACAGGATCGGCTGCTAACGTCTTGAGGCCTGATACCACAGGACAACTTCAGAGATCTTGTAGAGTCCATGCCTCAATGGGTAGAGTTGTTTTTCAGTTCATAAAGTGCAATTTGTTCTCATTTTCTCATATTTGCCTAAGAGATACCCACATCTCTGGTTAAATGCAGGTGCCTTAGTCAATGACCTGGGTCAGGCAGACGTAAACCCAAGCAGCTAAATCTTCCAATTCCCTTTTCCATCATGAAGCTTAATATGTAATATATACAGTAAGCTGGTTCCTAATGAGTGTAGAAATGGAATGTTTAAGCCCCTCTACAATGAACTGCACTAACAAAGATTTAAGTCCAAGCTCTCATGTGTCACTGTAATCCTCCCGAGTGACTGGAGAAAAAAAAAATTGCCTGTTAAGAGGGACGAGGGCAACTGAATAATAAAATACAGCTTGTAGCAATGCCTGGAGCGCTCACTAAACTTCAGTCCATGCTTCCGAAAATGGACTCGACGAAGCACAATTTACCTTAACCCCTTGTGCAGGAAGCTGGTCAGGGCCAAGAGTACCCATATTAGTAACACATGGGACTGATATTAACTTATTTCCGCTTACAGGATTCTGCAGTTGCGCAAGATGGAACCCAAATCCCCCCCAGACACGGTCTTGCGCACCTCAAAACACTTTGCTGCCACCACTGAACATTTTACTGTTAGGTAGGTCAGCCACTTCGGTTCTGCTCATTGACTGGATGTAGACCCTTTCTGGCTCTCCAGCAACCCAAATACAATGACTACACTTATTGGGTTCTTGTTTATAGAGCTGCAAGGACTGACTAATTAAAGTATAAGACCGGCTGCACACGGCCGTGACTGGCTCCGCTGCGTGAATTCCGCGGCGGAGCCCATCACGGCGCCCCCCAGAGACCCCAAACTTACCTGCAGATCCAGCGTCCTCGCTCTCGCATGACGCTTCGGCGTGACGCGCCGCAGCGTCACGTGACACGCCGGCCACGTCAAATGACGCCGCGGCGGTAGGTGGAGATGAGATTTCATGCTATCTTCCGCTGTGCTACAGCGGAAGATAGCGTGAACGGATGGCTTCCATTGACTGCAATGGAAGCCGTCCGCGCGTACACCCGCGGTAAATAGAGCATGCTGCGGGTGAGGACGGGAGATTTCACGGTGCGGAATTCAATAGAACCTAATAGCTGCGGGCAATGTAGCGGATTTCAGCCACGAATTACACGGCGGAAATCCGTCCGTGGGGAGTAGCCCTAACACTTCTTTTTTAAAAAAAGGTAGCAGTCCTTATACATAAAAGGGGTAATGTACAAAGGATCAGGGACATATAGTATATACAAAAACTGTTATTGAAAAAAAGGGGTAAAATAATAGAAATACCAGTTCTTATGAAGTTGGGTCGATTGTCCTGGTTGCGAGGAGCATGAAGAAATATACAGGCAGTCCTGTATAGAAGATCCAGCTCATTGGTTTGACAGCTTGGGGTCTGTGCCCCCATAGTCTTAAAGGCTTTGTGAGACCTCTGACTTCCCCTCTGTGACATCAGGGAGAGGCCAGCTGAGTAGATGTACAAATCTTCTGCAATTTATTGTATTGGCCATACTTCCCCAGGAGGCGCTCTGTCCGCCATATTTTGTGACATTATATAGGGAAGATTATCAGTTCAGCATGTATGCGATTCTGCGTCTTCCTGAAATTGCATAACAATGGGAGTGAATGCATTAGATTCAGGCTCAACTCCCGAATTCTTAGACTATGACTAGTTTGGGGCTAAACCCCTCGGATAACTCATAATCGCAGTTATTCATTTTTCTTTGTCTGGTTTCATTGTTTGAACCCCTAAAATGCGCAGTATCGTGACTGCCTATTTGTGTGAATGGAAAGAAACAACGGGGCAAGAATTATTTCATGGCATCTCCTGAGCTGGCTAGTTAACTTCATTACTGTAGGACAAAGGACGTTCTGCGCTCTCACAAAGAGGAGAATGGAATCAAAAGTTCTATTTAGGTATGAGTTAACAAGCCCATGAATCTGGGCCTGTATAGGATGAAGGCGTAATAACATCGATTTACAGGATATATTCATGTGTTTCACAGGCATTGCCCTAGTAGGCAATGACTGATAACAGGGTGTAGTAGATGACACACCATAGCACATGGCACAAGAAGATGGGTGAATCTCCACATATCATAATACATAACTGTCACATTTAGGACTTGGTAGCAAAGGCTGGTCATTAAAAATGCCCTCGTCTGGAAGGTCTTTCAACAAGGCTGGGAGATCTTAGCTCTAAAGCAGTTCTGTGTACTGGAAGGCAAGTGAAGAAAGTGGCATCCAGAAAGGTTTCCATGCCTTTTTTGACCGGAACAGTTGGTATTGTACTTATAATATCATTATGAAGCATTGGTAAATGCAGATAGATTCATTACATTGTCCTACCCTGTTTCCCTGAAAATAAGACATACCCTGAAAATAAGACATGGCATGATTTTCCAGAATTTTTGAGCATGCAAAATGATTTTTCAGGCTTTATGAGGATGCTTGAAATATAAGCCCTACTCCAAAATTAAGCCCTGCTAACAGTTAATTAAAAAACACATAGTGTCCAGGCAGCTATACATGTAAAAAAGTTAAACCTTTTTGAACAAAAATTAATATAAGACACTGTCTTATTTTCAGGGAAACACGGTAGTAAATTATTTCAATAATGCTTTGCAGTCCTATTAAAGCTCAATACTACTCCATCAAATTTGATACCTAACTGATACACTTAAGATCTAAAATTAACGAGCCCCAAGTATATATGATTCTTGCTGTAAATGGAAGGGGGAGGAGGGTTGTGGTGAGAAGGTATAAAAATGCAAAGTCCCTTAAATTTTGAGCATGAGAGGATAAGCACACTATTAAAGGACACAATTGCTCGAAAGCAGTAACCCAGATCTACGTTCTGCGTTTGAAGTGCATTATGCAGATAGCCCCAGAAAACACTATGGAAATTCAGATAGAACTCATGATGGGGGGTTGACGAACATAACAACCCAAGAGCTTGATATCAGTTCTTATGCCTTCTAGAAGAGAGTATGGCCCACCTGGGTTTGGGCCTATTCCTTATCTCCTTCAGGTGTGTGAACCAATAAAGAGTTCCACCTCCCCTCAACCTCATCATCTTAGCAAACAGAAGAGATAGTAATAAGCTGGAGAATCTTGAGGCCCTTCTCTCTTAACAAGGAATGTGAGTCGAACAAACATGGAGCCATTATCTCTGGGTGGGGAATTTGGTTGCACCAACCAACTACACGAGAGGACCCAATTTGATTTTTGCTATAGGTCACCATGTGAATTCCCCTTGGTTATACTAAAATGTGTTTAAGCAAGCCACATATCCTACTCCTCTACCACTAAAACTGAAAATATGTTTTACCCAGGTAGTCTTTGTGTTTCATTAGATCTTCGGTGTACGTGCCCAACAGTAAAGATCTATCTAAAAGCAGTACTCAGTAACTCATTGTTCATCAACCCAACCCACATAGAGGATGACTTAGAAAACCTACAAAGTGACCCCAAGAGTATGGTTATCATTGAAACAGCTGTAATACAGAGACAATTACTTCCGACACCCAGAGGGGACATATAAAGCAGGATTTATATACCAAGGGATCAATAGGACATTAATAATGTAGATTGCGGCATGTTACCAATCATTATTACGTTATATTATCTAATATACATTCAGTTATAAAGAACAAAAAGCAAGAACTTATGAAGGGTTCGAAACAAGAATTAAATCTAACATCTGATTGACCAGAGATATTAAAGTATATGCAAAAATCTTGGGTCACCTTCATACAGGTTCTCTACTAATACAGGTAAAGTGTATATAATGTTCTATGGGTATACAATCATCCAAAATATTTTGGCACAACACCTACTGTGTTTCCCTGAAAATAAGACCCTGTTTTATATTAATTTTTGTCCCAAAAGAGACACTAGGTTTTATTTTCAGGGGAGGTCTTATTATTCTTATCTAGCAGGCTCGGTCCAGGTCCCTCCCGCTGCTCTCCACCACTCCAACACGCTTCCCACAGTCCGTGGCCACTCATACAACTTCCTGGTTATGGGATTCATAAATCCCGCCTCTACAATGCGATGGCTGTTGATTTGTTCTTCGACCACTGCTCAGCCAATCAATGCAGCACTGAGTGAACCAATGCGATGGCTGTGATTGGTTTATCCAGCACTACATTGATTGGCTGAGCAGCAGTGGAAGAACAAATCAACAGCCATCGCATTGTAGAGGCGGGATTTATGAATTGGCTGAACCATGGCCAATCACAGCCATCACAGTGGTTCATAAAGGGCTGCATTAATTGGCCGAGCAGCAGTCAAATGACTAATCACAGCCATCGCTTCCTGGAGGTGGGATTTATGAATCCTGTAACCAGGAAGTGATGTTGTATGAGTGGCTGAGGACTAAACCTCTAGAGAGCAGCGGGAGGGATCTGGACCGAGCAAGCTAGGTAATGTATTTCTTTTCTATGTTGTGAAACTAGTGCTTATTTTTGGGGCAGGACTTATATTTCAAGCCTCCTCAAAAATTAGACTAGGGCTAATTTTCGGGGTACATTTTATTTTTGGGGAAACAGGGTAGTAGTAATCTGAGGACAAAGACTATGTGAGTGATAATGGCATCTATATTGCTCAGCAATTTTCCTGCAAAAATATCAAAGCAGAGGCTGTATGGCTGATAGAATTTACATAGAAAACCTACAGATTCCCCTCAGTGGAGACCCAGACTTTATTTTACTTTGCTAAGTGAGCATTTCCATATGGTGTTGGTTGAAGCCCAGTTAAAGATTATAGTGCGGTAACTTTACTGCTTATGCAAATGATCTACTCAGCCATCTCCATTATGTTTTTGGAAGAAAGCCAGATGATGTATTAAAAGCAAAAAGATCCCATTTTGACTCTTATCCTTCACTCCCATCAAGTAATTACATTAGATTATCCCAACAAAAGGTAGAATATAACCCTTTACTGAAGTTCAGGTAATTATCAATTTGTGGCTTCCCGGCTGTTGACAAAGTACATTTCCCAACAGGTCTTGATGCGGTAGGTGGTCGACGTCACGGTTAGCATGGGGCAGTAGTTTTTTAACACCTGGAGACCCACAGGTTGAAGACCATTGCTATATAGCCTCTCTGATCTATGGCCATGCTGCAGCTCTCAGGATATGCTGGGAGTTGCACTGTAAAAATAGCTGGAGAGCCTCAGGCTAAAACTACTGTTCTTTAGCCTTATACATTTTTGGTCATTCTGGAATTTCTACTTTCCCAAGAGCTGGGGAGCAACAGACTACCAACCACTGCGCTTTAATTGTATCGCCCGTGGTAGCCTGCAGCTGTAAACTCATAGTGGGAGTTGTAGATTCCCAGCAGCCGTACAGTATAGTATACTATATACCATAAAGGGCTTTACATTCAGAAAAATACCATATAAAACCCTAAAATGAAAGCTTTACAGTCATATGGATATCAATCTAAAGGGTGAGCCTTAAATAAATACAATATAGAGTACAGCATAACCTAAAAGGCAAACTGAAAAAGGTTATTAATCACTTTTACCTTTTACAAGTAACGTACACTGCCAGTCAAAAGTTTTAGAACATCTAAATTTTCCCAGTTTTTATTGGTATTTACACACTTTATTGTCTCAAATGCACTTTAAATGAAAGCAGGGAGCAAATAAACAAGTTAAGATGAATAAAAATAATGACGTGTTTCACCAAATTAAAACTAGATTTTTGACTTTTTTCCAGTCGCCCCTCTAGCTGATATGACAGCTTTACACCATCGAGGTGTGCTTTTACAATAGCGTTCAGATATTGTTCAGAAATTCCTTCCCAATATTGTTGCAGAAGTTCCCACAAATGTGCTGCACTTGTAGGTTGCTTTGTTTTCACCCTTCTGTCCAGTTCATTCCAAACAAGCTCAGTGAGGTTTAGGTCTGCAGGCTGTGCAGGCCATTCCATTCTTTGAAGCCTACCTGCTTCTTCTTGACTTCTTAACCCTTTCCAATCCAATTTTGGATTCAGGGTTTCCTAAAAGGCTTTCTCTTTTTGCTGTTATACAACAGTGCCATCTGCTGGCTAAAGCCAGTGTGTGTGCACCAGAGAGGCTCCGGCAGCATAGTGGCTGGCAATAGACGATAAGAATACCCTGTCAGAGTCTTCTGACATTGCAGCTGTACAAGCTTCAATTATAATCTAGGAAGAGGTCAGACAGTGGATTGGAAAGGGTTAAGTAGTTCCTACATAACGTAGAAGTAGGTTTTAGATCATTGTCTTGCTGTAATATAAAACCCTGAGCAACAAGGTGTACACCAGAGGCATATCAAAATGCTGTGGTAGCCCTTTTTGTCCGAACTGGCAGTGATCCTGTACAAGTTGCCAACTCTGGATCTAGCAAAAAAGCCCCAGACAATAACGCTTCCTCTTCCATGTTTAAAAGTTGACGTCACACACTCAATAGTAAATTGGAATTGTGCGATTCAAGCGGCCCATAGGGAGACATTGGCATCCACAGCTTAATTAAAGCATGAAAATTTGTTTGAGAACCTTCTGGTCCGGAAAACCAATCGCAGCATGCTCCATTTTGCTGCGGTTTCTGCATGGACGGCTTCATAGAAATCAATGGAGGCCGTCTGATCCGCAACCCGTCTGCAATTTAATTGCAGACTCACCGTGGATTCCTCGGGTAAGCAGGAGATAAAGAAAAACTCTACTGCGCATGTGCGGCGCGTTTGTGGGCGCTTCCGCGCATAGCTGCAGTGAGGACCCGGACAGGCAAGCACTGTCCTCAGACACGGGCCAGGTTGGATTCCGCTGCGCTCTCCCGCATGCGGAATACAATCTGGCCGTGTACATGAGGCCTCAGGATCTTTTCACCTACTCAGCAGTGTACAAAAACCCAACATGATGTACCAAAGATGTCAAATTTTTATTAATCAGTCCATAAGACCTTATTCCACTCTTCCACTGGAGGTGATGCTTGGCCCAGGCAAGTTTTTCTTTATTCTGAAATCTTAGCAGTGGTTTTCTTATTGATTCTCTACCTGTGAAACCTGCAGATAGAAGTCTTCTCTTCACAGTTGAAATGGAAACTTGTTTATTTCTTGCTGCATTAAGTTGTGCTTGAAGATTTTGTGCTGTGAGGCTCTAATCACGCAAACTACTGACTCTCAAAAACTTGTCATCTGATTTAGTAGTGGCCCTTGGTCTCCAGACCTCTTCCAGCCAGAGTTTCCTTTGGTTTCCAATTGACTTTTGATGGTATAGGAAAGTATACTGACAGCCACCTTGGCTTCCTTAGAAATTTCTCTGTAGGACAGACCCACACTTTTAAGGATTATAATTGTCTAGCTGTCTTTGGTTAATTGCCTTTTTCTTGCCATCATGATGGCAACGTGTTCTGTCCGGAGGAGCAAAACTGTCCAAATCCTACCCTAGAGGCTGTTTGAATGCAGTCTGTTCCAATACTGAATATATAGATTCAGAGGGTTTGAAAGTAATCTACAAAAGTTAAAACATCTGTAGGAATAGCTTGCATCCGATTTCAAACCATAATTTGTTCTCTGTAAGCTTGAAGTGTTCCCAGAAAAATTCTTTGGTTAAAATCAGAAATTCAGACTACTGTTCTGTTTCAGGTTAAAATTTCAAAATACTTTTATGATTTTAACTTACATTTGAACCATTTCACAGGATTTGCTGGACTTGAACTGTGTTAAAGTAAAAAATAACTAGAAAAAAAAGGTGTTCCAAAATTTGTGACTGGTAGTGTATTTGCTATGGATTTTCCAGAGGTGAATCTGCAGCAAAATAGCATGGGTGGATTTTGTCATGGATTTGCAACAGATTTGACTTCATGAATTGTACTAGGTGAAATCTGTGGTTAAAATCCACCACACATCAATTAATGCATAAAAATATCTTCAGCGTGTGGATAAGACTGGTCAGACTCATCTCTGAGCAAAAACCAGCACAAAAAAACCCCACACACAACATGCACATACTGTTTCCCCGAAAAGAAGTCATCCCTTGAAAATAAGAACTAGTAGAGGTTTTGCTGAAGTCCTTAATATAAGGCCTCCCCTGAAAGTAAGACCTAGCTTTGTCCCTGCTGTGTGAGTCTGCTGTGATGAGCTCTCCCTGGTGGCCGGAAGTTGCAATACCATCCCTGCTGTTCAAGTGGTCCATGAACTGCTGTGGGTGATCGTTACAGTCTGCAGACAGTGTGTGGGAGCCAGGTACTTTACAGCCCTTATTTTTTGTGGCCCTGTGTGTGTCAGGCAACCAGTGTGTCACTTTGATTCTATAGGGGGTGATCGTTACATTCTCCAGACAGTGTGTACATGTAAATAATGGTAGTAACAAGAAATGCTTGTTAGAATTCACATCTTGTCTGGTTCTGCTGCTTTGTGATGACAACTACTGTACACTATATAAGAAATGTGCATTTTTTTGTTCAACAATAAAAGTGAATCCATTGAAAATAATACCTGGCGCATCTTTGGGAGTTAAAATTAATATAAGACACTGTCTTATTTTCAGGGAAACAGGGTATACCCTGACATTGAAAACAACAGAAAGAGTCTGAACTTTTGAGAAGTTTTGAAAAAGTTCTGTGCACAAATTTTAGGTAAGAGAGAGATAAATGGAAAGTGAAGAGTATTGAGACTTCGGCTTGTCAAACAAAACAGCAGCCACTGCAGAGATTTTTTTCAGAAGTTGAGCAGCCAGTAACAAGATGAAAAAAGTTTGAAACTAATTCACTCATAAAAACTGCAGCTGACATGCGGAACACAAGACCTTGGTTGATGGGCAATTGTTGGGGTGTAGAAGTGTCAATTACTGAGTTAGCTTTATACTATAGTTCAAGGAAGACGGGAAGAAATCTCATCATGGGACAACGCCAGAAGTGTCAGTCTCTCCACAGTGGGAGGAGGCAAAGAAACAGAACTGATTCTAATAAACAACCATAGTCCAAAGCAATTCCATTGTATTTTAACATCTTTTGATAATTATCAGCAGTTGCTAGTGTGGTCAGACCCCGAGATTGAATGGTAGCTCCCAGAAAGATAGTACTGTGTTTAAGAATGTAGCTATTATAATACTACCTCCTATGTACAAGAATATACCTACTATAATACTACCTCCTATGTACAAGAATATAACTACTATAATACTGCCCCCAATGTACAAGAATATACCTACTATAATACTACCTCCTATGTACAAGAATATAACTACTATAATACTGCTCCTTGTGTACAAGAATATAACTACTATAATACTGTCACCTATGTACAAGAATATAACTACTATAATACTGCCCCTATGTACAAGAATATAACTACTATAATACTGCTCCCCATGTAAAAGAATATAACTACTATAATACTGCCCCTATGTACAAGAATATAACTACTATAATACTGTTCCCCATGTACAAGAATATAACTACTATAATACTGCCCCCTATGTACAAGAATATCACTACTATAATACTGCTCCTATGTACAAGAATATAACTACTATAATACTGCCCCCTATGTACAAGAATATCACTACTATAATACTGCTCCTATGTACAAGAATATAACTACTATAATACTGCTCCTATGTACAAGAATATAACTACTATTATACTGCCCTCTATGTACAAGAATATAACTACTATAATACTGCCCCCTATGTACAAGAATATAACTACTATAATACTGCCTCCTATGTACAAGAATATAACTACTATAATACTGCCTCCTATGTACAAGAATATAACTACTATAATACTGCCCCCTATGTACAAGAATATAACTACTATAATACTGCCTCTATGTACAAGAATATAACTACTATAATACTGCCTCCTATGTACAAGAATATAACTTCTATAATACTGCCTCTATGTACAAGAATATAACTACTATAATACTGCCTCCTATGTACAATAAAACTACTATAATACTGCTCCTATGTACAAGAATATAACTACTATAATACTGCCCCCTATGTACAAGAATATAACTACTATTATACTGCCTCGTATGTACAAGAATATAACTACTATAATACTGCCTCCTATGTACAAGAATATAACTACTATAATACTGCTCCTATGTACAAGAATATAACTACTATAATACTGCTCCTATGTACAAGAATATAACTACTATAATACTGCTCCTATGTACAAGAATATAACTACTATAATACTGCCCCCTATGTACAAGAATATAACTACTATTATACTGCCTCCTATGTACAAGAATATAACTACTATAATACTGCCCCTATGTACAAGAATATAACTACTATAATACTGCCCCATATGTACAATAATATAACTACTATAATACTGTTCCTATATACAAGAATATAACAACTATAATACTACCTCCTATGTACAAGAATATAACTACTATAATACTGCTTCTATGTACAAGAATATAACTACTATAATAGTGTCCCCTATGTACAAGAATATAACTACTATAATACTGCTCCTATGTACAAGAATATAAATACTATGATACTACTCCCTATGTACAAGAATATAACTACTATAATACTGTCCCCTATGTACAAGAATATAACTACTATAATACTGCTGGTATGTACAAGAATATAACTACTATAATACTGCTTCTATGTACAAGAATATAACTAGTATAATACTGCCCCCTATGTACAAGAATATACCTTCTATAATACTGCCCCTATGTACAAGAATATAACTACTATAATACTGCCTCCTATGTACAAGAATATAACTACTATTATACTGCCTCCTATGTACAAAAATATAAATACTATTATACTGCCTCCTATGTACAAGAATATAACTACTATAATACTGCCCCCTATGTACAAGAATATAACTACTATTATACTGCCTCCTATGTACAAGAATATAACTACTATAATACTGCCTCTATGTACAAGAATATACCTACTATAATACTGCCTCCTATATACAAGAATATAACTACTATAATACTGCCTCCTATGTACAAGAATATAACTACTATAATAGTGTCCCCTATGTACAAGAATATAACTACTATAATACTGCCCCCTATGTACAAGAATATAACTACTATAATACTGCTCCTATGTACAAGAATATAAATACTATGATACTAATCCCTATGTACAAGAATATAACTACTATAATACTGTCCCCTATGTACAAGAATATAACTACTATAATACTGCTGGTATGTACAAGAATATAAATACTATAATACTGCCCGCTATGTACAAGAATATAACTACTATAATACTGCCTCCTATGTACAAGAATATAATTACTATAATACTGCCCCTATGTACAAGAATATAACTACTATAATACTGCCCCCTATGTATAAGAATATAACTACTATAATACTGCTCTCTATGTACAAGAGTATAACTACTATAATACTGCTCCCTATGTACAAGAATATAACTACTATAATACTGCCCCCCATGTACAAGAATATAACTACTATAATACTGCTGGTATGTACAAGAATATAACTACTATAATACTGCTTCTATGTACAAGAATATAACTAGTATAATACTGCCCCCTATGTACAAGAATATACCTTCTATAATACTGCCCCTATGTACAAGAATATAACTACTATAATACTGCCTCCTATGTACAAGAATATAACTACTATTATACTGCCTCCTATGTACAAAAATATAAATACTATTATACTGCCTCCTATGTACAAGAATATAACTACTATAATACTGCCCCCTATGTACAAGAATATAACTACTATTATACTGCCTCCTATGTACAAGAATATAACTACTATAATACTGCCTCTATGTACAAGAATATACCTACTATAATACTGCCTCCTATATACAAGAATATAACTACTATAATACTGCCTCCTATGTACAAGAGTATACCTACTATAATACTGCTCCTATGTACAAGAATATAAATACTATGATACTAATCCCTATGTACAAGAATATAACTACTATAATACTGCTGGTATGTACAAGAATATAAATACTATAATACTGCCCGCTATGTACAAGAATATAACTACTATAATACTGCCTCCTATGTACAAGAATATAATTACTATAATACTGCCCCTATGTACAAGAATATAACTACTATAATACTGCCCCCTATGTATAAGAATATAACTACTATAATACTGCTCTCTATGTACAAGAGTATAACTACTATAATACTGCTCCCTATGTACAAGAATATAACTACTATAATACTGCCCCCCATGTACAAGAATATAACTACTATAATACTGCTCCTATGTACAAGAATATAACTACTATAATACTGCTCCTATGTACAAGAATATAACTACTATAATACTGCCCCTATGTACAAGAATATAACTACTATAATACTGCCCCTATGTACAAGAATATAACTACTATAATACTGCCCCTATGTACAAGAATATAACTGCTATAATGCTGCCCCTATGTACAAGAATATAACTGCTATAATACTGCCCACTATGTACAAGAATATAACTACTATAATACTGCCCCCTATGTACAAGAATATAACTACTATAATACTGTCCCCTGTGTACAAGAATATAACTACTATAATACTGTTCCTATGTACAAGAATATAACTACTATAATACTGCTCCCTGTGTACAAGAATATAACTACTATAATACTACTCCCTATGTACAAGAATATAACTACTATAATACTGCCCCCTATGTACAAGAATATAACTACTATAATACTGCCCCCCTATGTACAAGAATATAACTACTATAATACTGCCTCCTATGTACAAGAATATAACTACTATAATACTGCCTCCTATGTGTAAGAATATAACTACTATAATACTGTCTCCTATGTACAAGAATATAACTACTATAATACTGCCCCCTATGTACAAGAATATAACTACTATAATACTGCCTCCTATGTACAAGAATATAACTACTATAATACTGCCCCCTATGTACAAGAATATAACTACTATAATACTGCCCCCTATGTACAAGAATATAACTACTATAATGCTGCTCCTATGTACAAGAATATAACTACTATAATACTGCCTCCTATGTATAAGAATATAACTACTATAATACTGCCTCCTATGTACAAGAATATAACTACTATAATACTGCTCCCATGTACAAGAATATAACTACTATAATACTGCCCCCTATGTACAAGAATATAACTACTATAATACTGCCTCCTATGTACAAGAATATAACTACTATAATACTGCCCCCTATGTACAAGAATATAACTACTATAATACTGCCTCCTATGTACAAGAATATAACTACTATAATACTGCCCCTATGTACAAGAATATAACTACTATAATACTGCCTCCTATGTACAAGAATATAACTACTATAATAGTGCCCCCTATGTACAAGAATATAACTACTATAATACTGCCTCCTATGTACAAGAATATAACTACTATAATACTGCCCCCTATGTACAAGAATATAACTACTATAATACTGCATCCTATGTACAAGAATATAACTACTATAATACTGCTTCTATGTACAAGAATATAACTACTATAATACTGCCTCCTATGTACAAGAATATAACTACTATAATACTGCCTCCTATGTACAAGAATATAACTACTATTATACTGCCCCTGTGTACAAGAATATAACTACTATAATACTGCTTCTATGTACAAGAATATAACTACTATAATACTGCCTCCTATGTACAAGAATATAACTACTATAATAGTGCCCCCTATGTACAAGAATATAACTACTATAATACTGCCTCCTATGTACAAGAATATAACTACTATAATACTGCCCCCTATGTACAAGAATATAACTACTATAATACTGCTCCTGTGTACAAGAATATAACTACTATAATACTGCCCCCTATGTACAAGAATATAACTACTATAATACTGCCCCCTATGTACAAGAATATAACTACTATAATACTGCATCCTATGTACAAGAATATAACTACTATAATACTGCTTCTATGTACAAGAATATAACTACTATAATACTGCCCCTATGTACAAGAATATAACTACTATAATACTGCCCCTATGTACAAGAATATAACTACTATAATACTGCCCCTATGTACAAGAATATAACTACTATAATACTGCCCCTATGTACAAGAATATAACTACTATAATACTGCCTCCTATGTACAAGAATATAACTACTATAATACTGCCTCCTATGTACAAGAATATAACTACTATAATACTGCCCTCTATGTACAAGAATATAACTACTATAATACTGCTCCTATGTACAAGAATATAACTACTATAATACTTCAGCAAAGAAGTTGTGTTTGTGCCATGTTTGAAGTGCAACCTGACTAATCTGGTGATCGTTTTCGTTAATAGGTCATTCAATATAACTCATTTATGACCACATCTGTCATCAAATATTAGAATATGCTTAGCAGTTTGTTTATAGAGGGCACAATTATTAACCACTATTTCATTCAGAACTTGCAATCTAAAGAGACCATGGCTTCATGACCGGTGCTGCTCGTATCTATTTAAGGGTTGCCATTGTTTTTTTGATATATGACTACTATAATATTGGCCCCTGCGTGCGAGGATATAATTCTCTTGGCAAGTAAACAAAGAGAAAATTATCGAACTAGAATATGTTAATGCGTCATCATGCAACTTTTTCATTAGCAGTGACTTTAATAACTTTCCTCAATCAGTGACCCTCTTTGCCTACATGTCTGCTTCCATTCACTATGGTCCAATCTGATCTGGATGAAGTCTCCAAACCCTGAAAGACACAGACTCACCGCTACAAATTTGATTAATGGGTTTGAAAATGTAATGACATTTTAAAAATAAAACACTTAATGCATCTTTCATAATAAATTGGCCACATAACTACATGCTAAGCAGCGATCACGCCGCACAGCTGAGAGCTTTAATTGAAAACCGCAATTAGAAATGAGGGCTATTTTTAAG
Organism: Eleutherodactylus coqui; assembly: GCF_035609145.1. NCBI lineage: Eukaryota > Metazoa > Chordata > Amphibia > Anura > Eleutherodactylidae > Eleutherodactylus > Eleutherodactylus coqui. The sequence goes on from NC_089849.1 coordinate 95,023,262, forward strand.
ACACTCAGAAAATTGCATACAAAACTTGAAGCCAATATTATTAAAGACTAATTATATCTCAATTATTATTCCATTAGCATCAACCTGGTAGATTGTGGTTCACCTATATTTGCAGGGCTTTATTCAGCGTTCCTCCCTTTGTGGGAGATGTCTCACAAGGGTGATAGATTGGGAGGAGAAGTTGATATTATTACTGAACGTCTACTTGCCTGAAAATACCCTTCACATTCTTCAATATTGTACGTCTAGCAGTCACCATAAAGAGTTTGGGCAAAGTTTTATGGTTTGAGGAGTTCTGATGAAGATCTAACGCCAGTAACAGAAGCGTAACAAAAGGGTCTTGAAGGCAAAAGTTGAGAATGGCCAGCCCTTCTACAGCTTTCCTCTGCATCGTTGAGTCTCTTAAGAAGCTCACCGATGCAACAGTAGCCGGCGGGGGCATTGCTAGAATCTTAAAAGATTAGGCAGAGGCTAAATGTAGGGGGGCTCAATGCAAAATCTGTAACACGGCCCCTCAGCCACCCATGTGCCATTTATAATACTAGTACCTTCTTATATGATAGAGGGACCTCTTGGTCCCCTAAGGCTCCAGAGCCCGGTAGCGACTGCTACCTCTGCATCCCCTGTAACTACGCCCCTGGTCAGTAGTATCAAAGCAATGAGGTCCTCAGACGTTTTTCACTTCCCAACAAAACTCTTTGTTTATCTTTCGCCTAAGGCTGACCATTATGCAGCCCGCATCATTTACGAAGTAACTTTCCTACGGTATGCACCGAGACTTGAAGTTTTACGATTTGATAGATTGCAACTGTGGTGGGAAAGAGTCACCTTCATTAATTTCTTTAGCATACATGGATCTGTGGGCTGGTCCAAGACAACACAATGAGTTGAGTTTTTCATTGACCAACTTCCTGTCCTTAAAAACGCAAAGGGGTGAGTTTATGGAGACAACCACTTTCTTAACCCATTCGTGACCGGAGGTGTTTTGGGCCTTCATGCCTGGAGTAATATTTCATATTTTGGAATGCTACACTACGAGATGATTTCATTTTGCTTTTTAGTCTACCCCAGTATGTTTTGTTTTTTTCAGAACAAATGGGACATTTTATTTAAAATTTGAATAGATCTCAATTAATTGTGTAAGTCTATTTTAAGGGAAAATGTTCAGAAAGAGGAAAAACGACAACTTTTTTTCTGATTACCGATGCTATATTTTAATGTAGTTCAATTAATTTTTCTCCCAAAGATTAGTCCTCTAATTCTGTACATAACAGTATTAAATATTTGCATGTTGTGTGATGTATGATCAGGGCCGGACTTAGGTTAGATAGCACCCTGTCCAAAAATTTTTTGGGTGCTGCCAACCAATTCCCCATCATAGTAAGAAGCACTAGGCCAAGCCGTGTTGAGTCATCTCTTCAGATAACAGGGGTGAGCTGCAGTTCTACCAGCCGAGTGCAGCACAGGGGCTGGTTGGCAAATTGTGCCCTGGATGGCAAGCACAAAACACTGGCCAATGAATAGATGGGCACATTTGGGTATGATCACACATGGTGGAGTGGCTGCAAATTTACTACAGTGGAAAAAATATATAGCAAACCTGCACCAAAATCGTAGTCACTTTGTGTATACTGTGACGCATAGTTCGGTGTGGATTTTGAGGCAGATTTGATAGAAATCCACAGCAAATCCCCTACATGTGCATGCACCCTTAGTTTAGAAACACGCAGTGCAGCTCGCTGCACCCAGCCAAACAATGACCACACCAACTACTAGCTAAATTGTTCGGCCACTGGCCATCGTGAGTGGCCATGGTTTGGGTATGTGTAGCCAGCCCCACCATATCCTTCCACTCGTAGGCCGGGCTCAATTGGTTGTTATTCGCCATGTGCTCATAACATTACATACTTACTGCGTGCTACCAATATCCATTCACTATCTTGACATGTATGAGTGCTAATATGTGCCAAAATAGTACATGCTAAAAATTATTCTTGCGCATGTTTTTTTACGCAGTTTCTGTGTGACAACATGGCCGCCTATAGGAGATTTGTACAGCATATTCTGTGTGCAAAACTGCAGTGTGGAATAAGCTATACCAACAGAGTCATATAAGTCTGGTCTTAACTTATTTAGAAATATGGCACCAGAACTAACCTCAGTGAAAAATACACAGTACCAGTACCAAGCTCATAACATGAATACAGCACCAGAACCAAGCTCATTATATGAAAACAGCACCAGAACTCAGCTCAGTACATAAATCTAGCTCTAGAACCAAGCTCATAACACAACTATAGCAGTAGAAAGCAGCTCATAACATGAATACAGCCCCAGAACCAAACCTTTACCCAAATACAGCACAAATCACCATAGATATAATACTAGAGCCAAAGTCAAAACATAAATACAGCATTAAAACTCCTAAAAAAATTATATATTTTACAAGACAACTTTATAACGCGGCGGGCATAGATACAGCAGCTCAGCTGTAGTATTCTTCTAATAATAAAATCACCATGTCGGAAAATAACTAAATATTTTAATGGTTTGGGCAATCATTAGGAGTTTGGTGATTAGAGATGAGCGAGTAAACTCGCTAAGGCACATTACTCGAGCGAGTAGTGCCTTGGCCGAGTATCTCCCCGCTCGTCTCTAAAGATTCGCGGGCCGGCGGGGGGGGGGAACGGAGGGGAGATCTCTCTCTCTTCCCCCCACAACTCACCTGTCACCCGCGCCGGCCCCCGAATCTTTAGAGACGAGCAGGGAGATACTCGTCTAAGGCACTGCTCGCTCGAGTAATGTGCCTCAGCGTGTATACTTGCTCATCTCTATTGGTGATACCTATTATTATTGCATTTTTTTATTTTTGTAAATTTAAAAAAAGTGTTTTGCAATGAAAATGCTCTTTTTCCACTGCATCTTTTAAGCTAAACCTTCTTGAAGTATTTTTTTAGTCCCTCAAGGGGACGTGAAGGTTCAATCGTTCAATCGCTAGAATAGTATACTGCATTACTTGCGTAATGCAAAGTAATATGCCTATGATATCAGCCTTTTAGATTCTGCCTATTAGACGGAGGCCTCCGACTAACATGAGAACCCATCGACACCTTGCGGGGTACCAAAGGGTGACAGGGAGTAATAAGACCAGCTGTATGGCTCGCTTAATAATAAGACTCCCAATGTGACCCCACTCCGTACAGGAAAAATCAAAATCAGCAAAGAAGAAACCGAAGCAGTTCAAGTCTTTGCCTCCCTTAGAATGAAAATGGACGGCAGTGGAGAATTAGGACCCAAAATAAAACGATGAATCGCGGTAGATCGCGGCGCAGTGTTAAGTATGGATGACATCTGGAAAAACAAAGACATTAGCGTTGCAACGATATGCCGTCGAAAGTTAGACACTGGGAAAATGGACCGGAGAAAGATTAACACCTTCGAAATGTGGTGACGGAGGAAGCTCCTATGAATTCCTTGGACCACCAAGATCCCGAACAGAACAGTCCGGGACCGCACCAAACTAAAGTTATCACTGGAGGACAAAGTTACAAGACAGAGACTCTCATACTTCAACCACATAATGTGAGCTACAAACATCTATAATGCTTGGAGTGGTCAGCGGCAAAAGAAGACCCGACCGCCAAAGAATGCGTTGACTGTCAAAGCCGAAACTAACATGCAAATGATCAAACTGAAAGAAGCCGAACAAAACAGAGAGGGACAGTCCATAAAGTGTCCGAGAGTCGCCCCGACTAACCGGATAAAGATAGATAAATTAGTGATGAAAATGGAAACTAAATGGGTCCCATTTAATATTTTTGAATGTTTTGAATTTTTCTGCTTGGGCATTATTATCCCTTCTCGGCAGCATTACCGCTTTCATTGTCCCTGTATTGTAACATCTCCCTGAACTATGAGGTCATGTGTGCGTTATACCTACGAGACATCATTATATTTTTCTATGTTGCTAGATCAGGAACATGCTGAGCTTTTGTTTCCTGTCATATCAAATGCTGGTGTGCATTATCCCTATACGGTGACATCATCTTACATTTATATCCCAGCGCATTATGGAAACCAAATAATAATAAGCTTCTCATTCTCTGAACCTGTGATGAAGGCGATCATAGTCGAGAAGGATCCTATTGGCTTTCATTTACTTTATCTCTATGCAGACCCTGAAAAAACACAATTTCGGTGACCCTCAACCTCCTTTCAGGTGTTCTACATGGGACTATATTAACAGAAAATGAAGACTGTCAGCAGAGCTGGCGGTATTATTCCCAGCTCTACATTTGGCTAGACTTTTAACGTAAGCCTCCAGACACGCTTATTAAGAATTTAAAGCTTCAGTGGCAGAAATGTAATCTTCTTTAAACATCTCCGGACTTCACCTGTGATTCATTTTCACAGAGCCACAGAAGATAATTTCATGGCACATTGTTGGGTTTATACTGAAGATTTAGTACTTGTTTTGTTAGGGAGTTCAAGGAGCTGAAAAGCCGCCATCAATAAACGATCCTTGGGTTGCGGATTTCCAGTGCTGGATGAATGAACAATTATTTTCCCTGATATCTGTATTTTCGTGCCTCTGTATATTGGTCACTTATAATGACATCAGATATTATACGGTAAGATGACATGAAAACTATTTTATTGTGGAACCAGGTTCATGAATTAGACAAAGTTGCACCTCAAAGTCATTCACCCAAATCATTACCTCCTTCAAGGCTTCTTGTAAACATCTTGAAACTACCAGATAATTAAACTACTAATGATTTATTAAAGACTGAGCTGGAGCTGAGCCGCTGTTTAGCGTATCAATCCACCAGAAGGAAACAGTGACCTCATCAAGATGCTTCATATTCATGAGAGTACAACCTATCAGTTCACCTAGAGGAAACAGTGACATCATCACATTCATGAGAATGCAGTGGCCTCATCGAAAAACTTCATGTTCATGAGAATACAACCTATTAATTCACCAGGAATCAATGACATCATTAACACACTTCATACTTTCAAAAATACAACCTATCAATTCACCAGAAGAAAGAAGTGACATCACCAACACACTTCATTATCATGGGAATGCAGCCTATCAAGTCACCAAGAACCGGTGACATCACCAAAACACTTCATATTCTCAAGAATACAGTCTTTTAATTTACCAGGAACTGGTGACATTTCCAAGACACTTCATATTCATGAGGATGCAGGCTATCAATTCACCAGGAACCAGTGACCTCATCGAAACGCTTCAAATTTAAGAGAGTATAACCTATTAATTTACTGGGAACTAGTGACCTCATCAAGACACTTCATATTTATGAGAATACAATCTATCAATTCACAAGGAACCAGTGACCTCATCAAGACACTTCGTATTCATAAGAGTACAATCTATCAATTCATCAGGAACCAGTGACATCACTAACACACTTCATATTCTCAAGAATACAACCTATCAATCCACCAGGAGGAAGAAGGGACATCACCAAGACACTTCATATTCTCAAGAATACAGCCTTTTAATTTACCAAAAACTGGTGACATCATCAAGACACTTCATATTCATGAGGATGCAGCCTTTTAATTTACCAGGAACTGGTAACATCTCCAAGACACTCCATATTCATAAGGATGCAGGCTATCAATTCACCAGGAACCAGTGACCTCATCGAAACACTTCTAATTCAGGAGAGTATAACCTATCAATTCACCGGCAACTAATGACCTCATCAAGACACTTCATATTCATGAGAGTACAACCTATCAATTCGCCAGGAGCCAGTGACATCACTAACACACTTCATATTCTCAAGAATACAACCTATCAATCCACCAGGAGGAAGAAGGGACATCACCAAGACACTTCATATTCTCAAGAATACAGCCTTTTAATTTACCAAAAACTGGTGACATCATCAAGACACTTCATATTCTCAAGAATACAGCCTTTTAATTTACCAGGAACTGGTGACATCATCAAGACACTTCATATTCATGAGGATGCAGCCTCTCAATTCACCAGGAACCAGTGACCTCATCAAGATACTTCATATTTATGAGAGTACAACCTATCAATTTCCCAGGAACCAGTGACATCACTAAGACATTTCACATTCTCAAGAGTACAGGCTTTTAATTTCCCAGGAACCAGTGACATCACCGAGACACTTCATATTAATTAGTATACAACCTATCAATCTACCAGGAGGAACAATTGACATCACGAAGACATGTTGGAACAGGGAAATACAATCTATGAATTCACCAGGAATCTCTGATATTGTGACACCACCGAGGCATTTGTTATCCATAGGAATGCAGCCTATCAATTCATCAGCATCCAGTAAAATGTTAAATACTCTTTAGATGATTTCATTAGTTTTTTGGAAGTCCAACCACCAAAGTGCCCCTGTTGCATGTTCTGCTTCTATCGTCCTTTGCTTGGTAGTGCCAGCATTTAATGACACAGAAGTGCTCAATTTCCAAACAAATAGCTGTCATTTGAGCGGTCATGTTTCATCTGTTATAAGTGTGACTGTCTTGGCTGCCCGAGAGTTTGTTATAGTCTCGTCTTAATGGAAATTACGCACTCATTTTGTCAGATGGAATGAAAACACACATATTCTTTTCATCCATTCTGTTGAACTAGCAATTTATCTGATATAAAAATTGTGCTTGGTTCTTGGCCAGCAATATTAGAGTATAATTTTTACATCAATGCAAATTACCCATTTTCTCAGTGCCTCTGTATAAGTTATTGGGATTGTGATAGATTTGCATATTCCCGGAAGAAGAGTCTAAAGAGAAGCAATTGTCGATGTGATTGCAATTTGTCAGAGATATATTTACATTGCAAATACATATATACATAGAGTGGAGATAGCAGACAAAAAGCGTAGTTGATGTATTAAAAAATCTCATTGAAACATATAGGTAACTAATAGGTAAAAGCCTAATATATATACACCTTATTTTGAAAATACGAACAAAATATTCTATACTGATTAAAACTTCCTTGGTGGTCTAAGGGAGTAGAGGGGTTACAGAAATCATCCTTGCATTCCCCTGCTGCTCCCGTTCTGATGGTGTCGTCACTTGATCTTCACTTCCTGGTGCATGGAGCCAATGATGATGTCACCGACACCAGAGCCATATGACCACTGCAGCCAATCACCAGCTGTGCCCATATGTCCTGGTGTTATGATGTCATTGCTCTGCACCCAGATGTGAAAAGATGTAGGAATCCTGTGCCGAGGGAGCAGGTAGGAGAGGAAAAGGGGCGCATGTCTTCTGTTATGTTCATACTGCAGACTGAGATGGATTTTGCAAACATAGATACCCTGGATAACCTCTTCAGCTATCATCTCCTGATAATCCTAATGCATTGTCATTTCCTGACCATTAAAACAATGGCGCACATACAGGAGCTCCCTCATTACACTATTACATAAAATAGTAATACATACAAGACTGTAGCACACACAACTCTGCTACAAGTACAGTATATATATATATATATATATCTCTGCAGAACACACATTTCATACGACCAAAACATACAGAGCTCTGCTGCATATGCACTATACACACATAACACTACAGAACACCCCTAATATACACACACAGAAGTGTTGCATACTGTATGTAGATAGATAGATATGAGATAGATAGATACATATTCGATAGATAGATAGATAGATAGATAGATAGATAGATAGATAGATAGATAGATAGATAGATAGATAGATATGAGATAGATAGATAGATAGATAGATAGATAGATAGATAGATAGATAGATAGATAGATAGATAGGAGATAGATAGATATGAGATAGATGGATACATATTCGATAGATAGATAGATAGATAGATAGATAGATAGATAGATAGATAGATAGATAGATATGAGAGAGATAGATAGATATGAGATAGATGGATAGATATGAGGTAGGTAGATGGATAGATATGAGGTAGATAGATAGATATGAGATAGATAGATATGAGATAGATAGATAGATATGAGATAGATAGATAGATAGATAGATTGATAGATAGATGGATATGAGATAGATAGATAGATAGATAGATAGATATGAGAGAGATAGATAGATAGATAGATAGATAGATATGAGAGAGATAGATAGATATGAGATAGATGGATAGATATGAGGTAGATAGATGGATAGATATGAGGTAGATAGATAGATATGAGATAGATAGATATGAGATAGATAGATAGATATGAGATAGATAGATAGATAGATAGATAGATAGATAGATAGATAGATAGATAGATATGAGATAGATAGATAGATATGAGATAGATAGATAGATAGATAGATAGATGGATATGAGATAGATAGATAGATAGATATGAGATAGATAGATATGAGATAGATAGATAGATATGAGATAGATGGATAGATATGAGATAGATGGATAGATATGAGATAGATGGATAGATATGAGGTAGATGGATAGATATGAGGTAGATGGATAGATAGATAGATAGATAGATAGATAGATAGATATGAGATAGATAGATAGATATGGGATGGATAGATAGATAGATAGATAGATAGATAGATAGATAGATAGATATGAGATAGATAGATATGAGATAGATAGATATGAGATAGATAGATAGATAGATATGAGATAGATGGATAGATATGAGATAGATGGATAGATATGAGGTAGATGGATAGATAGATAGATAGATAGATATGAGATAGATAGATAGATAGATATGAGATAGATAGATAGACATGAGATAGATAGATAGATATGAGATAGATAGATAGATAGATATGAGATAGATAGATAGATAGATAGATAGATAGATAGATATGAGATAGATATGAGATAGATATATAGATATATAGATATGGGATAGATAGATATGAGATAGATAGATATGAGATAGATAGATATGAGATAGATATGAGATGATAGATAGACATGAGATAGATAGATAGATATGAGATACATAGATATGAGATAGATAGATATGAGATAGATAGATATGAGATAGATAGATAGATAGATAGATAGATAGATAGATAGATAGATATGAGATAGATAGATAGATATGAGATAGATAGATATGAGATAGATAGATATGAGATAGATAGATATGAGATAGATAGATAGATAGATAGATAGATAGATAGATAGATAGATAGATAGATAGATATGAGATAGATATGAGATAGATAGATATGAGATAGATAGATATGAGATAGATAGATATGACATAGATAGATAGATAGATAGATAGATAGATAGATATGAGGTAGGATAGGAGATAGATAGATATGGGATAGATAGATAGATAGATATATAGATATGGGATGGATAGATAGATAGATAGATAGATAGATAGATAGATAGATATGAGATGATAGATAGATATGAGATAGATAGATAGATAGATAGATATGAGATAGATAGATAGATAGATATTAGATAGATAGATAGATTTTACTAATAAAATAGGGGATTGAAAGCAGTTGTGCATCTCATTTGTTAGCACTGTTGCCTTTCAGTGCTGGAGTCCTAGATTCAAATCCCATCAAGGGTAACATCTGCATGGACTTTGAAATATTCCATCCAGATGTCATCCTTATTCAGCTTTGAACCTGCAACTCAAGTGCTGCAAAGCTCCAGAAGTGGAGAAGAACAGAAAGAATAAATACAATGAGAACATAAAAACAACATCCAGTTGTTGCCTGTGGACAGATTTGAAACTAAAACTCCAGCACAGCAAGGCACCAAAGCTAACAACTGAGCCACCACACCTTCCACATCTCCGGAGGAGAAAGGAGAGAACAGGAAGAATAGACACAAAGAGAACATAAAAATACAACCCTGAGTTGTCCTTGGAGATATTTAAAGGGGTTCTTGTCAGCAAAATAAAAAAAATTATACTTACCTGCATCCCATTACAGTCTAACTGTGGAAAGAAAAGAGTTAAAAAAACAGAGTAAACTTACCTAATCCTGTTGTAGTTCTTCCCTCCGTTGTTTAGCTGTCGCGTGAAGGGTCATCGCCCAGCAGCTTCTGCACGCTGATGCCGACCTGGCCACGTCTAACCTCTGACGTTCTCGGAGGGTCGACGGCGAGTGCACAAGCACACCAGGAAGGGGGGCGCATGCGCACTCGCCGCCAACTCTCCAAGGACTCCAGAGGTTAGACGCAGCCAGGCCAATCAGTGGAGATGATGCGTTGACCGCTTGCCCGGGGCGGCAGTACTTGCCGTCCAGCAGTGGTCAGAGCGGTGGCGGAAGCTAGCACTTTACCAGCTTCTGCACTAAATAGAAAGGCTGCTGGATGGACATCAGGAGAGCCCAGTAAGGCAAAGGTGAGTATAATTTTTTTTTCTTTGCTGACAGAACCCCTTTAAGGTGGCTTCACATGAGCATGTGTGTATACCGTACACAGGTGCGCACCCACGTACGTGCACAAACATGCGTGAATGCAGGTCCGTGCCCATTGCCTTCAATGAGGCTGTGGCTGCTGCCAACGGCCACATTGCAAGCAATGGGCTGCCAGCAACCCCTGCAGGGATTTTCAGGGGAGGACTTTAAATATAAGCCCTTCCCTAAAAATCATCCCTAGAATGTGTTAAAAATTAAAAAAAAAATTATACTCACCTCTCTTTAGCAACCGGGGCTCAGGCGCGTCTACTTTGTCTTCTCCCTGCACTGCTCTGAAGCTCTTCCAGCAGGCGGAGATTTAAAATTCCCACTTGCTGAAAGGGCTGTATCTGATTGGCTGAGTGTTCAGCCAATCACAGGCTGCTCTTAGCCATTCATTGAATGACAGCTGAGTGCTGCCTGTGATTGGTTATAGCACTCAGCCAATCACAGGCAGTGCTTGGTCATTCATTGAATTCTATTAATGGCCATGAGGAGAACTTCCAAGGAAGATTCAATAAGTAGTCAATAGATAGAGCTATGGTCAATGTTAGAAGGTACAAGGCTAAAGTTCGAAATGTCAGAGGTGACATTCTTGATCATGGCAATGGTAGGTATCCAGAATTGGAGAGACACAGGGGCAAGAGTGGTACACCAGACCATGGTAAGCTAGAGATGTAGCATATGTTCACTTAACTATTTCATGAAAAAGCTATCCAAGGAAAATGCCCTGCTGCTGAGACACTGAGTTGGGACCTGGTTGCTGGAGTGGCACATGGACAGTGGAAAAGGAGACCTGGAAAGAAAGATATTTGTGGAGTCATCTTAGAGATATGAGAAAGGGTGCCACCGGAGGGGTTGGAAGGACCTCGTAAGAGACCACTTGTATGATATAGTATAAAAATAAAGTATTGTTTACTGCACGCTATTGCTTCCAACTGCATACTGTTGCGCCATGACACAACACTACCCCGGCATTATACAGTGTATGGAAGACATCATAACAACTGGTCTCTTCCAGTTGAGGGAAAACAGAGTTACAGATGGTGCTCGTTAAGGGGAAACCTGCTAAAAATACTGGTCATAGTCATATAATGGCCAGAAATACTGCAACTTTTCATGCACATATGACACCTCAATTTGAAATGCTACCAAAAAGTTTAGATACACTTTAAGCACTACTGGTCTATCTGTCAATAAGCAAGAGTAGGCCGAATCAACGAATCCTTTATCCCTTTTTCATAAAAACAACATCCAGTTGTTGCCTGTAAACAGATTTGAACTTAGAACTCCAGCACTGAATGGAAGCAAACTGAGCCACTGCCCCTGTCATTTCCACTTTAGTTGAGGAGAAGAACAGGAAGAATAAACACAAGGCGAACATAAAAACACAATCCAGATGTTGCTCTTGGACAGATTTGAACCTAGAACTCCAGCACTGCAAGATGGTCAGCTAACTCCAGCGTCTACTAACTTGCTGACAGCATCCTGGAGAGCATGTGCACACTACTGGCTGCCCTCTTAAAGGGTCAGCACCCCTCATTGTAAGTGTTGTCCTACCAATAGTCTGTGAGCCTTGGCTATGTCAGGCATCCTTCGTCTCTAGAGGGGGCCTTAGTATTGTGGTCTTGCTCAAGGTGCTGCTAAAGGTTTGTTGCGATCCTCTGGTTCCTTACATTGGCTATCCTTGACTATGTTCCCATCTATGCTCCAGACCTTGTCTTGATATATTGACTACGCTTCTGTCCTTTGCCTATCCTGAACTCTGGCCTGCTTGACCATGCTGAACTTGTTCTCCATGATTTGACCTTTGGCTTATTCCTTGCACTGAAGTGTGCTACCTGCCCCGACCAGGACTGTTTGACAATGCTCCCATTCACACCTCCAAGTACCACACCTCCGCCTAAAGTAGCATCAGCTGCCACTCTACTAGGACCACTTTCTGAGTAACAGCCTGGGGGACCCGCAGTGAAGCCCACATCCTAATTGGGGAGTTAAAGGGTGAAGACCACTAATGCTGAAAGTCTAATGATCCAACATTTGATGCCACCACTCTCTAAAAACAAAAAGTGTGTTTTATACATAACTGTTCAATACTCCAGAATATCTGAGATCAGTTTTAAGGAAATTTCCAGCAAATCTATTGCAAATGTTGTCATGTCTCATTGAAGAACGTTAGCACCTATATTTATGGTTTGTATGTCATGACCGCACACCATCCACTTCTGATGATCCCAGGACTGGAAGATGTTAGCACTAATTCAACCTATCAAGGGTCTGAAAAATGCAGAAAATGGTGAGATCCCAGTGTAGGTTAAATAATCAAGCATAAAAGTGTAAAACCCATTAAGCAATGATATAAACCTCCAGGGTCTATTGAAAAACTCTTCCTGTTCTTCCTCATCAAAAATGTGCTCTATAGGGTTAGCCCCATCTGTTAACACCATGAGTTACGCATTGATCTAATACTTTATGGGAAATAAAAACACCACCGTTAAGCAGCCCTCGAAAATTCCTCTGGGCAACTCATTGCGTTGCTTAAATATTCCAGACTAGGAGAATATTTTTTTTCTCTTTTCTCTCCAACAGCTTTCCCACGTCTAATTCTAAGCCCTCAATGACCTTGAAGAAAAGCCTCATGCATTATTACTGAGGCTGGGTCTAATGAAACTCTTGGACCAGGTTGAAACAATTAAGCCACAATATGGCTCAAAACTTCTGGTTTGTTACGATAATTTTTTTAACTCTTCACAGCAACGAGATCTTCAGACGTCTTCCCTACTTTTTGGCTCCTTTGGTATAATGTGCTGCGTTCAATTAAGAGCAAGATTTGTTGATGCTCTGTTTCTTTTGGATTGTAATTAAGTTGACTGCAGCTTATTGTTAGCTTGGCTTATTCAATGCTAGCGGAAGGCGAGCCTATTATGAACAAAAGTCAAGGAAGATACATTACAGCCTACGTGGAGCATGAGATGTAAAAATTTCAAAAAGAGTCTCATTCCTTCTATTGTTACTAGGAACACAGTGCAGGTATTGTGCATTTGTGTGAATAGAGAATTGTAGGGAGGGTGGATAGAGATACGGGGAGGAATAACACAAGAATATCTAGTCAAACATTCTCCAGGAATCTTAGAATAATAATCTAAACAGGCATAGTTTCACCAAATGGGAAAAAAAGCTACGGAAATTTGGATGAAGAGCAATTACTTTCCAAGAAAATCATAGAGAAATAATTGTTTGTGTCGTAATTCTGTTCTCACACTTGCATATGGAATCTATTTACCCTTTGCAATCCAATTTTGGATTCAAGGTTTCCTAGGGGGCTTTCTCTTTCTGCCGTTATACAGTGGTGCCATCTGCTGGCTAGAGTGAGTACTGCAGTATGAGACATGCTGGAGAGGCTCCCGACAACAGAGTGACCAGTAATATACAGTAAGAATACCCTGCAGGACGTCTTCCGACATCGGAGCTGTACAGGCTTCAATCAGAATGTCTTCAGACGCCAGACAGTGGATTGGAAAGGGTTAAAGTGTAGCTCCCTGTTATTGACATTATGTCCCTGCTCAGACTGGCCAAAAGGTGAATGGTGGGCCTTGAGCCTTCAGCCCCTCAACCCCACATGAGCAGCATATGGTACAGTACACTAGCTGCAGTATATACAAATAGGCAGTGTATCAGCCAGTCTATTAAGCCATATAATAAAGTGGCTGGTTTATATGTTTATAAGGGCGGATGAAATTATATCAAGGTGAATCGGGAGGCTGGCCACTTTCTTCTCATCCTAGGCACCACCTTCATCATCTGTACAGTTGGCCCCCAAAATGAGTTTTACAAATGGGCCCTGGACACTTCCGTCTGATGCTGATTATATAGCATCAGCATAATATACCCTCATCCATGTTTTGCTATATGAGACATCTATAGCACAGATAACACGCTGGCCTGGTGACCCCCTAACACTAATTCAAGGACCATATTTTAATATGCCTGAGGAAGGACCTTGAGAGGTTCAAAAGCTTGCATTAACATCATGTATTTTTGTTAGTCATTAAAAGGTATCAGATCTACAAGATTACTTGGTTTCTCTTGCTGAGAACAATCACATTTTGCTATTTCTTCTTATGTTTCAGTTTTATGCTACATATGAGATATGGAAAATTTTTCCCTCTAGTATTTTAAAAATGTCAAGAAGCTTCTGTTGACGGATCCTATTCTTATTACTTGTCTCTGTTTAGCTATTTTGAGGACAGGGGTCTTCTTAGCTCATTAACATTGTAATATCCATTGCAGCTCTACTCATGAAGATATAATCATTAAGCTCATCATATTGATACACACAGCAACACTAATCATTTAACCCCTTAGTACTAAAGCCTGTTTGCGCCTTAATGACTATAGATTTTTTCAGTTTTTCTCATTGTTGCATTCCTACAGCCATAACTTTTTAACACTTTCCAATCCACTGTCTGACGTCTGAAGACATTCTGATTGAAGCCTGTGCAGCTCCGATGTTGGAAGACGTCCGTCAGGGTATTCTTACTGTAGATTACTGGCCGCTCTGTTGTTGGGGGCCTCTCCTGCATGTCACATACTGCAGTACTGGCTCTAGTCAGCTGATGGCGCAAGTGTAAAATGGCAGAAAGAGAAGGCCCTCTAGGAAACCTTGAATCCAAAATTAGATTGCAAAGGGTTAATCTTTCTGTCAACATAGCTATATGGGGGATTGTTTTTTATGTGGTAAATTGTGTTTTTAATGACATTATTTGGAGGTACATATAATGCATTTTTTACAAACGCTTACAAAATTTTTTGATGGGGATTGGAAAAAAAAGGAATTCTGCCATTGTTTTTTGGATTTCTTTTTTCTGGTGTTCAGCATGCAGAATAAATAATGTGATAACGTTATTTTCTGGGTCAGCATGATTCCGGCGTTACCAGGTTTATACTTGCTTCATGCTTTGCTATTCTTGTACACTAAAAAATATATATTTTAAAGATTTGCTTTTGTGTCACCGCATTCCAGGAGCCAAAATCGTATTTTATTTTCCATTGACAGAGCTCTATACCGGCTTGTTTTTTGTGGGATGAGCTCTAGTCTTCGTTTATCCCATCGTTTGGCCCCGGTCAGACGAGCACTTTTTTGTGCACAAATAGCCATGCAAAAAGAACGCGTCAATGTTTTCCTACTGAAACGTTCACATGAATGATTTTCAGATGTGCAAAATACTCGCACCTGCAAAATATAGGACATGCGTGGCTACAATGCCTGCATCTAAGGTGCATGTGCGAGAAAAGATAGGACCAGGGCTTTGCGCAGGAGTTCCCATTGACTCCTATGGGAGCTGGATTAACACACAGCACGCACCACAGAACATGGGAACCAGCAAATTATGCGCAAATTAGTTGCTGCGTTCACACAATTTTTCCACATGCGAGCGGCAATCCTTTCCGCTACTATTTGTGCGCAAAAGAACGCTCACTGAATGAGGCCTTAGGAACATATAACATTTGGATCATGTTTTTATAGCATTTTTGGGGGGGGACAAGGTTAACAAAATCGGAAATGCTGGTACTTTTTTAATGGAGTTCGCCGTGTGGTATTAATGAGATGATAAATTATTTCTGCAGTCAGATTGATTATGTCAATAGCAAAATTATGGAGGTATTTTTTTGCAATGATTTCAGACTTGATCTATATGACTTTTTGATTACCTTCCATTCCATTTTTGATGAGACAATCTATGCAAAATTAGCTATTTTCGCCATTGTTTTCACTGTGTGAGTTAAACAAATTGTGATTGTTCTCAGCAAGAGAAACCATGTAATCTTGTAGATATGATACCTTTTAAAGGATAACAAAAATATATGATGTTAATGCGAGCTTTCCAACCTACTTAGGGTTCTTATTCCAGCTTAAATTAAATAGATTCGAAGAGGCATGCATATTTATATACATTTATTACAAGGCACAGACATGGATGTGATTAATTTGCACTTAAAGGGGTTGTCCCGCGGCAGCAAGTGGGGTTATACACTTCTGTATGGCCATATTAATGCACTTTGTAATATACATCGTGCATTAAATATTGGCCATACAGAAGTTATACACTTACCCCCTCCGGTGCTGGCGTCCCCGTCTCCATGGCGCCGACCAAAGCCGCCTTCTCCCTGGATTAGACGCGCTTGCGCTGAAGGGGCCGCTCCGGCGAGCTCGCGCCGCACAGGTCTTCTGCGCATGCGGAGGGGGTAAGTGTATAACTTCTGTATGGCCAATATTTAATGCACGATGTATATTACAAAGTGCATTAATATGGCCATACAGAAGTGTATAACCCCACTTGCTATCGCGGGACAACCCCTTTAAAAGAATACCACAACAGAAATACAAACATCTTGAAATAGTCACTGATAAGGGAGCGAAGGTTTTATGGTCCCTAAATCAGTGTAACAATAATTTCAATCAATTTGCAGTGATGAATAGGCACACTTAAAAAGAAATCGCACAACGTATGTGTAAAAAACACATGACCGGAGGTAAAAATCACACATAATTAGTGTGTCCCCATTGAAAGCAATGGGGAAGGATTGATATCCCGTGCTGTGGCTGTGACAGCTGCAGCAGAGGATTCCTTGGATGTGAAACTCCTGGATGCTGTCACATCCAGGGGTTTCACCTTGTTGTCAACGGGAGCGGCGGCAGCAGTGCCAGCCACATTGAAAACATAGGAAGAAGATCACGCTTGTCTGCCACTGCTGTGACAGATGTGGCAAGGGATTCCTTCATCCCCACGGGGAGTCCCCTCCTGTCACAGTGCTCAGTGATGAGGGGACTCCCTGCGCTGTGGATTTTATTTTCTTTCTTTCTTTCTTTTTTTTTGTGTGTGTGTGTGGGGGGGGGGGGGGGGGGAGTTAAAATATCAGGCCTACCCTGAAAATAAGCCCGAGCTGCAGAAAAAAATAATTGTCACCTAGAAGCGCTGTCCGGCTCTGGTGCATTTTCGCCCCTGGTCTTCTTCATATCCTCTAGCCAGGGATTGAATAGCTGTGATTGGTCACAGCGCTCAGCCAATCAGAGGCAGCGCTTTCAGGAGGCAGAATATTTTCAATCCCCGGCCAGAAGAAATGAAGACGACCAGTGCCGAGGACCTGGGGACAAGATGTGCAGAGCCGGACAGCACTTCTAGGTGATGTCTTATTTTTTTCCTGCAGCTAGGTTTTCCTATTGTCAAAGTTGCATCCCATTACATGAAAACCGCGTAATAGGATGCAAGAGAGACTGAGCCTCATAGGCCATTGTAGATAACCATCTTCAAGACTCCGAGTGCCATAGCAACCGGTTGATGGGTATGTTGGGTGACAGAGGGAGCCACCCTCCAACATTCAATGGGTATGTTGGGTGACAGAGGGAGCCACCCTCCAACATTCAATGGGTATGTTGGGTGACAGAGGGAGCCACTCCCCTCTGTAAGCCTTTTATATGTAGCGGTCACATGTAAAAGATTAAATGGTTTAGCAGTTTCTACATGGATCAGAATTCTGAGCATGATGTCACTATAGCATACAAGTAGCTGTTTTTTCCTTCTTCTTATCATTCCTAGTTCTGCGCAGTGCTGTTGTTTTCAGGCGGCCAGGATTTGCTGCGGCTGAGATATAAGGAATTACATTTCCAGTTATTTCTCTCTTATTCTCATACATTGTTTCCACCTGCATCTATGTGGATCTGTTTACTGCAAGGCATGAGGTTGTCTACAAAGACAACACAAATGTGCTAATTAGACACTGTTTTACTTCTCATTGACTGCACAATCTGCTGCCGAGTATGTGAAACATGTTACCTCTAGGGTCAGGAAGGCAAAGGGAAAGCTAGTGATGAATGCAGAAAGCATGGAGAGAACAGACATTTACACAAGTGTACATATGTGAAACATGCTACATAGACATTCATGTGTTAATCAAGTTTTTGTACAATCCAAGAGTTAAAGAAGAACATATAATAAAAGCTATCTTCACCACCTTTAACCTACTTGTTGGTGGTTTCCAGGTGACAACAGAAGATTGTTTTACATGCAATAAATGTATGAAGAAATAATTGAGATATAATATGAAAACTTTAGCTTTCTCCACCAGGTGCGAGTATTTTACTCCTGTGTAAAAATGGAACACTTCATAGGGAACCAATGGTTCCAATAGAGGCAATTTGTTTTGCGCACATAGGCGCGTAGAAAAAATAGCTCGTCTGACTTCGGCCTGAGGGTAAATCTGGTGCCTACACTTTCTTCACCGTCTGCTGATGACAATGTCCAGTGGGCTGGACGACTAGCTGATGGACAAGGGTCCTGAGTGGCGGACCCCCGCTATTAACTACTAATGACCTATCCAGAGGATACATCATTAGTTGAAACAAGCCAAGAGACCCCTTTAATATCTACTAGTATTTCATGAGTTCAGAATTTCTTAAGCCAGTATTATGTACTGTGGCTCTTCCCTTTGCAGAGGGAACGTACTGTTAGCTCGGATGGGCACTTGCTGTAATTCAGCACCATGGACAGGGACACTATTACTCATGTGCACTTGTACAATACGCTTTTGAATTTATGGAGCAGAACAGACATCAATAAGTCAGCGTCTTTTGATGTCTACTAATCTTCACGCTGGATTAACAAAACGGGTCACCTTGCCTTGTCGCTTATCACGAGGAATGAGCATCATCTGAATTAATAATTATCTCTCAAAGATAATTACTAAATAAAACTGCAGCCATATTTAAGGAGATTAACCAAGGTTAAAGGAAGTTTAAAATCCCAGGAAATCATGACTTGCAGAATATGTTTTTTCCATCATGTCTCAGAAGGTAGAAAAGATTTTATAGTTCTTTTTTTTATCATGGGAGGAGCCTGTGATTATAACCAATGACTAAAAAGTACCTGAATACAACTATTATTATACTGCTCCCAATCTACAAGAATATAGTATAAAACTGTCCCTATATAGAACAATATAAATATATTAATAGTGAGCCCTGTGTATAAGAATAGAACTACTCTAATACTGCCCCCTATGTACAAGAATATACCTACTATAATACTGCCCCCTAGGTACAAGAATATAACTACTATAATACTGCCTCCTACGTACAAGAATATAGCTACTATAATACTGCTCCTAAGTACAAGAATATACCTACTATAATACTGCCCCCTACGTACAAGAATATAGCTACTATAATACTGCTCCTATGTACAAGAATATACCTACTATAATACTGCCCCCTACGTACAAGAATATAACTAATATAATACTGCCCCCTATGTACAAGGATATAACTACTATAATACTGCCCCCTACGTACAAGAATATAACTAATATAATACTGCCCCCTATGTACAAGGATATAACTACTATAATACTGCCCCCTACGTACAAGAATATAACTAATATAATACTGCCCCCTATGTACAAGAATATACCTACTATAATACTTCCCCCTACGTACAAGAATATAACTACTGTAATACTACCTCCTATGTACAAGAATATACCTACTATAATACTGCCCCTATGTACAAGAATATAACTACAATAATACTGTCCCTATGTACAAGAATATACCTACTATAATACTGCCCCCTACGTACAAGAATATAACTACTATATTACTGCCTCTATGTACAAGAATATACCTACTATAATACTGCCCCCTATGTACAAGAATATAACTACTATAATACTGCTCCTATGTACAAGAATATAACTACTATTATACTGTCCCCGATGTACAAGAATATACCTACTATAATACTGCCCCACTTATGTACAAGGATATAACTACTATAATACTGCCCCCTATGTACAAGAGTATAACTGCTATAATACTTCCTCTATGTACAAGAATATAACTACTATGATACTGTCCCCTATGTACAAGAATATAACTACTATAATACTGCTCCCTATGTACAAGAATATAACTACTATAATACTGCCCCCTATGTACAAGAATATAACTACTATAATACTGCCCCCTATGTACAAGAATATAACTACTATAATACTGCCTCCTATGTAAAGGAATATAACTACTATAATACTGCCTCCTATGTACAAGAATATAACTACTATAATACTGCCCCCCATGTACAAGAGTATAACTACTATAATACTGCCCCTATGTACAAGAATATAACTACTATAATACTGCCTCCTATGTACAAGAATATAACTACTATAATACTGCCCCCATGCAAAAGAGTATAACTACTATAATACTGCCCCCTATGTACAAGAATATAACTACTATAATACTGCCCCCTACGTACAAGAATATAACTAATATAATACTGCCCCTATGTACAAGAATATACCTACTATAATACTGCCCCCTACGTACAAGAATATAACTACTATATTACTGCCCCTACGTACAAGAATATAACTACTATAATACTGCTCCTATGTACAAGAATATAACTACTATAATACTGCCCCCTATGTACAAGAATATACTGACTATAATACTGCCTCCTATGTACAAGAATATAACTACTATAATACTGCCCCCTATGTACAAGAATATAACTACTATAATACTGCCCCCTATGTACAAGAATATAACTACTATAATACTGCCCCCTACGTACAAGAATATAACTAATATAATACTGCCCCTATGTACAAGAATATACCTACTATAATACTGCCCCCTACGTACAAGAATATAACTACTATATTACTGCCCCTACGTACAAGAATATAACTACTATAATACTGCCCCCTATGTACAAGAATATAACTACTATAATACTGCCCCCTATGTACAAGAATATACTTACTATAATACTGCCCCCTATGTACAGAAATATAACTACTATAATATGTTAATTTTTTTCTTTTATATCTGGCCACAGCACGTGTTAAAAAGAGGGTGGGCCTAGTGATAATGGGTGTGGCTACATGCGGCCTTTCATATTTACAATAACTTGAGCAAAAATTATACTTGAAACCAATACCAGCATAGATCTCCATATGTTTCAATATTGATGATAGATAGATCATTATCTATCTATCTATCCCATATCTATCTATCTATCTATCTATCTATCTATCTATCTATCTATCTATCTATCTATCTATCTATCCCATATCTATCTATCCCATATCTATCTATCCCATATCTATCTATCACATATCTATCTATCTATCCCATATCTATCTATCTATCTATCTATCTATCTATCTATCTATCTATCTATCTATCTATCCCATATCTATCTATCTATCTCATATCTATCTATCTATCTATCTATCTATCTATCTATCCATCTATCCCATATCTATCTATCTATCTATCTATCCCATATCTATCTATCTCATATCTATCTATCTATCTCATATCTATCTATCTATCTATCTATCTATCTATCTATCTATCTATCTATCTATCTATCTATCTATCCATCTATCCCATATCTATCTATCTATCTATCTATCTATCTATCTATCTATCTATCTATCTATCTATCCCATATCTATCTATCTCATATCTATCTATCTATCTCATATCTATCTATCTATCCCATATCTATCTATCTATCTCATATCTATCTATCTATCTATCTATCTATCTATCTATCTATCTCATATCTATCTATCTATCTATCTATCTATCCATCCATCCCATATCTATCTATCTATCTATCTATCCCATATCTATCTATCTCATATCTATCTATCTATCTATCCCATATCTATCTATCTATCCCATATCTCTCTATCTATCCCATATCTGTCTATCCATTTATCTATCTCATATCTATCTATCTATCTATCTATCTCATATCTATCTATCTATCTATCTATCTATCTATCTATCTATCTCATATCTATCTATCTATCTATCTATCTATCTATCTATCTATCTATCGTGTTTCCCTGAAAGTAGGTCCTACACCAATAAATAGTAAGACCTACTCAGTTTTCAGGGGAGGCTTGAAATAAAAGGCCTCCCCCGAAAATAGGAACTAGCTAACAAAAAAAAATCAATACTCACCTGGTCACCAGGATTATCTGCACTGCTTTATATTCAGTGTTTGCCTTTAAAGCGCAACTGAGTCGCCGTGACCAAGTTGTCTTCCGGCTGTATTGATGCTTTAGAGTAAATGTCATTCACTGTCTTTACAGCGAGACGAAATCCTTCAATAAATCTCTTTGTTGACTTGAGAATGCGGTCGTCTCGCTGTTACCGCACGTTAACGCCGGATTCACATGACCGTATTTGCACGTGCAATACGCAGAAAACAGAACCCACTCATTTCAATGCATTAGTTCGCATGCGTGAACGTGTCGTGTGCCATTCAACTGCGCAAAAAAACATGCAGCATGCTCTATTTTCCTGTTGATTTGCGCAGGGAGAGGGCTGCCACACACGAGCTGAAATGCAGAACACTTGCTTCTGCGCAACGTATTTTTGCAGTAAAGAAGTGTTTTTTGTGCTCGTGCCTGCGCAAATACTGAGCTCATTCACAGGGGCGGGGGAATTTCCTGCGCCCTGATTTAAGAGGCTTGTCAGCCTCTCGAGGAGGCGGTATGCACAGTGTTTTGTGCATACCTTTGCGTACATATGTTTGCATTTGCGCGCCCCCATGTACTCCTACGGGGATCTAGAGTGCGCAAACGCACACAAAAACACAGCATTTTGCGTCTCTTTTCGGGTGAGTAAAATACGTGCACAAAAAACCCCATGAGAATGAACCCATTGACGTCAGAAATACGTAGCGCACATTCTTCAAAAACACGCACAAATATGTTTACGTTTACGCAACTCAATTAATCCGTGAATGTTTTACATATAAGATGTGGAGCCGGTCACAACTTCTGGTTTACACTGGGACTCCGTTAGACTGTGGCGGCATCAGACAACTGTATGTGCCTTAGCGCACACTTCAGCGCAAGGCATTTGTGCAGCAAACAAGGTTTAGGAGGCAGAATTGCACGCTTATCGGCGCATAGTACTGTACTTTTTGCGCACATGTACACATAACCACCTCCGCCCTGATTTAACAGACTATTTAGCCTAATGAGGTCCATTCATGGAATTGCGCATTTGTTTCATTTGTGCACCTCCCATAGTTTTCTATGGGAGCCTTAGTTGCGCAATATGCAGAAAGATAGAGCAGGACCAATTTTTTTGCGCATGCAGAAAAAATGTTTATGAGAACAAATCCATTAACCCCTTTGTAATTGAATTTTGGATTCAGGGTTTCCTAGGGGGTTTTCTCTTTCTGCCATTATACAAAGACGCCACCTACTGACTAGAGTCAGCACATGCGGTATTGGACATGCTGGAAAGGCCCCGACAACAGAGCGGCTAGTGATATACAGTAAGAATACCCTGCCGGCCGACTTCTGACATCGGAAGCTGTACAGCCTTCAATCAGAATGTCTTTAGACGTCAGACAGTGGATTGAAAAGGGTTAATATAAATGGGTTCTCTTCTCTGTGCATTTTGTGTGTGCAAAAACACGCACAAATATGGTCGCCTAAAGCTGCTCGTAGGTCACCCTCACACATGCAGGATCCGCTGCGGAAATTCCAATTATGGAGCCGCTGCAGAAATTCTGCAGTGTTTACAGTACAAGTCGAGTGAATGAGACTTTACAAATCTCCATCACAGATCGTGAATTTTTTCTGCTGCGGATACGCAAGAAGTTTGAGAGATGCTGCGGATTACAAATTATGTTGCCGAAACTTAACGGAAATGCAGCAGATTTTTCGCAATATAGAAAATGGCAGGTACGCAGGGATGCCGGGCCAGGAACAGAGCTGGATTGCGCTGTGGGCTTTCGCATGCGGAATCCGGATCACCCGTGTTACTGGAGTATAATAAGTTACAAAAACTAAATGAATGATTCAAGGAATGGCTGAGATTGGTTCCTTGAGTGATGGCTCTGATTGGCTGAGCCAGCAATCGAGAACCAATCAGAGGCAGAGCTTCCTGGATGTGGGGATTTTTAAATTCCTGACCAGGAAGCTCTGCAGCAAGTTTGCCGAAGCTTCAGATGTGCAGGAAGATGACAGCGCCAAAGAGGTGATGTATTCTTCATTTTTCCTGCAGATAGGCCTTATTTTAGGGCTTTGACAGTAGGATTTCCTACTGTCAAAGTTGCATCGCACCGCATGAAAATCACGTTTTTGTGCAATGCAACAGAGAAGAAGGCTCCATATGGAAACATGGGCTATAAAACATCACAAGTTGTGTGCATATCGTAAAACGTGCAAGGTTTTTGACTCGCAGTGTGGCACGCTACAAAACATCACTAATGTAAAGCATACGGATACATGCGATTTGTCACATTGTCACAACACAAGAAAATCGCGCAACTTTGTCGCCCGTGTGAAAAGGGCCTAAATGTACCGTGATGAATTCAGCTTGCTCTGTTACTTTGAAGCTCCGCTCACGTAGCCCAATTTACAGGTTATATCGTCATAAACTGTCTACAAAAGCTTCAGATTATTAGATGTGTATTGATGTTGATCATATCTTGTATTCCAGTCACATCGAAAGCAACGGTACATTCAGAATCCATAAACACTGAGCTGAGAAGCACAGCAACTAATCATTTATCTCCCAATCCAATATTGCACAGTATGATACACTACACCAGAATAAGAGAAATATGACCGCCGTCGCCTTGGATTGGGGGAGATCTCGATTTACAGAATGCCTTATATGTTCTCCAATTCTGCCATTAACTCTCAAGTTGTTGGATCTCACATCTATTTTGCGAATACCACATCTTAAACAACTGATGCTAGAGGTTCAAGAGGGAGGTGGGCCTAAACTTAAGTACTAGGAAGGCTAGGATCATGATAGCAGCCAATGTACGGTGTGGGATCAATAGTGAAGAAATCAAGGCAGTTCAAGACTTCATCTTCCATGGATCAAAAACCAACCACAATGGGGAATCAGGACCCGAAATAGAGCAATGTATCGTACTCGGTCAGAGTGCAATGTTGGTGGTATCTGGAGAATGTGGACACGGGCATTGAGGCAAGGTGCCAGGTGGTCGGAGCAGTCAATGTCTCAATCACAGCTTGTTTCTGCGAACGTTGGACACTTAGGAGGATTGATGCCTTCAAACTTTGGTGCTGAAGGAAAGTCCTACAAATTTCTTGGACCATCAGAATCATGAACAGAACAGTCCTGCATCGCATCAAACAAGGATTTTCATTGGAGAGCAAAATTACGGCACAGAGACTCTCATACTTCGGCCACATAATGCGAGCTAATTCATCACAAACATCGATGATGCTTGAAATGATCAGCAGCAAAAGAAGACCCGACCGCCAAAAAAGGCGCTGAGTGATACTATCAAAGCCGACACCAACATGCAAATGATCGAACTGAAAGAAGCCATACAAAACAGAACCATGTCGAGAAGGCAGATCCATTACATAGTAACATTATGTAAGGCCATATGGCATATCTTGTTACGTATGTCCATCTAGTTCAGCCTATTACTCCCAATGTTCATCCAGAGAGTTGGCCTTGACTAAATGGATAATGAAAGATCCCCTATTTGAATCAGTGTCTACACAGAGCATGTTTTTTTTCTGTTGCACTACGTGAGATTATTAAGGTGATCTGTTACACTGGTTATTGAAGGGTTAACATTTAGTCTGACTCAGCATTTCTTGAAAACCATATTTAGTCATGTTTTTCACATTCCTTTACTCTTCTAGACTCTGTATGTTTTGCTACTTTCTATAATGTTGGTCTACTATGACTGGACACTATACTTTCCTTTGTCCTGCTTTGCACTATAAATAAAGTTAACACTGGGCTGGGCTCCTTAGAAAGAGCACAGTGGTGACTTCACACAGTTGATGCCTCTCGTTCTCTCTCATGATCATTGTTAATTTGTATGTCACATAAGAGAACTCAGACTTTGGTAGCCTTATTGATAACTCTAAATTAAGAGGACTACTCCAACAACTATAAGAGATGCAGTGGTAAAATAAGTGCACAGTAGACCAAGGCTGTCAAACTAGATCTCCTGCAATGCAGTACAATATGGGACCACAGGTTAAGCTGTTAGGGATGTGTCTGTGGGTGCCCTGCTGACAACCAGTATAAATATAGGAATTGGAGAGGTCAAACCTGCACTTTGTCCTGTGATTTGGGAAGGTGGTCTCGGGAGGGGGGGGGGGGAGAGATGCTTTGGATGTGCCAGCAGCATAGCCAGTTCTGGGTGTGTTTTGTGGATTATAGGACATAACAGTACAGAAACGTAGGAGTAGCTATAAGGGGTGCAGAGCTAGCAGTTGCTCCAAAGTCCTGGTACTTGGGCGGCTCAAACACCCCGTTACAGATTTTGCGTTTTGGTCCAGAAGCTTCATACGAACGATCCTTTAAGATGAGCCAAGGAAAATGAAGTAATGGCAGGGAGCCTACTCCCTATAGACTTGTCCTCCAAACTTTACTGACCATAAGGCAGAGGACAAATCATGACCACCTTCTAGTTTATGGGTGGCCTGTAAGATGTTTTGACCCCTCTGGCAGAATACCAATTACTTCCTTCATTTGTAGTTGGAGCAGATTCTACAGTCGGAACATTCGAGCTGAGCCATAAATCTTGGTGACATTATCAAGTTATTAGAAAGACGGATGCTAAACGAATGCAGTCTGTGATCAACTGTTCACTGAGATAAAAGATCGTCCTCTCTCTCTGCTCAACGTGCTATCAAAACCATTTATTTGTGCTAAAGTTTCCAAGCTCTCTCTTCTGAGTCGTCTGTGGCCCCGGAATACAACATCTGGCAGCTAGCTACGTTGTCCCTCAGGATCCAACATTGGCGTACCAGCCTGGTAGTTTATAATGCTAATGTGCTCTGGAATGTGTAAAGACATATCATTATGAGAACGCTCTGTATCTACGACCGAGCTGGGATGACTCCACGATGGGGAGACTCTGTTTAACAAAGGGTCAGCGGCTCTGGAGTGTCTACATGAGCAACACATCGATGGTAGACAGATGGTAGCCCTCAAGAGTCTGAGCGTAGTCTGTGGGGTTAAGAGGGGATAAATGATGAGGACTGTCAATGAGAGGAAGGATGGAAAATTGAAAGATGCCTGTGGAGATACAGGCAGGAAATATACTACATCATGGACCTTACTGCTTACAGGACAGTCCAACCATGTGTGAATTGCATCCATACCCCCTCCTTCCAAGTAAGTGGCATTGGTTTGTCACTTACATTTCAGTATTGGGAGCTGTCTAGGTTTCATCCTCCTATGAGGATTTTTCATACGTGTATTCTAGGTTTTTACAAAACGCCTTTCTGGAGTTTTGGTTAATTTGCAGCTCTCCATTTACTTCAGTTGGATGCTACCCTAGCATAGGAGGGAACCTCTAACATAGGACAGGACTGCAGGTGTGATATCTGGTCCATCAGGCCCAAGTGTTCACACCAGGTGAGTCCTCCATTACTTTCTTTCATCGCTTTTTGTGGTCCTGTATCATCCCTATGAGGTGCTTTCCTCAATATCTATTTGTAAGAGCTTGTCTTCGGTACTCAGTCACAGTGTTACAATGTGTATATATATATATATATATATATATATATATATATATATATATATATATAGAATTAATCTACAGAACCAGTGCAGTCATTATATTTATTATATTGTACTAATCCTGAGTAACATACTGTATTATACTCCAGAGCTGCACTCATTATTCTGCCAATGGAGTCACTATACATGTATTACATTACTTATCCTGTACTGATCCTGAGTTACATCCTGTATTATACCCCAGAGCTGCACTCACTATTCTGCTGGTGGAGTCACTGTGTATATAGATTACTTATTTTGTACTGATCCTGAGTTACATTCTGTATTATGCTCTAGAGCTGCACTCATTATTCTGCTGGCGGAGTCACTGTAATAATCTCTGCTTTGGTGACTCACATTCTCAGAAGCATCATACTTACACCAGTCACTAAACAGTCACCTAATTGCTCACCCTACATTCTAGAAAGCTTGAACTCTTAGGGGTGGGTCTGTCTCCAGGTTTTCTGACTGTTTCCAATGACAATCAGCAGAATTGCAGTTTCAGCTCTGGAGTATAACCCAGGCTGTACTCAGGGTCAGTACAGGATAAGTAATGTATGTACACAGTGACTCCACCAGCAGAATAGTGAGTGCAGCTCTGGAGCATAATACAGGATGTAACTCAGGATCAGTACAGGATAAGTAATGTATGTACACAGTGACTCCACCAGCAGAATAGTGAGTGCAGCTCTGGAGTATAATACAGGATGTAACTCAGGATCAGTACAGGATAAGTAATGTATGTACACAGTGACTCCACCAGCAGAATAGCGAGTGCAACTCTGGGGTATAATACAGGATGTAACCCAAGATCAGTATAGGATAAGTAATGTATGTACACAGTGACTCCACCAGCAGAATAGTGAGTGCAGCTCTGGAGTATAATACAGGATGTAACTCAGGATCAGTACAGGATAAGTAATGTATGTACACAGTGACTCCACCAGCAGAATAGTGAGTGCAGCTCTGGAGTATAATACAGGATGTAACTCTGGATCAGTACAGGATAAGTAATGTATGTGCACAGTGACTCCACCAGCAGAATAGTGAGTGCAGCTCTGGAGTATAATACAGGATGTAACTCAGGATCAGTACAGGATAAGTAATGTATGTACACAGTGACTCCACCAGCAGAATAGCGAGTGCAACTCTGGGGTATAATACAGGATGTAACTCTGGATCAGTACAGGATAAGTAATGTATGTGCACAGTGACTCCACCAGCAGAATAGTGAGTGCAGCTCTGGAGTATAATACAGGATGTAACTCAGGATCAGTACAGGATAAGTAATGTATGTGCACAGTGACTCCAGCAGCAGAATAGTGAGTGCAGTTCTGGAGTATAATACAGGATGTAACTCAGGATCAGTACAGGATAAGTAATGTATGTACACAGTGACTCCGCTAGCAGAATAGTGAGTGCAGCTCTGGGGTATAATATAGGATGTAACTCAGGATCAATACAGATTAAGTAATGTATGTACACAGTGACTCCACCAGCAGACTAGTGAGTGCAGCTCTGGAGTATAATACAGGATGTAACTCAGGATCAGTACAGGATAAGTAATGTATGTACACAGTGACTCCACCAGCAGAATACTGAGTGCAGCTCTGAAGTATAACCAAGCGCTGCGGAATAAGTTGGCGCTATACAAATAAAGATTATTATTATTATTATTATAACCTAGGCTGTACTCAGGGTCAGTACAGGATTAGTCATGGAATGTATCTCAACTATTTTATGGCCTATGACTTAGGATAAAACTGAAGTTACAGCATATCTGTAATAATCAGGGAGGGGAGAGGAACGTATTTTCAGCCCTGACCTCATAGTTTCAAATCCAACTAGACTCCACTTGCAATAGGAATTGTTGCATTTTTTCTTTCTAATTATTGCTCCCTTATAATTTATGGGTATTAGGCTGGTTGATAGACTGAAGGTCCCCATAGACATTAGACATCAGTTGTCCAAAACGGCCAATAAAGTTGGGGCCAGACAACTCCCTAATATGTATGGGGGCAGCTCAATTTTCCCCTGGCATATTGGGGGAAAAAAGGATCAAGACATTGAATTTCAACGCCAATCATTCTGTTCCCCAGGAGATAAGCAGCTGCCAGAGCTGTCTGGCTGTGGCTTACCTCCCAGAAAACTTGAATGTTTGGCCGAGTCGAATTTCCGTGTGCATGAGACAGCTGGAGGAAGCAGCTGTCAGATGAACGATCATTCATCCGACAGTTGTTGAATGTGCATGGGCAGCCTAAAGAGGACAACTTCCCAAGCATAGAGTTAGGTTGGGCATGATCACACCGGGGTGTGACAGCTGGAGACTACGATCTGGAAACTTCCAACTATGGTAGACAGCCATAAACTGGAAGCAGGAAAAACATCCTGCGCACATTTCACAAAGTCAATCACTAATAACACAATGTTCATCTGATAAAATCCCCTCTACAAGGCAAAATGTAGTAGTTTTCTAAATGCCATGTCCTTTAAGAATAGCCGCCATAGTAGAGTGACTTTTTACTATCCATATTGACCCTAAATGGCTCGAATTGTGGCCCTGAAACTTGTACCATTAGTTATAAAATTTGACCTTGAGGATGTGAAGGTCACTGAGTGTGTTTTGTGACACAGCACATTAATTGTTAGGGTTACGAGAAAAATTCATGGCGCTTGTAGGCAGTTGCTTAATAATTGAATAGATTGAATGCCAGGCACAAGAGGTGGAATCGCCCGTCTTTGAACATAGCATTGTGATTCAGAATTATGACCTTAAGTAAAGTCAATGGATGTTAAAGGGATTGTCTGCTTTTTGCAATTCCTTTTTGTTAAAATGATCCCCACAAATAAGGTGATCAAAAGTTGCTGTAATCTCTTGGAAAACCATCAGCCCGGGTTCATTTTCCCTGCAGTGCCCTTAACCGCTTGAGGGCTTATTCCAACGTGTGTATTTTGGCCGGTTTTCCACGCCTGGCCAATATACGCTGTCTCTCTCTGCACGAGAAGAGGCGGGCCGGGAGCAGTGCAATGAGCTCCTGCCCCCTCTCTTCGCCCCTCACCACTATTTGCAATGGGAGGGGGTGGAAGTTAGCTCCGCCCCTCCCATTGCAAACAGTGGCAAGGGGCGGAGAGGTGGCGCGAGCTCAGAGCACTGCTCCCGGCCCGCCTCCTCCCCCTGCAGAGAGGGGCAGCGTGTATCAGCTGGGCATGAAAACCCTGCCGATATAAGCACGTCGGAATAAGTCGTAAGGACCAGGGTGTTTCCGTCCAAAAGGATCAGACACTTTTTAGAGATTTAACCCATGTGGGGGTTTCACAGCCCTATTATTATTATTGTTTCTTTTAAGCTACCAAAACTATTTTTGCTGCGTTTTTTCCCTGTGACATTTAGGACTATTTTTTTATATTTTTTTTTCATTTAATTTTTTTTCAGTGTTTTTAGTTTCATTGGGGATAAAAAGCTGAAAAAATATAATTTTAATTTATAGTTGTTTATTTTTAAAATTAGTATATTTAACTAAAATAAAGTCCAGGAATGGGTTCCTCATATTGATTTGGGCATTTAAGATACAAATTGAATAGTCTCAGTCTAATTTCCAACTACCGGTATTAGCTGGAGCATCCATAAAGGCGGCATGCATAGGAACCCTAGTTACATGGAAAACATCCCCCTAGTGAGACTGTAGTCACTAACTGAGCTGATATGAGTCTGAAAAGCCCTTGCAGCTCTGCCATACCAGTGGGCACCCAGCAGTCACATGATCGCCAGGTCGAATTGATAGATGCAACACTTATGCTTTCTCTATTCACTACATAGTGCTCATTGAACACAATATAGCCTGCAAGAGAGAAGGCAGAAGTGATTAAAAACTATTTCTGCCTTCTACTCCAGGTCCTCGTCTGTCACTGAAAGCCTAGGACCTAACCTGCTCCTGCTACATTGCAGGGGAAGGAGCTTTAATCCCTCATTGTATTTTTCCTACTCTGTTTCCCCCGAAAAAAGGGTTTACCCTGAAAATAAGCCCTACCCTGATTTTTTGTGATCATGCAGGCTTGAAATATAAGCCCTTCCCCCAAAATAAGCCCTAGCTGCATTACACTAATGGAATATTTACCTAGCAAGCTTGTTCTGGGTTCTCCTGCTGCTGTCCGGAGCCCCACCATGCATGCTGCAGTCCTCGTTCACCCAAAGAAGACCACTTCCTGGTTACAGGATTCATAAATCCTGCCTCCAGGAAACAATAGCTCTGATTAAGTGCTGCCCAGCCAATCAATGCAGTGCTTGATGAACCAATGCAATGGCTGTGATTGGTTCATCGAGGGCTGCATTGATTGGCTGATTAGCGGTCGAAGAATCAATCGCGTTGTGGAGGCGGGATTTAGGAATTGTCCAATCAATGCTGCAGCTTAGCTCAATGGAGCAGCAGAACGGACCTGGACCGAGCGTGCTAGGCAAGTATAATAAGACATCTTCCGAAAATAAAACCCAGTGCCTCTTTTGGGGCAAAGATTAATACAAGACAGGGTCTTATTTTCTGGAAAACACGGTATTAGCCTGGGATTAAAGCCCTGGACCAAGTACCATAAATTTACTGTACTTGGTCCTTAATGGGTTAAAAAAGAAATTAAGCATTACAACAATTTCAATTAAATCAATGGGCCATCCATGTAATGCATTGAGCTGCTGTGTCCACCAGAGAGAGTGATACTCTTTGTAGCTCATTGATGGCTTTCCAAAATGCTCTAATGGGGTATTCGAAAATGGGTTTTCTAAACCAGTCAATCCCTTTAATAGGCTCCGGTGTCAGAGATTGAGGAAAACTCTACATGTCCTAAAAGGAAAAGAAAGTTTGAAAAATAATTTTAGGTCCTTGAGAAGATTTAGTAACTTTCAAAGGAAGTAAGACCCAATGAATCATTTCCCAATTCCCCCAAAAAGTAAAAGTAATTAGAGTAACTCAATAGAACAAGATAAAATTGTTGCTCTTTTGGCATTGACCTATTTCTCAGTAGCTAGGAACTTTAATTAGTTGTTTTAAAACTTTCCTTCTATCTGACTTGATTGTCGACTCGTTTTATTTTGGGTCAGAGATAGAAAATCTTTTGGTTAAAGTGAGGAACATAAAAAAAAATGCCATCAAAATGAGTCACCAAAATTGACATATTTAATATGGTGTTGATACTTTTTATATACTTGAAGTGTACATCCTGTTGCATCTCTTTTCGTCTAAATAGGTCCTAGAAATGGTGTAAATTAAATGTATAATATATATTTATAGTGGTCAGAACTCAGTTTTACTAACACAGGGACCCTACATATGGTAGGCACAGTTAGAGAGGTATCCCCATCTCAGACTTTCATGGCATATCCATAAAAGTCTTATAGGAAAAAGTTCCACCATTGGGACTCGCACCTATCTTAAGTTAGGGCCTACAGCACCTCCAGCCAACCGGAATGCCGTGGTCGGTCGGACAGATGGAAATAGTGCCACAGTGATTTCCTAAACTGTGAGCTACACCTTTTTCCATAACATATGCTGTTTGCATAACTCCCACTGACTTCTAAAAGAGTTACAGAAATAGCACAGCCCCCTTGTAATCAGCAGTGTTCCCATCTTGGTCATGTTTGGTCAAGATGTGAACACACCTTTAAATGGGTTTCACAAAATTCGCTGTTTTTTCCCCCAAATCCTGTAGCTTCCTAAACAGGGGTGTAACTATAGGGGATGCAGATAATGACAGCTGTGGCAGGGGATTCTTTCATGCCCGTGGGGAGTCCCCTCATCACTGAACACTGTGACAGTGCTGTCACAGTGTTCAGTGATGAGGGGACCTTCGTGGAGCAGCTGCACCACGTCTCATGCGCTGCACATATGAAACTTTTCCTGTTCACATGTTTTACACTCATGCACATAGGCATGCAAAAAAAACCACGATCGTCTGACCAAGCCCTACACAAGTCCCTACAGAACTCCGTCTATGGAAAAATAAAAACGTTATGGGGCTTTGAATGCAGCAATGCAGCTCTCCCAAAAAAATCACATGCAGCTCTTACCTGGCCAGCAGGTGACATGTAAAAATCAGGTAAAACCAGTTTTAATGGTTAAAACCAACTGCGCGGTACAACCTAGGACTTCAAACCATCAAGGCATCTATGTTACGTAAGAAGCAGAGATCAATGGGCTGCAGGTCCCTTCTAATCATAGGAAAGCTCGAGTCATTTCATGTTATGTGTACATGGAAAGCCAATGGTATATTGATCGACAACACATACACCTACTGGACTAGATGATGAATAGTGACAAAATATCCCAGTGAGTTAATGAAGAGCAGGAAGAGATGGGATGTGAACTATATTGCTTAATTCGACCGTGCTGCAATTACAGACTCTCTACTGACCATGGCTAATTGGAATAGAGTTCCCTGAAGACAGAAAGCTGCAACAATGTAATTTATCTAAATGGTATCAATACATACAGCTGCCATATACTGCAGCAATGCACATCAGTCTATGTCCTCAGCGGGGCTTAGGATAATTCTTGGTATATATATACCATTGACAATCAAAGTCTCATAGGACCCTTTGCCTACACCACCCTTGGCTTGCTTGGTCCATAGACCCACCAATGTGGAGCTCTCAATCTTTTTTTCACTAGCTCAATCACTCATATATACTAGAGCTATACATATATACTAGTTATACATACAATGCCAACTACTAGAAACTGAGCATACCCGAACCAGTTCTCCGAAACAGCACCTGTAGGACAACCTCCCAATCACATATGAAGAGGGACAGGTACCGCATCGCGGCATACCACGGAACAACTTTTTATGTTATGTCAAATTGTAATACTAAGATTTATGTTAGTTATCCTGATCATTATGTAATAGTAACACTAGTAGGCAACAAAAAAAACCACAATGTTTGTGTCTAAGAAAAGTTTATTTGTTCCTTTCATTGTAATATATAATGGAAAGTAACTTTCGAAAAAGTTTGCTTTTGTGGTCAGGACATCGATAATTAAAAATATATGATTTTGAATTTCGAATCTTTCAAGGACAGCGAGAAAAGTACTTACAATCATGAGCCAAAGTCATTATACAATGCTGAGTATGTCCGTACAGGTCAAAATTAATAAAAATGTCTGGCTCTGTTCATTAATGCCTTCCAGTGGCTCACTCTGAACATCGCAAGGAGTGTCACATTCCTGTTGCAAGTTCTGAAGTAGGATCAGTATAGTTGGGAGGTAATTGGAGGCTTCAAGATGATTGCTTTCCTAATGGGTCTTCCAGGTGGTTTCACAAAGTTTCCTTGCTATCTTTGTCTTTGGGGTAGCAAAGCCAAAACTGAACACTTCCATCGATGAGACTGGCCTGAATGTATTGGCTTCACAGTCGGATGAAGCAACGTCAAGTAGACCATAAGATGATTCTGATGCCATTTCTTCACATAAAACTTAGGCTTATGAAACAATTTGACACAGCTCTAGATAAACCATCTAAAGCGATGAAACATCTACTAAAGTCTTCCTGAAGCCAACTGAGGCCAAGGTAGAAAGCTGGCATCTTTGTGGGACCACAAATGAAGAGGATCACAGAATGTCCGAAATTTCCTGACAAACTCACAGAAGAACAGAAAGCAGCTTGGAACAGTTTTGTTGCCACAGTTCAGGGGTTCTTGGGTAATCACAAAGCAGATGACTATGTGGAGTCGGTGAAAACAGTGGTGAAGAAGTACCAGGCTATGGGCTGCAGGATGTCGCTCAAGGCTCATTTCCTGGATTCTCATCTACATAAATTCAAGTAGAACAGGGGAGTATACTCCGAGGAACAAGGAGAAAGGTTCGACCAAGATATGTAGCAGCTTCAGCGTTGCTATCAAGGACAATACAACGAGAATACGATGGGCGACTACATCTGGGGGCCGGTCCGTGAAAGTGACCAAGTACACAATCGTCAATCAAAAAGAACCAGACATTTTCATTAATTTTGACCTGTATGGACATACTCTGCATTGTGTAATGACTTTGGCTCATGATTGTAAGTAATTTCTTTTCTCACGGTCCTTGAAAGATTCAAAATCAAAATCATATATTTTTAATTATCGACGTCCTGACCACAAAAACAAACGTTTTTGGAAATGAAAGTTATATTCCATTATATTTTAAAATAAGCTAACAGGAACAAATAAACTTTTCTCAGATACAAAAATCGCGTTGCCTAGTGTAATTATTGTAGAAGTGTAGCAAACCTTTAACGCGTCAAATATACAAGTCCAGCAAACGTTAGCTTTTTACAATGGGCTTTGTGTCAATTTTAAATTTGCTGGAACTGTGTATTTAGTATGTTATGTGTAGTGTTGCTCATTGTAAGGTGTGTGTGTCTTCCATGAATGTGGCTCATTTGTTAGCACTCTTACCTTTCAGTGCTGGAGTCCTAGATTCAAACCCCATCCAGGATAACATCTGCATGGACTTTGAAAAACTCCAGATGTTACCATTGGTCAGATCTGTACCTACTACTCCAGCACTGCAAAGTAGCAGGCCTAACAACTAAGCTACCTCACTCGCCTGTCGTATACCAGAGGAGAGGAACAACAGGAACAATAAACACAAAGACAACATAAAAACAACATCCAAATGTTGCCCTTGGAGAGTTGAACCTAGTGCTACAACAGTGCTAGCCACCAAGCCACCAAGTTTCCTCCTTCTTCCTCTTCCTGCTTCTTCTCCGCAGGAGAAGGAGAAAAAGAAAGAGGAGGCATAAAATTGTAGAATCACATTTCCTGGCAGCTCCCTGTCCAGCGCTGCAGCCTCAGTGCCTGCCCCACGCAAACAGGAGAAAGTGTCATGTAGTCAGAAGCTGTTCATTGTTCACGTGACTACTCAGCCACTCCTAGGCTATTCTTCCATGGCTGAGTGGTCACGTGCATAATAAATGGCAAATGACTACCTGATGCATCTACCAGGTTGCGTGTTTTGCGGGGCTGCAGCGCTGAACAGGGAGCCAGTAGTATAGGTGAGTGTTCAATTTTATTTTATTTTGAGCCCGTTTAATGTTCTTTTTTTTAATGTTCTGGAAACCTCTTTTAATAAAGTGGTGCTGTACCTTTTATCTTTAGTAGGTCTTGAGTCTCATTCTGTTCTACTTATACAATCTGTTGCATAATCAAACAGCTCTTGTATAGGAGTTGGATCCAGAGTACACAGTCTTCTCTCATTTAGCTATTCCATGGCACTTACTGATTTAGGAAAGAGCGATGCTCGCTCGAGTAACTGCTTTATCCGAGTGTGCTCGCTCATCTTTAATTGTGACATTTTCTTGGCAGACTTGCCTTCCCCACTCATCTTTTTTCCACCCCAGCAAGTTAGGTACTCGTTTTACTGACCGCGGAAGGATGGAAGGCTGAGTCAACCTTGAGCTGACTACCTGAACCAAGCGGGGATTGAACCTGCAGCCTTCAGGTTGTGAGAGTGCATTAACACTCTGCACCACACAAGGCTCATAGATGGAAGGTAAGTCCTTGGAATCAGTTTCTCTGGTAGGTCCTACATACATTACCCTAGTCCCACACTCCATGAAATTACTGGTGAATTGAGTCCAAACCTCACCATGTCTGCCCTTATTTCAGACTACCTATTTGCTTGTTTACGTTGTCACGCCGCTGTAGCTTCCTGGACAGAATGTAAAATACTTACACCCCATTTTTACCTTTATGAAGGCAGTAAGATATTGAGATCGCCTTCTACAACACATTGAAGATATGCAATAGAATCCAATTTCGAAAAGAACAAAAGAAATCCAAATATAGGATGCTGAAAAAAAGAGACATCCCGTTTTTGTTTTCTTCCCCCGCTTCGGACTGTTTCATTACAATTTCTATTTGTGGGTACGCCATCAGGTTGGGGAGATGTGAAGTGTTTGCATTGTAAACTGCTATTTATTACTGGAGGTCCGTTCGGCGGCATCGGCGTCTTTCAGCATTGTGAGCCTGGTCACATTGTGTCAGCAGATTTACTCGGGCAATGTGCACATTGTCCCGGCCTGCATACGTGTTATTATAAAAGCAGCCAATAAGGAAAGGCTAATTTGCATACCGTGTTCCCCGCTGTTATTGTGTAATCAGAAGGTAGATGGGACGCCGTCCAAATCTTACTAACAGATGTGAAAACACATTGGAAAAATAAATCATGAAAAAAAAACTAATTTACTCGATGTGGGGAAGAGAAGATAATGGAATTGTATAGTCTATGGGCAAACAATGGAGAGTTTCAGGAAGAGTCTGCAAGATTCATGTCGGAGAAAGACTCTAAAAGTTCTAAAAAGCAACTTATTTTTGTTAGACACCCCATACCAATAGGTAAATCCTGTCCCTTATAATAGACTCACCTCTACGGTCAGTTTATAAATATAACATGGCAGAATATTATCTTCCTTTATACAGGTTAGACAGAAGATTGGTCAGCTTCCTTACTACTTATCCCCTTAAAGGGGTTGTCCCGCGCCGAAACGGGATTTTTTTTTTTCAATAGCCCCCCCGTTCGGCGCGAGACAAACCCGATGCAGGGATAAAAAAAAAAAAACGGGTAGTACTTACCCAAATCCCCGCGGTCCGGCGTCTTCATACTTACCTTGTGAAGATGGCCGCCGGGATCTTCACCCTCGGTGAACCGCAGGGCTTCTGTGCGGTCCATTGCCGATTCCAGCCTCCTGATTGGCTGGAATCAGCACACGTGACGGGGCGGAGCTACGAGGAGCCGCTCTCCGGCACGAGCGGCCCCATTCAGCAAAGGAGAAGACCGGACTGCGCAAGCGCGTCTAATCGGGTGGTTAGACGCTGAAGATTAGATGGCACCATGGAGACGGGGACGCTAGCAACGGAACAGGTAAGTGAATAACTTCTGTATGGCTCATAATTAATGCACGATGTACATTACAAAGTGCATTAATATGGCCATACAGAAGTGCTTACCCCCACTTTGTTTCGCGGGACAACCCCTTTAAGGACGCGGCCATTTTTTTTCATTTTCGGTTTTTCTCCCGCACTTAAAAAAAATCTTAACTCTTTTATTTAGCCCTCAACATCGCTGTCTGATGGCTCGTGTTTTGTGGAGCGAGTTGTGTTTTTCCATGATACTATCTAATCTACCATATAATGTACTACAAAACTTTTAAAAAGAAACATAATTCCACCATCTTTGGAGGGTCTTGTTTCTAGGGTGCGCACACTGCACCAAAATGACATGATAACTTTAATCAGTTGGTTAGTATTATTACAGCAATACAAAATTTATATACCGTATATACCCGAGTATTAGCCGACCTGAGTATAAGCTGAGTCAATACGTTTTACCAAAAAACTGGTAATACTTATTGACTCGAGTATAAGCCGAGCTATGCTCGAGTATATACTGGGTAAAAAAAAAAACCTCCATACCTCCCAGCCGGCGTCTGTGTCCCCGGCGGTGGTGCGGAAAGCTGCTTCAATTTCTGTGTTCCCGGCAGCGGTGTGGCAAGCTGCTGGACTCCTCTCTGCTATCATCCCCCACCGTCCTCTCTGCTCAGCTCTGTCATCCCCCACTGTAAGGCTGTGAATGATCGAGCACCAGCTGTGATTGGCTGGCGCTCGATCCAATCACAGCGCTTACTTCCACAGTGCTGACGGCGGGGGATTTGAAAGCCGAGCAGGGAGATGACAGTGGGGAGAATTCTAAAGCAGCTTGCAGAAATTGAAGCAACTTTCTGCACCGCCGCCGACGGGGACACAGACGCCGGCTGGGAGGTGAGCATGAAGAGTTTTTTTTTAACCCTTCCCTGACTCCAGTATAAGCCGAGGAGAGCTTTTTCAGCACAAAAAAATGTGCTGAAAAACTTGGCTTATACTCGAGTATATACGGTAGTTTTTCTTTTGCTATACTACTTTTAAACAATAAAATATCTTTGGAAAAAATATAATTATTTCCGGTCACCATCTTCTAACAGCCGGAACGTTTTAAATTTTCATCAACATAGTTGTGTGGGGGCTCTTTTTCTGTGGGTCATCCTGTAGTTTCTATTGGTACCATTTTGGCATGCATGCAACCTTTTGATTACTTTTTATTAAGTTTTGGAGACGGGAGACCAAAAAAGTACAATTCTGATATGTATATTTTTTCCTGACGACGTTGAACATGCGGGATAAATAATGCATTATTTTGATAGATCAGACTTTTATAGCTCCAGTGATACCAAATGTGTTTTTGCTTTTTATTTTTTTATTATAATAATTAGAAAAGGGGGTTATAAAACTTTTTAAAAATGATTTTACATTTTTTCACCAGTAGGGGATTTCATCTTGTAATTGCTTGATCGCTCCTGTAGTATAATGCTATACCATAGTATTACATTATACCATGATCTGACTGGCAATCTATTTGCAATTTGCAATGGCAGCCTTCAGAAAGTCTCTGACTGTCATGGCAACCAAACGGCACCCCACAATCTTACCACGTGGAGGACATTCAGGACCCCTGAACTCCAATCAGAGCATTTAAATGCCGCTGTCAGAATTGATGGTAGGTGTCAGCTGACAGCCGTCACCCGCGCTGTATGTATTGGGAGTGGCTCCCGGTCCCCGTCCATGAAAACCCCACACGCCCAGGACATAAATGTACATCCGGGAGTGTTAAAGGGTTAAAGAGACTTTTTCACCTTGGAAGCAGGGTTATAACAGGGGATATAGGCAATGGTAGCCACCTAGGGCGCCGCCTTCTTACAGCTGAGGAAGGGGGCGCAATTTTATTGAAAAAGGAAAAATGTTGCTATGTTAAGCTTTATTAATAATAACAAGCTCTCCCATCGGTGATGGAAGCACTCATTGCTACAAGAGGTCCAGGGAGCCAGGACAGTGGGCCTGATGTACAGTAATCACCACTCCCTCGGCTGCTGCACTAAGTCCTGACTCCTGTACTGCAATGTGTCCTGGCACTGCCCATCATAAGGCCATTGTGGGTGGCAGTGGTGGTGTCAGGATGTAGCGCAGAACCCCT
Organism: Eleutherodactylus coqui; assembly: GCF_035609145.1. Taxonomy (NCBI): domain Eukaryota; kingdom Metazoa; phylum Chordata; class Amphibia; order Anura; family Eleutherodactylidae; genus Eleutherodactylus; species Eleutherodactylus coqui. The sequence goes on from NC_089849.1 coordinate 95,064,337, forward strand.
AGCAGAAAAAGACCAAGAGTGTCAGCGGCTGCTCCTCTTCCTCCTCAAATTACCGCTTCCAGCCTAGGACCCAGTGCAGTGAAGGTAGTGCCGATGCCTAGAAAAGGTCTAGTCTGAGGTCAGTATTAACTACAGAGGCTTATCCTGGTGGTGTGTTATCTGTGGGGGACGATCTGGGGGTCCATATTAACTGTGGAGGCGGGCTGATCCTTACATCTTAGTCAAGCCACACCGAAGAGGAAATCAAGAATTAAAAACAATCACAGAAAATGGCCGTTACTTACTGACTGAGGAGTGCATATAGATGCATCCTCTCACCATGCAGGTAGCTGACTACCAAACGGAGGAGCCAATAACACCTGTGCGGGACACCGATGAGACAGCCACTCACACTGCCTCCTGATAATGAGGGGGGTGGATGCTTGGTGTACACTCCCACACATAGTGGATACAGGGTGCCAGACCATTCTGATATATGTAGTTCACCATGCAGACCAGCAACCTATTAATGATGCCATGATAATTCGTCGGGTCGCCCTGCATATCCATCAGTGAACCACATTGGTACTGCCACCCTGGGCTCCCCCTGGAGTCTTAATGCCACACTGCATGTGAATGATAGATAATAAATGCAAGGCATTGGTTGGATGTTGGCCAAGATACATGAGCCCACTTCCCTTCTCTGATGCATTTATATTACTGTAAGGACTCACTACAACGCAAGGAATCCTGAAGTGGTTAGTGGGCTCATGTATCTTTGCCAACATCCAACCAATGCCTTGCATTTATTATCTATCATTCACATGCAGTGTGGCATTAAGACTCCAGGGGGAGCCCAGGGCACCAGATCACCTGGTCTCAGCTCTGCTCGGACGCCCCCCATAACCTAAAGTAATGAATGACTAGCAGAAAGTATACCAACATCAAATGTGTAATTTGTACATTTACATCCCCACAAATTGTCTTATTCATTGCATACTCATGAACAGAGAGAACTAAACCTCTGTATTATGTGCATTTACATACAGCAAAGGGCGGTTTGCAGGCACACAGCAGGGGAGTGGAGGAGAGTGTACACTCATTATTTTTGGTAATTCCTTTGAAATGCTGTGTACACCTTCACATTCTTTTTTATTTTCCTTTAATTAATGTGTTTTGGGAAATGAAGACGTTTTGCAATTGGCTTTCATTAAAAATTTCTGGCTGTTTGGTTTTTATGCTTGTACTGTTTTCGAAGGCATTGTAGACTGGAAGACAGGTAGATTAGCAACATCTATCAGTGAGAGTAAATAGCTTGCTGTGAGGGGGGCACATTACACAGCAAGGGATTTGTGAGAAATGACCACTCAGGGGCTTCATACTGTGGCAGGAAGAGGGCAGCACATAGTCATTTGTGAGTTCATGTGAATCTTCCACACAGGGAAGTGCAGTCTATGGAATGCTTATATGTCACTGTTTATTACAGTCAGCTACAAATTTCAGTAAAGGACTTGAGGCAAAGCAAGTATCATGTTTTTTACATGCATCAGAACAAAACTCAAAGCAAAACAGATAAGTGCATCATTTTTTCTGCAGGGACTTAATAAGATATGTGTGCATTGATTTTTAATGCATAACATTTTCCATAGCCTTTAACTTTGTGAGTAAGAGGATAGTGCAAAAGAGAGGGTTGGAGTAACCCCCAGGAAGAAATAGGCAGATCCTCTTAAAAAACAAATTTTGGTTTCCCGATAGGGCCAGAATATGCCTGACATGTGCAGCCAACCCAAATACCATCTCAGCCTGTAAGGAGGACAAGTATATAACTGATCCAATAAGCAATTTAAAAAGGAGCATTTTCCTCACATACCCATATAGTATCATGTACATCTTGTACAGAGCTTGTTGCATATCTTCCATTACTGTTTAGTGAGTAATGCAATTGCATCCGCAATTTATTTACATGGGACCACTTGTATGATATAGTACGTGGCTGTTTTCTCCTGTTAGGGTGCATTCAGACGAGCGTGGTTTACACGCTGCTACTGCAATGTGTAAACCACGCTGCTGACATGCAGGAATTCTGTGGTGAACAAGCTGCTCTGTGCTCCACAGAGCAGCCCGTTCACATGTCGGTGCTGCAAGCAGAATGCTGCCACGACTCTCATAGGGGCCTGTGGTCAGCACCATGGACAGCGCCTCAGCATGGAGTTGACAGGCTAGCTGGCACTTGTTGTCCTATCTCTTACCAGCGCAGATTCTGTGCTGGTAAAAAAGCTCTATTTGAGCGCTTCCAGAGCACCCTATTGGTTGCTATAGAAGCGTGGTTTACACGTTGCTGTAGCAGCGTGTAAAACATGCTAGTCTGAATGCAAGCTTAAAACTGATTTCTATGGGATTTTATTCTGCTTAGCGCTACTGTCAGCCTGGCTAGTAAAGGACTATTATCAGGTCCCCCATCTCTCAAAAAAAATAAGCGTAATTTTTTTCGTACACCCGTTTACTAATTGCGTATTTTTCGCCCTGTTTTGATACTGCTTTTATTTGATGATGAAAGTTAGTAAGAGCTGCATTTTACTTATTTGTACTCATATATCAACTGCACATTCTTCAGTCTGCTTTGCTGCTGTTTTTTAATGCTGAAATGAATGGGATCTGCATTTTTTATTCATACCCATATACTCCTTTAGTAATTGCATATTGTTGTGTCTGATTTATTTTCGATTGGTTCACTTGTACAGTACTGGACAGAGATTTTGAAGTTAGTTATTATTTGGTTTTATCCGCCATGTTTTTAGTCTACTTTTAGGATATGAACTTGTTTTCAATCATATAGTAAAAAAAAAAATTTTTTTAATAATGATGTTATTTTAGCTAGCTAGCTCTGCTTTATATGAAAAATGGTCAGGTTTAGAACATAAATTATGAATAATCAATTATGCTGGTTCTCTGCTGCATGGGACTTCTTTTCTTCCTTGAGAGCTAAGTATTGTTTGATTAATTCATTTAATTCAGGGTAACTTCACACTGGCAAGGGAATCACTCAATTTCCCAGCGTTGCGAGACTGCGAGAAATCGCAAACTTGTAAAGCAGATGGCTTCCAATGGCTCCATGCACATTTGCGATGTTTTAATGCTGGCAATGCAGCATTAAAACAAAATTGCGGCATGTCCATTTTTTTGCGATCTCGCCCATTGTTTCCAGCGCAGTCCCATTGAAAACAATGGATGAGCATCGCGATCCTCTGCCCAAGGGACTCTCCGCGACAAGGATTTAGTTTTGGGGGGGGGGGGGGCTTGAAATATGAGCCCCCTCCGGGAATAATCAATAACTGTACAAATAAAAAATAAGAATACATCACCTTAGAAGCGCTGTTATCTCCGGCGCATCTTCTTGTAGGTCCCGGCACTCTTCCTCTGCTTGTCTTCTGGCTGGGAATTGAAAATTGTCTGAGCGCTGTAAACAATTAGAGGCAGCGCTCAGCATTAAATGACAGCTGAGCGCTGCCTCTGATTGGTCACAATGCTCAGCCAATCAAAGCCAGCGCTTCAGGAGGCGGTGATTTTTCAATCCCTGACCAGAAAAGCAGCAGAGAAAAAGTGCCAGGGACCCGCGAGAAGATGCGCTGGAGATGACAGCGCTACTAAGGTGATGTATTTTTTTTTTCTACAGTTACGGATTAATTTCGGGGGGGCTTATATTTCAAGCCCCCCTTACCCCCTGCTGAAAATCCTTGTCGTGTACAGTCTCCTGCCACTGCTGTGACAGCAGTGGCAGAGGATTGTGAGAATCTCACAATGATTTCAATGGGGCTGGCGCTGCTGCCGCCGGCCCCATTGGAGGACATGGGAAAAGATCACTATCTCCTGCCGTGGCTGTAACAGACACAGCAGGAGATTCCTTCAGCCCTGCAGGGATCGCAGGCTGTTTCCCTGGCAAAACGCCTCACATCCAGGGCTTCAAGAAGGATTGTGAGAGTGTCATCGGGGCGTCAATCACATCCCGATATCGCTCTCGCCAGTGTGCAGGAGCCCTGCTGTACTCCTTTAATTTTCTTTAGTTTTTTTTACCCCTGTTCTGCTCCTTCTCTCTAAGGACTCAGTCACACAAGCAATTTTTAAGTGCATGTATAGGCGCAATTTTAAATCGCATCTACATAGAAACAATGCTTTCCATGGGCTTAAAATTCACAACTGCAAAAGATAGAACACATAAGTGTCAGTGGACCCGGTCTTGTGATTTTTCTACACGCAATGTGCGATTTTTTTTTTAATCGCACCTATACATGCATGAAAATATCGGTCGTGTGACTGAGGCCCTTATATACATTTTTTAATACTTCAAATTGTATCCTGATATCTGTACCTGTAAAATATCCCTCTCCTATTGGTTCTTGTCACATGTTTTAATAATGTATGTCCACAGCAAATACTGAGGAAGGGGTGCCTTAGCACCGAAATGTGTCTGTGTATACTGGATTATACTAAGGGTGGCTTCACACGAGCGTGTTTTTAAGGCGTACATACTCACGCACAAAAACACGCTTCTATTTGCAACAATGCAGTCCCTATGGTGTGTTCACATGTCCGTACTTTGCAGGTGTGTGCCTGAAAAGACAGGACATGCATGCACCATGGCACCCCTGCATTCTTTTTCAGGGAAGAGCTATACATATAAGCCCTTCCCTGAAAAAGAAACATTTTAGTGTAAAAAAAAAATGCGGCAGATGTTTCCTTCATCTCCACTAGTTAAAAGAATTCCCTGCTGTTACATCTGCCACATCTCTGGCAGATGCAGCAGAGGAATTCTTCATTTCTCTACTGCAGCTGTCACACAGGATTCTGCTGCCGGCAATTGATTGCAGAGACGGGCTTTAAATATAGGCTCTTTCCTAAAAATCAAGTAAAAGTGGGTTAAAAAAGAATAGATACTCACCTTGCTTCAGCTTCCGGGGCTCAGCCGAGTCTTCTCCTGCTGTCTCCTGCATTGTGGCTCTGATCTATCCCTTCCTGCTGAAAGAGCTAAATGTGATTGGCTGAGGTGCTCAGCCAATCATAGGCAGCTCTCCTCGAATTAATGACGGGCAAGAGCTGCCTGTGATTGGCTGAGCACCTCAGCCAATCACATTCAGGTCTTTCAGCTGTGTTTTTGCTCGTACCTAGGTGCAGACGTATAACTACTATAATACTGCCACCTATGTACAAGAATATAACTACTATAATACTGCCCCCTATGTACAAGAATATAACTACTATAATACTGCCCCCTATGTACAAGAATATAACTACTATAATACTGCTCCTATGTATAAGAATATAACTACTATAATACTTCCCCCTATGTACAAGAATATAACTACTATACTACTGCTCCCCATGTACAAGAATATAACTACTATAATACTGTCCCAATGTACAAGAATATAACTACTATAATACTGCTCCTATGTACAAGAATATAACTACTATAATACTGCTCCTATGTACAAGAATATAACTACTATAATACTGCCCCCTATGTACAAGGATATAACTACTATAATACTGCCTCCTATGTACAAGAATATAACTACTATAATACAGCCCCCTATATACAAGAATATAACTACTATAATACTGCCCCCTATGTACAAGAATATAACTACTATAATACTGTCCCCTATGTACAAGAATATAACTACTATAATACTGCCCCCTATGTACAAGAATATAACTACTATAATACTGCCCCCTATGTACAAGAATATAACTACTATAATACTGCTCCTATGTATAAGAATATAACTACTATAATACTGCCCCCTATGTACAAGAATATAACCACTATACTACTGCTCCCCATGTACAAGAATATAACTACTACAATACTGTCCCTATGTACAAGAATATAACTACTATAATACTGCCTCTTTTGTATAAGAATACAACTACTATAATACTGCCACCTATGTACAAGAATATAACTACTATAATACTGCCTCCTATGTACAAGAATATAACTACTATAATACTGCCTCCTATGTACAAGAATATAACTACTAGAATACTGCCTCCTATATACAAGAATATAACTACTATAATACTGCCTCTATGTGCAAGAATATAACTACTATAATACTGCCCCTATGTGCAAGAGTATAACTACTTTAATACTGCCCCCTATGTACAAGAATATAACTACTATAATACTGCCTCCTATGTATAAGAATATAACTACTATAATACTGCCCCCTATGTACAAGAATATAACTACTATAATACTGCCCCCTATGTAGAAGAATATAACTACTATACTACTGCTCCTGTGTACAATAATATAACTACTATAAGGCCTCCCACCCACTGGCGATTTTTTTTCCTTTGCGTTTTTTCTGAAGAGCAATTAGAATTGAATGTGCTCCTGTCCACTTGCGTTTTTTTTTCCAGTCTGTTGCAATTTTTAACATAGGAACTGTCAGTTGCATATGTGTCCTTATTTTTCTCTTAATGCACCCATGAATGTGAATGGAAAATAACGGAAAAGGCGCGAAATAGCCGTGAAAAACGCACGGAAAACGCTGCGTTTTTCACGCACGAAAATCGCAAAGGCTAGTGGGTGGGCGCCCTAATACTGCCTCCTATGTACAAGAATATAACTACTATAATATTGCCCCCTATGTGCAAGAATCTAACTACTATAATATTGCCCCCTATGTACAAGAATATAACTACTATAATACTGCCACCTCTGTACAAGAATATAACTACTATAATACTGCCCCTATGTACAAGAATATAACTACTATAATACTGCCCCCTATGTACAAGAATATAACTACTATAATATTGCCCCCTATGTACAAGAATATAACTACTATAATACTGCCCCCTCTGTACAAGAATATAACTACTATAATACTGCCCCTATGTACAAGAATATAACTACTATAATACTGCCCCCTATGTACAAGAATATAGCTACTATAATACTGCCTTCTATGTACAACAATATAACTACTATAATACTACCTCCTATGTACAAGAATATAACTACTATAATACTTCTCCTGTGTACAAGAATATAACTACTATAATACTGTCCCCTATGTACAAGAATATAACTACTATAATACTGCCTCCTATGTACAACAATATAACTACTATAATACTGCCTCCTATGTACAAGAATATAAATACTATAATACTGCCTCCTATGTACAAGAATATAACTACTATAATACTGCCCCTTATGTACAAGAATATAACTACTATAATACTGCCCCCTCTGTACAAGAATATAACTACTATAATATTGCCCCCTATGTACAAGAATATAACTACTATAATACTGCCTCCTATGTACAAGAATATAACTACTGTAATATAATATAATATAATATGTAATACTGCCCCCTATGTACAATAATATAACTACTATAATACTACTCCCTATGTACAAGAATATAACTACTATAATACTGCTCCTATGTACAAGAATATAACTACTATGATACTGCTCCTATGTACAAGAATATAACTCCTATAATACTAACCGCTATGTACAAGAATATAACTATTATAATACTGCCCCCTATGTACAAGAATATAACTACTATAATACTGCTCCCTATGTACAAGAATATAACTACTATAATACTGCTCCCTATGTACAAGAATATAACTACTATAATACTGCTCCTATGTACAAGAATATAACTACTATAACACTGCTCCTATGTACAAGAATATAACTACTATAATACTGCTCCTATGTACAAGAATATAACTACTATAATACTGCCCCCTATGTACAAGAATATAACTGCTATAATACTGCCCCCTATGTACAAGAATATCACTACTATAATAATACTCCCTGTGTACAAGAATATCACTACTATAATAATACTCCCTGTGTACAAGAATATAACTACTAGAATACTGCCCCCTATGTACAAGAATATAACTACTATAATACTGCCTCCTATGTACAAGAATATAACTACTATAATACTGCCTCCTATGTACAAGAATATAACTACTATAATACTGCCTCCTATGTACAAGAATATAACTACTATAATACTGCCTCCTATGTACAAGAATATAACTACTATAATACTGCCCCTATGTACAAGAATATAATTACTATAATACTGCCCCTATGTACAAGAATATAATTACTATAATACTGCCCCCTATGTACAAGAATATAACTACTATAATACTGCCCACTATGTACAAGAATATAACTACTATAATACTGCCCCCTATGTACTAGAATATAACTACTATAATACTGCTCCTATGTACAAGAATAAAACTACTATAATACTGCCTCCTATGTACAAGAATATAACTACTATAATACTGCCCCCTATATACAAGAATATAACTACTATAATACTGCCTCCTATGTACAAGAATATAACTACTATAATACTGCCCCCTATGTACAAGAATATAACTACTATAATACTGCCCCCTCTGTACAAGAATATAACTACTATAATACTGCCCCTATGTACAAGAATATAACTACTATAATACTGCCCCCTATGTACAAGAATATAACTACTATAATACTGCCCCCTATATATAAGAATATAACTACTATAATACTGCCTCCTATGTACAAGAATATAACTACTATAATACTGCCCCCTATGTACTAGAATATAACTACTATAATACTGCTCCTATGTACAAGAATATAACTACTATAATACTGCCTCCTATGTACAAGAATATACCTACTATAATACAGCCCCCTATGTACAAGAATATAACTACTATAATACTGCCTCCTATGTACAAGAATATAACTACTATAATACTGCCCCCTATGTACAAGAATATAACTACTATAATACTGCCCCCTCTGTACAAGAATATAACTACTATAATACTGCCCCTATGTACAAGAATATAACTACTATAATACTGCCCCCTATGTACAAGAATATAACTACTATAATACTGCCCCCTATATATAAGAATATAACTACTATAATACTGCCTCCTATGTACAAGAATATAACTACTATAATACTGCCCCCTATGTACAAGAATATAACTACTATAATACTGCCCCCTATGTACAAGAATATAACTACTAGAATACTGCTCTTTATGTACAATAATATAACTCCTATAATACTATTTTTCATATTACTAAAATATAGACCCTCTTATATTATTTTTGTTGTCATATTCCTATATCCTCTCCCCTACTTCCATCAGTTGATTACTACATGTGACAGTGGTTTTGTTTCTCTTCCCTCTGTGTTGTAAGCCCTGTGGAGTATGTTGGCGCTCTATAAATAAGGGTATTTATTATTAATATTATACCCATAACCTTTGTAATTGTGTTGTGTAAGGGTATATGTTTCGCAGGACGACCTGTCGTTTGTATTGGTATCGTTTCAGGGTACATAAGGCTTTTTGAAAAAAAATTTTCTCCAATTCTTTTTTTGAGATGCTGTGTCCAAAAATGTAATTCTTTCGTTTTGACGATGTTCACTGTACAGGATAAATGATATGATTTTATTTTTTTGAACTTTTACAGACACGAAAAAAACACAACTTTGTTTATTTTTTAATATGAAAAATAAGAAAAGGGTTGCTTTTTTTTTAAACTGACATTTTTTTTACTCTCTTTTAATATTTACAAAATGTTCTAAAATGTATTGTAACGTTTTATTTTAGTCCCTATAGCGGACTTGAATGTGTGATCCTTAAGCACTTGTACAACATTCTGCAATACTTCAAGATTGCATTATATTGTATTTTTAACGTTAGTCTATGAAGCGCTGCTGCAGACAGAACCTAATAGACTGCAATGTATGGCAACCCTGGGAGCCTTCACTAGGATCTGGGTTGCCATGTGAACCTATTTGCATCCAGCAGTCATTTGGTGTGGGGGGTGACGGGCACCCCAGAGGTCTCCCATCCAGCTTACTATTTAATTGACAAGGCACCCAAGCACTTTAGAGGCCAGGATCAGAGCTCGCTTTGATCATGGCCATTGCAGACGGATGTCAGCTGTTTCGAACTCAGCTGCTGAGCGCGCTCCATACTCCACCTGCACCCGCCAGCTGTACATCCTGCACGTCTACAGCAGGTGCTCGTTAACAGGTTAAGCAATGCATTATTTAGGTGCTACATCCTGTATTTTATGCTGAGCTGCACTTTTCCCTGAATTTCTATTGTATCCCGGCGAGTTGTTTCCAGACTCAGGAGTGGAATCTGTAATAAATGAGACTTAGTGCAGATATTTGCTGGAGCCGCACATAGGAATACGTATGCTCACCCATCTATCTGCGGCATGTACAGTGAAATCACAGGCTAGCCAGGCATATTAGTTAATGCATTTTCCACACTTTGAAAATCCTTAGAGCAGATGTGTATTAAACATCCTTCAGGGTCCTGCTTACTTATTTTGGAGAGAAAGGAAAATTAATTGATTCCAACTGTGCGCACAAGTGGGATATTTAAGTGTTTCAATTTATAAATATACAGAACACATCTTTCTGACGGGCATAGAAAATATTTACATACATTATTCTAAATCAATTTACTATGGCTGCTGAAAGTGAAGAATGTCGGAATGGAGATTTCCACTTAAAGAGAATGCTGGTTTTGCTCATTTTATATGATATGTAATTCTGTAGGAAATTAATAATTTGAGGTTATTATTCAAATTTTATCCAATTGGTTTTCATGTGATATAGTGACATTGGTGCAGCCAGTTTTGGCCTATGCTTGCCGTTAATAGTGGAGGTCTAAGGCCGCCTGCAGACGAGCGGGTCGGATCCGGCAGCGAGAATTCTCGCCGCGGGACCTGACCCGAGAGCCTGCAGGGACGAGCGCGTACTCACCCGCGCCTGGTGGCCCCGGCTCTTTCATGTGCCGGCTGCGGCGCAGCCGGAGCATGCGCAGACCGGAGCCGGCGGCCGGGTGAGTGCGTGCCCTGCACAAAAATAGGACATGCCGCGGTTTGTTTGCTGCACGAGATTTCGCGCGGCCAAACCGCGGCCGTCTTCATAGGAGTGCGTATTGTAATGCACTCCTATGCAAACTTTCAGTGGCGGAAATCACGCGGGAAATACCGCCGCGGGATTTCCGCCCGTGTGCAGGCGGCCTAAGTGATGGAAGCTCCTCTGTATAGATGGAAAACTAAAATGTAAACTTCTGTCTGCTTTCAACTCCACTGGAGGGAGATCAGCTTTCTGCATAGTGTTGTAGATGATATGGTGGAGGAACCTCAGTGGAGGTCGGGTGCAGTGGTGGTGAGTGGGTTATTGTCCTAATTAGGGATCCTGATGGTAGAGTAGCAAGTGAGGTATATGCATGGGGAGTCACCATGGACACGCTAAAAATGCTCACTGTTGCCCTCATCCACTCCCGGCTCGATTATTGCAACTCGCTGCTGATCGGCTTCCCCTACACCAGACTCTACCCTCTCCAATCCGTCCTGAATGTGGCAGCCAGGCTCATCTTCCTGTCCAGCCGCTACTTGGATGCCTCTGTCCTGTGCCAGTAACTGCACTGGCTGCCCGTCAAATATAGAATTCAATTCAAACTTACCACCCTCATCCATAAAGCTCTCCACAGCGCAGCGCCCCCCCCTATATTGCTTACCTCACCTCAATTCACTGCCCACGCCCTCTGCTCTGCTAATGATATCAGATTAAGTGCCCCTTTAACCCAAACCTCTCATTCCCAACTCCTAGACTACTCCAGAGCAACACCAGTCCTCTGGAATGCGCTACCCCAAACTATCCGGACAATCCCTGACACACACAACTACAGGTATGCTCCTCAGGGAGGCGTACCATATCTCCTAAACCAAACCCATCTGTACTCTGCCTAATAACATGCTCCCTGTCCTAGTGACTGCAACCCCTGCTAGCCGTAATCAACCACCCCCTGCAGTCATACCGATACAGCCACTATACGGTTTATGTCTGACCATTGTTTATGTGTATAGCATCTCTCACTATCCACCTCGCCATACCGGGCACATCTCCAGCCCCTTTACCATCTATATCAGCCCATTGTCTGTAGTATGTAAGCTCGTTGGAGCAGGACCCCCACCCCTACGGTCTCCAGCAACTGATTACTACATGTAACCATAGTTTAGTTTTCTGTATTCCCCTGTCTTTGTAAGCACTGCAGAATATGTTGGCGCTATATAAATAAAGATTATTATATCGGGTGCACCCAACCCAGTAAATGTACAACCCGTGAGTAGACGTATGAAGAATGGAATGCTATAAACCAAAAGGCTGGTAATAAGGCGCAACCGTTAAATGGTAAAATCAGATTTTACTGAATATGTGCAAATCCATTTAAGGGTTAAGCCTTATTCCAGCCTTTTGGTTTATACCATTCCATTCTGCATACTGCTGTCAATCAATGGCAGAGATGACAATATGTGTCTGTATGTCATGGCCTCCGGTGGCCACGATTACAGAAACAGCCAAACTGACTATTCCACACAGTTTCCATAAGTCCCATATAAGTGGATGCACTATTATGTAATCCTGGTATTACATCATGTGACAGTAGTCACATATTTCTGATGTCACACACCGCATTTACCCACGGTTTTGTGTATTGTTTAAGGCCAGAAGATGTCATTCCCACACTGAAGCGCGTTGCCGTCAATAAAGTATTTCCTCTATCCTGCGGCCCCGTGGTTCAGTCTAGCTGAGAATCCACACATCTGCCACTACAGGAAAAAGATGGGACGATTTAATGAATGTCTGATTAAAATGTATCCAGCTAAAACCTCTGGATTCTTGACAATGGACCAAGCAACATTTATCAAACTGCTTTGGATAGTTACCCTTTGGTCAAGGAAAGAGTGATGCTATACGAAAAATGACAAGCTATCATGTCCGACCCGATGGAGGGGTTCTAAAACAACATGGCTACCATGGTTAGAGTTTTTTAGATTTGCACAGCGCCTGTGAGCTCATAATAAGTACTACACAATTGTTCATCCTGTGTCTTGTATTTTGGGAGAGGTAATACCCATCTGCCTGGAATATTGTTTTACATTGTATCTTATCTCTTTTTGTACTTTCCTAGTATGTATGGTTCTTTGAGTTCTCTACTGTAATGTAGGGCGGCTTGATTCCAGTGCCGTACCTTTAAATACAGAACTCTAATATTAGGGTGATTTGCAGGAGTTCATTCTCACTGCTGTTATGAACCACTTTCTTTCTCCTAGCTATGTCTCGCCTCAATGTGCTCCCTGCATGGAGAAATTAGGCACTGTTATGTGAAAAGTTTAATAAAAGTTTGTGAAACTATAATTTATGTTACATACGGTATAACAGTTTTACATGTGAATATATGACATTTTTCTAATTCATTATTTTAGGGTAAATTAGGATTTCTTCACTTCCAGAAGTATTTTGTCCCTATTTTCTATCGACAATCCAATTCTCCTTCGAATGAGTGAGTGACATCACCGCTAAATCGTTCACTCTTGCAGCCTGTTTAAACAAATCACCGTTGGCTTGTTCAAATGACAATTGTTCAGAATTGTTCAGTCCCTGTATTAGCGAATGAGAGAGACTGAATGAGAGCTGTTTAGCCCCTTAAGAACCAAGCGCGGTAAATATATGGCGATTGGTCTTGGGCTTTAATCCCGGCCAATAGTAAAAAAAATGGCGCGAGTCAAAAACCCCTGTTCTGCACTCAAGCAGAAGCAGGTCAGGTTGTCAGCTGTTAGTCACAGCTGAGAACCCGGAGGAGAAGGGAAAAGCGATTTTAACCACTCCTGCCTTCTACTTTCCCCTGTACATAGCACTCTATGAGTGCTATGTACTAAGAAGTGAGAGTGGAAGTGTTTCTTTCACTACGGGTTCCCCTGGCACAGCAGAGCTGCAGGGTACTTGCAGATCCGGATCAGCTGTTAGTGACTATTGTCACTACAAGGGGATGTTTTCCACTGTAACTGGGGCTTCTATGGATGCAACTCACATGGATCCCCAGCTACAAGGGAAAAGTGTCAAATAAAAAAAAATGAAAAACATTTGAATGACCCCCCCGGGGTGTTATATGACATCATGGGGGACAAAGATAGTAAAAAAAGTATATATACATAAAAATGAAAATAACCCAAAGCTGACTCCAACCAAAACAATCGCAGTATGCGCCCTGTAATTCTAAACCATGGATATTATATTTGAAAACGTCTGAAACAAAATGAGGAACCCATTCCCATACTTTATTTTAGTATAACTATACTAATTTTAAAAAAAAACTAAAAATGTTATAAAAAAATCTTTTTTTTAGCTTTTTACCCCCAATAAAACTGAAAAACGGGAAAAAAGTCAGTGAAACAGATATTTAAAAAAAAACGCAGCAAAAATAATTTTAGTAGCTGAAGGGAAAAAAATAGGGCAGTTAAACCACCACATGAGTAAAATCCCTAAAAAGTGTCCGGTCCTTGAGGTACAAAACAGCCTGGTCCTTAAAGGAGATGTCTCGAGGAAGCAGTGATTTTTTTTTTTTGCCCAGTCCCCCCATTAAGCATACATTACTAAGCCCCCCTGTAAATGACTTTTCTAGCTGGTTTGTACTTACCGTTCCAGCGTTTCAGCAACTTATAAAAGTTTCCCCAAGATGGCCGCTGTCTCTTTTCCCGTCGCTTGCTGCAGCCCGACGTGCGCGCTCCCGAGACGCTGCCAGCTGTGTCTCCATGGCAACCAGACGCCCCGCAGCCGCCGACCGGACCCACCGCAGCCGCCGACCAGTCACCCACCGCCAGGCAGCAGGTAACCGGCGCTAGCCCCCGGCTCCCCAGCGCTACGCTCCCGGCTCCCCAGCACTACGCTCCCGGCTCCCCAGCGCTACGCTCCCGGCTCCCCAGCGCTAGACCCTCACCCCAGGTGAAGGCCCCGGAGCCCAGCGCTAGGCCCCGGAGCCCAGCGCTAGGTTCCGGAGCCTAGCGCTAGGTTCCGGAGCCCAGCGCTAGGTTCCGGAGCCCAGCGCTAGGTTCCGGAGCCCAGCGCGTCAGTGAACATCACCCCCGACCCATCACTTACCTGGGCGGCTTCTCGGGACAGCTGGACACCTGGGCGGCTTCTCGGGACGGCAGCTCCAGTTTCTGCACCTTCCTCTAACAGAGGATGGTACAGAATGGCCGCTCCAGCGCGCTCCCGAGCAGTGACAGCTCGTCTGCGCATGCGCAGAAGAGCTGTAGCGGGGAGCACACTGAAGTGGCTCGTGCTGAAAGGAGAAAACCGGACTGCGCAAGCGCGTCTAAAAAAGCAAGCTGCCGGCGAATTTAGACGGAACCATGGAGACGAGGACGCCAGCAACGGAGCAGGTAAGTGAATAACTTCTGTATGGCTCATATTTAATGCACGATGTACATTACAAAGTGCATTAATATGGCCATACGGAAGTGTATAACCCCACTTGGTTTCGCGAGACAACCCCTTTAAGGGGTTAAACAGAATGGGACCTGAATGAGCAAACGATGATTTTTATGCCTGAATTCTCATTGGTTGTTCAGTGGTTGGCTCGCGTTTAGACCGAGCGATTGTCGTTCGCTTTCACTCGTTCCAATGATTTTTTGAACAATAATCGTTATCTCTGAAAGCACCCTTACCCCCCCCCCCCCCCAGCAGGCATGGGGGGCACAAAATATCCATTTGTATGCCCACTGCTACAGGTGCGGACAACATCATGGCATTATCCAATCTGTACGACATAAACCCGGAGAGTGGCCATGACTACTGCCTACCGCTTCTGTTTAGAGACAACAGCCCTTGCTTGCAGGTGCGGAATATGTTCTTTCCCCAGAACTGTCTATTTCCTTGGAATCCGTCATGAAGGTAATTTTGTTAATATTTATGAAGTGACAGCCTTGTGAAGTTACATTAAAAGTTCTCTGCAAAACACCAGCATAAACAATATGGGAACTGTCAGCAGGAATCCTGCGGAGCGCCAAAGGTTTCTACACTGCTTACAGGCATAACAAAAATGGCCCATGTTTTATTCAGCCCACTCTGGGAACCAACATGGAAAAATTATTCATTATTTTAATCAGTTACAATTAGACAACTCTGGCAAATACATGTATATTAAGGACCCACTACCCCCTCCGTGTGCCTTCCAGAAAGGTGATGTGCTGGAGATACCAAGCTGTGTCATCATTTCATTAAATGTATTTTAAAAGCCGTCATAGTTAAGAGAAGACATGGTGGCTGTCTTAAAGTATTGGGACTGTACGTCTGCAGGCGGAGGGGGTCATTTAATTTAAAGCCATTTCTGTATAGCCATTTCTGGAGACCATATGATGTTTCCAGTTCCAGGAAACCTACAGTTTTGGGGTTTTTTTCCTTTTTTTTAACCAAGGTCCTCGAGTACGTATAGTGCTAGTAAAACCCTTGACAGGCTGCATAGCAGCTCACAAGCTGTTAGGGTTTCTGCTGGGACCTATGGTACTACATGGGTTTCCAGCTAATCAGCCCAACAGGTGGGTTGATTGAGCTGACTGGGCGTGGATTTCTCGAGCCAGCCAGTCCCACGGGTCTTAGACCCCTGTGTGTTAGGTGCTTGTATCTCCACAGGCCCCTCTTTAAGGGGGAGGTTTTATTAGGTTTCACTTCTGGAATCTGTTGTACTACATAGATTTCCAGCAGCATAGCCTCACAGGTGGTGTTGATTGAGCTGGCTGGGTGTGAATTGCTCCAGCCAGCCAATCTCCCAGGTCTGTTGCTCATATATACCAGCTGCTTTGCTAGAGGCTGCTGACCTTTTCTCTGTTTGTTCAGTGTGAACATTGTCATGCTCCTGCGTGTCTGTGCAAGTGGCTGGACATAAAGTGCCTGTGCAGCATTCAGGATGCTCAGTGTGAACAGTGTCATGCTCCTGCGTATCTGCGGCTCCTGGTACATGTGCTGTGAACTGTGTCTTGCTGTGGGTCCTTTATCATTTAGAACAAGGTAGGTACCTAGGTTCCAGCGTTGGGTCGTCCCTATCAGGACGATTACCCTGCATTGCAGGCAGGTTTCTTGGGATTATAATATCTCCTTCATTCTATAGTTATTCCATCTGGCTATGTGTACAGATAAGCAGGTGAGTGTTTTGAGTGTTTGTCGGTCAGTGTGTTATGTCTGTCCATGAGTTATGTCTGCTGTTTCTGAATTCGCCTTTCGGTGGGTTTCGTGTCCAATTCGCAGTTGTGCAGTTAACAAGCTGGTAAGACTCTGCCGAGTGTTCATGTCCCCGTTTGACGTTACACAAGCACTTGGTGGCCTCAGTAGACACAATAGACAACTTGTGATAGAGTATCATGAAAACATGTTGTTTTGAAAGGTCGGTTACCTCATAACACATGTATCTGAGTTATGAAAATATCTAGCCTAAAGGAAAGGTAAGGAAGGACACTTCTGTATTTGTATGAATCATTCACATTGTGTCCTATTATCTATACTGCAGGCTGTTACAGCAAATCTCAAGGAGGCTTGGTGATGCCTCATATGACTCAAGCAGCCCAAATATCTCTATTAGTTTCTATCACGGAGTCAAAGCATTGGACTGAATTAGAAAAGACAGCTACCATAGCACCCTCTCCAAGGAAAGACCGGCTATGCTTTCCGCTAATCTTTCCCAAGCCCTATCTCCATGAGATCATTTAAAATAATATGTTCTACTTACTTCCCCTCCATAACCCAGCAGCCACATTGTTGGGTAACCCAAATCTTAGTCCACGTATGTGTACTCATACTTTTGCGCGGTGGCACTTGAGGGGGTTTTGTTGCATGGGTAATTTTCGTCCTATAGCTTAGGTATTCACCCATAATCATTTTTCAGCATATTTGCAAAATGCCAAGTACTGAACTTTATCATCATCATCATCATCATCATCATCATCATCATCACTAAATAACCCCTTTTACTCAGAGTCTGTAGTCTCCAAAGGTTGGCCTTACTGTTCGGAGCAGCTTTGAGAACCAATGTGCTGGAGGTTGAAAGCATACCTCCATTCTATGTAGTCTGGCAATCATGCCAATGAAACTTTCCTATATGACTTTATGGGAAAAGATATAAGAAGGACCCTATCTTTAGAAGACTGCCAATGAATGGTGACATGATCCTGAAACTATGTACTGAAGTTTCTCTTACGGAGGTCATGCTGAAGTTCTCATGAGATGGTATATGTTTCTGTCAAGGATTCGCAAATTTTATTCTCATGTCTTCCCGAACAGTTTTCATGAATGTTGTTTTGATGCATCCATGTATCATATTTGGTGGCCATGTCCTAAACATGAAAGTGCTATGGATTTGTGTATATCATTTTATCCATTCTGTCACTCACTGTAATGTTACAGGATACGGTCGTCTTTAGGGTGAACATTTTTTTAATGTGATTGCATGTATTTTGGGTTGACGATAATTTTTGCAATTGGGCTTAATTAAACATTTTGCATCTTTTAGTCTTCTGCAGTTTCTACATATCACTGTATCAAATGCAGTCTAAGTCTCAATACATCGGTCAGTGAAGCTGGACTAATGGCTTAGCTTCCCTCAGCTCTCTTCTCTCCTGCATTTTCGTATCAGCTTGTTTGTAACCACAACAAAGATTAACTTTGCCATGGTCATAAATTTGCTAATATGAAGGTATACTAGAGAAGAGATAAGGCTAAAAACCAAGCCATCAGTTCAGCATCACTGACTGATCTCCTACTGAGACTAAAGGTCCATTTACACACAAAGATAATCATTCAAAAGAAAGGTTTTGAGTGATTGTTTTGCATAAACTGCTAATGGACACTAATGTCCATTAGCAGCTCATCACCTTCATTTGCATGTAAATGAGCCTCCTGGAGATGTATGCAGAGAACAGCAGGTGGTCTGTTCTCTGCAGTCAGCTCCTTTGTTCTGCAGCGGGCCTGGAAGCTGAATACAATGTAATCAGCGCTCCCGTAGAGAATATAGTACCATACACAGCAAACACAGCATGCGGTCTCTGTTATCTTTACTCCAGCTGAACAGTGGATTTTATGCTCAGCTAAAAATCATTGTTCAGCCGAAGAGTAGTGAAAGATGGGAGCATTTACCCACAATGATTATCACTCAAATGATGGCTTTTGAATGATTATTGAGCAATAATAGTTGCGTGTAAATGGGTCTTTAGACTGTAGTCCCTATATACATTGATATGTACAAGCTTTCTTTCATTTTCTTGGCAATTAACATTATTATAGCTTGTTCCTGGAAATCAGCTTTTCTACCTTTTAAATTATCTAAAAGCAAATCAATGTGGATTGTGATGAACATTTATCTAGTAGGCTTAATGATAGAATGTCAAAATTTTACCTAATTTGGCAACGCTTAATGAATTATTCTTCCAGTCAGGGGCGTAACTATAGAGGGTGCAGGGGATGCGGTTGCACCCGGGCCCAGGAGCCTTAGGCCTCTCCTCTCCATATAAGGAGCCCAGTACTATGAATAAAGCATTATAGTTGGGGGCGCTGTTACAGGTTTTGCACTGGGGCCCAGAAGCTTCCAGTTATGCCTCTATGCAGCATGGTTTAGGTATGGGTACGGGTACAGATACAGATAGAGGGGGGGCCCAGCTCACCTTTTGCATCAGGGCCCCTGAGCCTTTAGTTACGCCTCTGCTTCCAATCCTTATGTAGGTCATACTCTACATGGAAGCAGCCTCTGCACCTATCTTGCCCATAAAGGCCGCCTTAAGACAGATAGGTTTGTCCATTTCTGTTAATAGTTGGCCGCTCATCAACCTGTTGAGTTCCATCAAACATCTTTAACCCTTTCCAATCCAATTATTTTTTCTCAGCCATTCTCCCCAGTTCCAAATAAATTGGAGCTGGTGAGAATGGATGAGAAAAAAATACATTTCCCTGCACCCTCCTGAACTGACAGAGTTCAGGAGGGTGCAGGTGCTCACTGCACCGTGGGGGGGCTGCTTACCTGTCCGGCGTCTTCAGCATTCTCCCTTCTGCCTCCCGGCTCGGCGATCATGTGACCGCTGGGGTAGGTGGCACCCGGGGGTCACATGATAGCCGAGCCGGGAGACAGAAGGGAGAATGCGGAAGACGCCGGACAGGTAAGCAGGCCTCCCACGGTGCAGGCTCCCGACTCGGCGTTCATGTGACCGCTGGGGGTCAGGTCACACCGGCGATCACATGATCGCCAGCCGGAATCTCGGTGCATTACATAGCACTAATTGAACGCTATGTAATGTGTAAAGGAGAAGGCAGAAAGGATTGAAAACCCTTTCTGCCTTCTCCTCGGGGGTCCTCGATGAGGACCAGTGCAGAATTGTATCTGCACCCGATGTGTCTGACGATCGGGTGCAGATGCACTCCTGCACTGCAGTGTCGGGCCTGCCCCGACATCAGAGCTGTGGAGGGAAATTATGATGTCGGGGCAGGCCCGACATTGGATTGGAAAGGGTTAAGCTCTCTTGTGATGAGTAGAGAACGCAAACGCAATACTACAACGTTCCTGAAAAGCAGACAACTCTTCTCTGAAGTGCCTACTATTATATAGAGAAGGCTTTATCTCTTTTCATGATCCCTGATATAACAATTATTTATTTTATTCTGAATTCTATTTTTCTGTCTCTTTGATAAGTCATGTTTTTTTAACCTCATGTTTTTTTTATTCTTCTCTCTTCAAAGAAAGTCATCTCATTCCTCATTTTAAGCCCAGAATATTAACGCTCTGATCTTGGAATAATATCTGTGTTGACAAACCATTCTTGCATTTCAAATCTCAAGTTATTGGGTGGGAAAATGCGAATCTTATATTCCACATCAATGCATGTGCAGGTGCATCTGCCAAATAGGTTTTACCATTTAATAAAAATAGCCAAAAGCTTATTGCTTGTCCAATAGTCATCCACTAAGGGAGTTGAAGGTTACTTTTCTTAAGTGTTATGAATTAGGAGATAAGGGTTAAGACAGTGGTGTAACTATAGAGGGTGCAGGGGGTGCGGTTGCACCCGGGCCCAGGAGCCTTAGGGGGCCCATAAGGCCTCTCTTCTCCATAGAGGAAGCCCAGTACTGTGAATAAAGCATTACAGTTGGGGGCCCTGTTACAGATTTTGCATTGGGGCCCGGGAGCTTCAAGTTACGCTTCTGGGTTAAGATTAGAGTTATGAGTCAGGGTTATAGGCAAGGCGCAATTAGGTCTCATAGGCTGCCCTACTGCTCCACGTTTTGCCCTCTAAGGTGCTGTCTAGTCTTGGACCATCCCTTGCAAATAGCCAGATATGATAACTTTACATAATCAGGGTCTGTTTCCTCTTAAGAAACAGAGTATAAAACATCTTACAGAAGCTGCAAATCATAAATGCAGCTGACTGGAATAAAGGCCCATTTACATTGGACGAATGACGGGCAAACGACTCCCGTGCTGTCACATAGGAGTGAGTATCGCTGGCTCTCTGATAGAATGGCCAAAGATACTCGCTCCTGTGCAGGAGCACGGGAGCGAGTACACACAGGGACGAGTATCGGGCATCGTTTGCCCCACATTCGTCCTGTGTAAATGGGCTTTAACACATCATCCTTGCAGATAAATCTGGAACTCTTCAATATAATCAGTAACGATGTAAACAGCCTTTATAGTCTCAAAAGAAGGTCACAAACAGTGATTTTCACCCTTTCTTTCTAAATTCTGACATTTTCAATTTTCTGGACTCCTTAAATAGGCATTGCAACAGAAAGGGAAACCAAAGATAAATCCTTGATCTAGTATGATGAGGCATTCACACATGCATATTAACATGTTATACAGTTGTCTTGTTTTTCCATATAACAATACTGGAACTAACGGTATAGTAACGTATATTGTACACAGTACAGCATCCAGTGGTCAGCAGTTTTGCTTTACCATTCGGAAGCCAGCGGGGCCTTGGGCATTGGTGTGCAGGGCAAGTGGAGTTAAGATGGTGGTAGGATAGTTTACACTTGTTATCTGCCCTTGGTCAATTAAAGATCCCCTACATGGTATGGCTGCCGGCCCATTAACGCCAGACAGCCGTCCTAGTGACTATCAGTCCTGTACTTTATACAAGAGTGATAATCATTCTGTAAATGCAGTCAGAGCAAGATGGGGATCCATTCACTGCAAACAGCAGTGGCTCAAAGATCTGTTAAAAGGCCAAGTCACTTTGACAAGTCAGCGATTTGTCGCTCAGCGCCTTGTCGATGGCATGTATACTGGGCGACTATCGACCAAATTAGCGGTTTCCAGTGATTATTCCAGTGATAATCGCCCTATGTAATGGTACCTTTAATTTGCTACATGCACAATCAATTCAAACTATCTACTGGAAACATCCAATAAAGATTTGGCAACACCCAATCAAAAGAGGCTCCAGCAAGCCATGTTACAACAACATCTACATCTTTACAGCCTTTGCTTTTTATTTGTCAACCAACCAATGGGGGAGCAATGTCTTGTAAGAAAGTTCCACTGATGATGAGCCAATCACAGGCTGTACAGTGGATGTGAATTACTAAACGATCACTTTCCGCGCAAAGACGTGTAGTCAAGGAAAACGTGCATGAAATGAACGATAAATGAGAGGTGAACGAGAGAATTCTCATCTGTCGTTCAATCGTTGGCCGTGTTTATACTAAACGACTATCATTCAAATTCACATGATCCAGTGATTTTTTTGAATGATAATCATTCCGTGTAAAAGGGCCCTAACATATAAGAGTCCTGAGTAAGAGACATCCCTCCATTCCTTAGGAAGAAATCTGTAAAGTGGGTTTTCCAAACTTTCCAAGCCCTTCAAGCAATAAGTTACAATGAACTGACTGTAACTGTAAGGCTGGGTTCACATAGGGCAGATTCCCGGTGGAAAATCTCGCGGTTTGGCTGCAGCGAAAAACTGCGAGATTTCCGCCGGGAAAAGCACTGCTTCGAATTCTGCGAAACTTAGCCGCGGTTTTGAAGCAGCCTGGCCACTTGCCTTCCTGTTGCGGCCGGCGCTCCCATAGAGTAAAAAAAGAAAAAAAATGAACATGCTGCAGCCGCCAAATCCACGCCGCAGCGCCGGCTTCTGACGGCTTTGCCGCGGCGAATTCGCCGTCCCATGGGGACGAGATTTCTGAGAAATCTCGTCCACTTGGCTGGCCAACTTCCGGATTAGCGGCCGCGACGAAATTCCGGACGGAACTTCCGCGGCATGTCCGCCCTGTGTGAACCCAGCCTAAAACATCCCAATAGGGTATTCCTGAGAACACTCAAGTGACAATTCGACCTACCCGCATACAATACATTCTTCAGTTCACACGACTTACAGTATTTTAAAACTTTCTACTTTTGTAGTTTTTTCCCCTTTTTTATTTTTTTACAGTATCGCCTTGTTATACTGACTCTAAATGTCACTAGTGTGGCATCACTGCCAATTTCAAACAAGAAATCCATTCGCCTTAAATGTCAACAATTTCAGTTCGGTTATTCGGCAAGAAAAAAATCCAAACAGGTCAAACATCCAAATCATGAACAAAATCAAAATGTTGCGGCTATCTGATCAGACGCAATATGAAACCTTCTAGCGTAATGCCTTTCTACAGTATGGTTAATAAAGGGAATAAAAAACTTTTCTTAATATTAGGTTCTCACCAGTAACGGTGCTTTCACTTGTGGCGGAAAAATCCACATCAAGATCCAAATGCCTAAAGTGGATTTTAATGCAGATTTGCTGTGAAACTGCTGTGGATTTGCAAGGGGCAAAATCCACAGCAATTTCAATACAAAATCTGTATGTCAGACATGTGGATTTTTGTGCATAGTTTTTAGTGGCATACTATTCTACATATTACCCTAACAGGTAATTATGTCATTAGCTGTGCTATCGATAATGATGGATGGAGCAGTATCACAAAATACACAGAAATTGGTCAAATTGTACCTTACAGAAATGCTTAGAAGTACTGAACATGGAACACTGAATACTGATGGGAAGTACACAATAAGGACGATTGGATGATTGAGTGAAGAGGGGCAGAAAGGGAGGAGCTTGCATAATTAAGACACACTTTTAAGATGGAATGCAACACCTCCGAAGACCAACTTTATAACATTGAGATTTTACAACTTAAGACTTCACAATCCTTAAAGCCACTAAGCCAGTCATAGACATTTTTTGTAAAGTCGTGGTTGTAAATGTTTTTGAAAGGTTCCAGCAACTTTTGGGTTAACATTTGACAATAATAATGATTCATGAAGGTAACATTTTGGAGGAAATGGGACTGGATGGACAATGTTGGATTATTTCAACTATTCATTGATGACTATGGACTCTCAATAAACTTGTAAGTCAACTACAAAGTATCTGTACAGTTCAGGGGGGTTGATATTAATATTTTCCAGGTGGACCTGTTCATAGGTAGTGCCAACCCAATGAATATTGAAGATATTAGGAGTATGACTGGCCATCTATTAGCCTGCAGACCTTCAACTAATGACTATAGACAGTTATAGTGTGGCTGAAAAGCTAAAATGGTCCATATATTGCTCTGAAGAAGTTCAACATACAGATGTAGCAATTGCCAAATGAACATTCAGCAGTGTGCCAATCAAGGTGGTGATAATAAATCTATAACACCAGAGCAACCAATATTAAAGATTATTTCATCCAGTTCTACGTTTGACCTGAAAAACCATTTGAAATGGCCTAGATTGGTCCCGTTAAAGGACTTTAATACAATCATGGATACATCTACTTGTTATTCTTCAAATTGTTATTAGTCCATTAATCTCAGCGTGGAAAGCAATATACCATTACAGCCCGCTAAATGGGCATCTCCTAAGGGATAAATCTATATGAGTTCATCACTGTATAATAGAATCCACTGTCCTCTACTCCTATATGGGATATATATGTTAGGGCGAGGGGTAACTTATGTGACTCCAGTACAAATCTTGACATTCAGGGCTCATTCACATGGGTGTATACAATTTTGGTTAATTAAAATGCACCATTTTTAATACATTTGTAGGAGCGCTTTTGGTGCGTATGTGCAGTTTTGCATTTGGATTTATAGCATTTTTGCCTGTGCAGAAAAAAACTCATAAGAAAACCCAAGTGATGCCAGTTGTGTCACAACCTGCAGAAAAGAGGGTGTGCAAAAGCGATGCAGTAAATACAGATACTAATGCATATTCACAGCATTTTTTCACACACCCATAGACTTTAATGGGGGATTTTGGTCTTTGAATACACCAATAATTCAATAGGTCCGTATTCTATCTGTACTCAGTTAGTAAAAATATGGACTGAATACATATAGAAAATACACCTTTGTGAATGGGTCCAAAGTATCAGTACTTCCGAGTACTATTTTCTAGAGATCAAGACATAGGAAGTAAAGTTTTCTTGAGAGTCAAAATTGGCGCAACCCAAGATGTTGACATGTAGTTATTAATGGAAACGATGTTGTTGCATCCAGTTAATGTAATAACATAATTTATAAGTTAACCCTACTGATAAATACACAGTAAACAACTCGGCATGTAACTATCTAGACTTGATGGTTAAGCATAACCAATATAACAGTTGCAAGTACTGGAACGTTGGTGGGCGCTGGTAATATGAGTACAGTCACCATAAAATGCATGGGGTTAGAGATAAAAGGTTTGTACTGTACCCTTGAGATGTCCTCTTCCCAGGGTGACAAATCCTGAAGAAATAAAATTGTGAAGGTCTGGTCCTCCACTCCGATATATATCCTTCCCATAGTGTCCTGCTGAGAAGAAAGGAACTAATTACTTCACCATAGTTGGAGATAGGTGGACATAGAGACCTTCAGAGACAACCAAATTGGTTGGTACTGCACATAAACTAACCTAACCTGTTAGCATTCGTTTTCCTTCCTCTACCACAATGATGTTTTTGTGACCAGTTCCATTAAAAAACAATAAAATGTCCGGCACTACCATGATTGGTCAGCAGGGATGGTAGAGAAATTCTGATCTTAATTTGTGTACTATGTGGGATGTTGTTGGAGTTCATCTTTTCTGACTATAGTCTAAAGTATAGAGAAACATTTCTATAGGGTTGATGATATGGATATCAATGAGAGCCTATTACCATTTCATCCAATAGGGATTGGTCTGTAGGTCTTCTAATCTATTTGATATTTCAAGCCGGTCTAGTGTGGTTGGATCTGTATCCAGAAAATGTTCCCATTGGACAACTGCTATGCAGATACAAGAGGATAGTATTATTGAGCTTCTAGCTGTGGAAGGGCTTACCCCAGGGGTGATAGCCATTATATATATAGATTTACTGTAGAGCTATCTGGTTAGGCACCCCTTAAATATCAAGGGTAAGTGGGAGTCTGATATATGTCCCATTGGGGAAGACCAATGGCAGAATGGTTCCTTAGGCTTCTTTAAGTGAAGCTAATAGGTTATCCCAGCTCTACCTTTTCACAGGCTGTAGGACACGACTTATGTTATTTAAAACAGGTATCCATATGGATTCTGGATGTCTTAGATGCGCAATGGAGTTTGCTGATACGTTACATATGTTCTGGAGTTGTACTTCTTCCAAGGCTTTCTGGCCTATAGTGACTGATATTTTGACTACAGGTAGTGATTCCACTAGAACCCCTGATGTGTGTGTTGGGGTGCACTACAGATATACAGACTGATGACAATAGGAAGGTGAGAGATTGATATACCTGCCAGACAGCTACTGGCATTTCATTGGATGTCTCAGGCTCCTCCTTACAGGAGTGACTACATCAATAAGGTAAACTTATAAGGTGTAGCCTTTAGTGTTTTGAAAAAATTTGGGCACCCCAGCTGGACTCACCTGGTTTAGGGTACTTTTACTCGGGTCGACTATCGGCTGAAAAATTGATCAATCGAGCTATTTTGAACAGTAGTTGTAAAAGCGGGACCCAACAGGGTATTGAGCAATCACTCATGAGTCGCTAATCTTTGTGTTTCCGTTTACTGAAACAAAGCAACTAATGAGTGATTATAGTCAATGAGATCCGCCCGGTGCTGTTCGGTTTTATCCAGAGATGGAATTGTTGGGCCGCTGGGATTTGCCTTGCCTGCTCCCCAAATGGAGCAGGAAAACGCAGAATCCCCAAAGCAGATGTGAAACCACCCATACGTACTGTGTATTTTTTGAACTTCAAGGGGGAGGGTGCAGAGAGGGGCACTCCTTAAGGCCCCTTTACATGCATAATTATCGTACAAACTGGTTGTTAGATCGAACGGTTTGCACGATAAAATTGTTAGGAGTAAACACGTTGAGTGAAAGAGCGATCCGTTCTTTCATGCAAACCCAAAAATCATTGTTGGTTTGCTGCTTTATCGGTCTGTGTAAATAGGTAGTCGTTCATCTATGAAAGACTGCCTGTTTGCTGTGAATGGAGGCGGGCCAGAATGATCACCATCCCTCTTCACCTCCATTCACTGAGTGATGATCGCTCCTGGAGCGATCATTGCTGGGACGACTGTTGGGCGTTTGGCGCCTCATAGTCCTCCTGTCTAAAAGGGCGTTTACTGTTTTGGGATGTTTAAGAAAAGTGTTCGATAAAAACTGTGTGATTAAAAAAAGAAACTGTTCCCATGTACAAATTACACATTAGGCAGTGGCTTAGCCTCAAGCAACCTAATCAAATGACTTTGGTCAACCAAAGCTCCCCCAAGAATGAAAACAGAAAAATGATGACCATGGAGGACTTATATCAGTGGTAAAAAAATTAGAGGCTCATGTACTACAGTACCATTATTGACCAGAAGAGGGTGTAGAAAAGGTTGCTTGTTAGTCTATGATTTGTGAACTATTCTAGATGAGGATTGTGTTATGCTTGCTTGTGTAGGCGCTAAAGCCAGCACTCCACATATATACAACATTCACTTAGGCAGTAACATACGAATAAGGCACTATAACCAACAAGTTAATATTAATACATGTTAATATTGCATGCGATACACAGATGACAATATTTTATATCATCATAGAACAGTGCAAAAGCAATGTAACAGAGCACATAGATCTGCATAGTACACTACATACATACAGTAATAATGCTATATCTATATCACAGCAGTACTGTAAAATACCCAACAAGACCATTTATTATGGGGTTAATAATACAAAGAATGGAGACTGGTGACTGCTGTACACAAAACTTGTCACCGTCTTGCCAGCTGCATGTTAAGCAGAGATTAGAACACCCTGAAAATAGGTCAGTGAGTCACTGGTCTCGGAGCAGTCTGAGTGGCGCCCTCTGTTGGTTTCCGGAGGACATGAAGTCACTGTACTTCGTGGGGGGAGGGGGGTATTTATAGCTATGTTCCCATACAATACTATTGACCTTTCCTAGACAGATGGAAGAGAGAAAAGTAGGAAGGGTGAAGGATGAAAAAAGGAATAGATGGATGGAGAGATAGATAAAAATGTTTAAAGAAAGAGATACTACAAATCTGACAACATACACGCTGTACATTACAACACATGTAGTGACACCCCGGGCAGCTAGGACTGGAGGTTCTGATGTCTGAGGAGAAAAGTACACATAAGTGTAAATTGTCATGGAAACCAGCTGATATGATGTGTAACGGATACTTTTTCTTGGAAACATAAGATGCCTTAGCATAGAAGTCCAGAAAGATAAGTATTAATATTTCTATCACAAGTAGAGTAGGTCTGTAGATAGATATGAAATAGACAGATAGATATGAAATAAATAGATATGAGATAGATAAGATAGCTAGATATTAGATAGATAGAGATGAAATAGATAGATAGATAGATAGATAGATAGATATGAGATAGATAGATATGAGAGAGAGAGAGATAGATATGAGAGAGATAGATAGATAGATATGAGATATATAGATAGATAGATATGAGATAGATAGATAGATATGAGATAGATAGATAGATAGATAGATAGATAGATAGATAGATAGATAGATAGATAGATAGATAGATAGATATGGGATAGATAGATAGATAGATAGATAGATAGATAGATAGATAGATAGATATGAGAGAGCTATATAGATAGATAGGAGATAGATAGATAGATAGATAAGATAGATAGATAAGATAGATAGCTATGAGAGAGATAAATAGATACAAGATAGATAGATAGATATGAGATAGATAGATAGATAGATAGATATGAGATAAATATGAGATAGATAGATAGATACATACATAGATCAATATGAGATATATAGATAGATAGATATGACAGATTGATATTAGATAGATAGATTGATATAAGACAAGATAGATATAAGATAGAAAGATAGATATGAGATAGATAGATAGGTAGATAGATATGAGATAGATAGATAAGATAGATAGATATGAGAGAGATAAATAGATATTAGATAAATATGAGATAGATAGATATGAGAGAGAGAGATAGATATGAGAGAGATAGATAGATAGATATGAGATAGATAGATATGAGATATATAGATAGATAGATATGAGATAGATAGATAGATATGAGATAGATAGATAGATAGATAGATAGATATGGGATAGATAGATAGATAGATAGATAGATATGAGAGAGATATATAGATAGATAGGAGATAGATAGATAGATAGATAGATAAGATAGATAGATAAGATAGATAGATAAGATAGATAGATAAGATAGATAGCTATGAGAGAGATAAATAGATACAAGATAGATAGATAGATATGAGATAGATAGATAGATATGAGATAAATATGAGATAGATAGATAGATACATACATAGATCAATATGAGATATATAGATAGATAGATATGACAGATTGATATTAGATAGATAGATTGATATAAGACAAGATAGATATAAGATAGAAAGATAGATATAGGATAGATAGATAGATAGATATGAGATAGATAGATAGATAGATAGATAGATAGATAGATAGATACATACATAGATCAATATGAGATAGATAGATAGATATGACAGATTGATATTAGATAGATAGATTGATATAAGACAAGATAGATATAAGATAGAAAGATAGATATGAGATAGATAGATAAGATAGATAGATATGAGAGAGATAAATAGATATTAGATAAATATGAGAGATAGATAGATAGATAGATAGATAGATAGATAGATAGATAGATAGAAAGATATGGGATAGATAGATAGATAGATAGATAGATAGATAGATATTAGATAGATAGATAGATATGACAGATTGATATTAGATAGATAGATTGATATAAGACAAGATAGATATAGGATAGATAGATAGATAGATAGATAGATAGATAGATAGATAGATAGGAGATAGATAGATATTAGATAGATAGATATGACAGATTGATATTAGATAGATAGATATGAGATACATAGATAGAAGATAGATAGATAGATAGATAGATAGATAGATAGATAGGAGATAGATAGATATTAGATAGATAGATATGACAGATTGATATTAGATAGATAGATTGATATAAGACAAGATAGATATAGGATAGATAGATAGATAGACAAATTAGGATAATATACATCTTGTAGAGACAAATGCAGAAACACATAGATACTCAAGCGCAGAAGCACAGCAGATACAATACAGCGTATATATATTATATATATATATATATATATATATGCGCACAATGCTGTAGATTGTGTAATTCGCAACACACAGAGAGCAGATGTTAGTCTCATTCTGCATGAGGAGAAGGTGGTAACCTTGGAAACGGCAATATTTAGAACTTATTTTTGTTTATTATTAGACCAATTACATGCTGAATAAAGGAGGCATGAGGCAGGGAATTGGCCGTGTGCAGGGTCTGCCTGCGTCTTCCTGGTCTGCAGATGGGGCCATGAGTGTCCTGTCACATAGATTTACATTGACCAGAACATACTGAGAAGCACGGAGCCACAGGATGCACAGGCAAGTGCCCAGCGGACTGACAGCACACTCAGTACCTATGGTGTTCGGGTGGCCATGCGGCTCCACGTTGGTGGGGACATCGGAGAAACGTCGAGAGGCTGCAAGAGAAAAGTCAGGCCCGAGAGCCAGGGGTCAGGGACCTTGAAAACATACAAGCTGAGCAGTTCCTGAGGTTATAATAAGGACCATCACATGCAACGTAAGGCTATAATCGTACTGATGCATACCTCAAGACCATGAAAGGGGAATGGCTTATGCAAACATGCCAGAAAGAAGGCTCCCTGGGCCGTGGTCACAAGTTTTAGATTGCTGGGAGATTGAAATCCTGGTAGATGCCGTAACACTGAACTAGGAGGTGCAATTTCTCCCGGCTTTGTTGCGATCACAATTCTCCCTACATCCCAGGCCTCTGCCTAAATCTTCAAAAACTGGATTTAGATCGAATTCTTGGACATTACTATAGGCTTTCATTAGTCAAACAGAGAGCAACAAAGTCTACGTTCGAGCAGACCGTCCCTTTCCAATATTAATGGCAGACAGAATTGTATAGTCAACTATCAACTTTGGACCACAAATGGAGGTGAGTTTTATGCAAATCTGCATTAAAGTGGGTGGTTCTGAAAGAACTTATTCATAGGCCCTTCCCCTTTTGTGGACCTTCTCAGCCATTCAACAGAACAGACAAAGGTCATATGAAACACTGGCTGCAATTAGACACATTACCCGATCTTTAAGAGAACAAGTCATTGGGGCAAACCCCAACCGCTTGGCCACCCAGCTCTACCATTGGGTTGGACAGCAGGTCTAATGCTACGCAGCTACTCCAGAGTCTATAGTGAGTATACACTGCCAGTATGTGTCCTACAGGGCATAAGCGGCTGACCGCCCGCTGTTCTATTTTTTTCTCATCTCTGTAGAGTCTGCATTTGGGGTACAGCACAGAGACGAGCAGAGATACAAACAGCAGTGGGATAAAATGAGCTGGCTCTTCTTGCTGACCAAAAAAGGGACACAATTCCCATTACTACAACTTGTCACACAGAGGGCAGAGAAGGAACAACTTCCTGGCTCTATATGGTGTCGCATGGTGTATCATGTGATCCCTCTCAGTCAATTAGCAGCTGTGAAAAAGGTCATGTGATGCAGGCTATGGCTCTTGTTTCTGAGGAACCATAGAGTGCATGTCACATGATCCTTTTCTGAGCTGCTGATTGGCTAATAAGGGATCCTGTGAGTATTTTGGGTCCAAAATGTACTGATGTTTATTAGAATAATGTACATACAGATACAGCAAAGTTAAACTTGACTGTGACAACTTTCTGCAAAAAATTATCTTATCTTAAGCCATTAAAAAAACTATTGTTCTCTTAACACAATAAAACTCATTGTAAAGCAATTAAAAGTGTAAATAGACTGGGGCACAAGATATCATAATGCGTTAAAATGGCATGTTAAACTCTGTTACATCTGTAGTATGTAAACCACATGATTGCACAGAATAATCCAAATTATTATAGTAAAAATGATGTAAAAAGATATATAAAATTCAATCTAATGGATTTCTAAATTTTTGTAAATATATTTCTGTCTTGAATATATATATACATTGTATTGTAATAAATGTGACAATGCGCTTTGTCTGCTTTACTCTTCATGAGATGCTATGGGACCTCATTAAAGGCCCTGGGTCTTCCCATGGGATGGAAGTATTCCACCTGTAAAGGACGGCTGCTGAAATGGCTAGATACTTTGCATACAAGATGTACTCATTGTCAAAGAAATACCTTCCCTGGAAGTTGTCGAAATATAATGAGGCTTTGTCTGTGTGATTGTAACATTGCTATACGTGATTACAATATTAGAGCAAAAGCATCATTCATTGTGGAGAACTGACCCCTGGAATGGAGGCTCTAGTACCCTGTTGTACCACCTCTAGCTTGGATACAAGATGTGATACGGATGGGCATGGAGGGTCTAGTACCCTGTTGTACCACCTCTAGCTTGGATACAAGATGTGACACGCGGGGGCATGTAGGCTCTAGTACACTGTTGGGTCACCTCCAGCTTGAATACAAGATGTGATGCGGGCGGGCATGGAGGCTCTAGTACCTGTTGTACCGCCTCTAGCTTGGATACAAGATGTGATACAGGCAGGCATGGAGGCTCTAGTACCCTGTTGTACCACCTCTAGCTTGGATACAAGATGTGATACGGATGGGCATGGAGGGTCTAGTATCCTGTTGTACCACCTCTAGCTTGGATACAAGATGTGATACGAGCGGGCATGGAGGCTCTAGTACCCTGTTGTACCACCTCTAGCTTGGATACAAGATGTGATACGGATGGGCATGGAGGGTCTAGTATCCTGTTGTACCACCTCTAGCTTGGATACAAGATGTGATACGGGCGGGCATGGAGGCTCTAGTACCCTGTTGTACCACCTCTAGCTTGGATACAAGATGTGATACGGGCGGGCATGGAGGCTCTAGTACCCTGTTGTACCACCTCTAGCTTGGATACAAGATGTGAGACCGGTGGGCATGGAGGCTCTAGTATCCTGTTGTACCACCTCTAGTTTGGATACAAGATAAGATCCTGACAGGCAGGCATAGAGGCTCTAGTACCCTGTTGGGTCACCTATAGTTTGGATTCAAGATGTGATCCTAATGGGCATGGAGGCATACGGGTTCTGTATGGTTTCCTGTGACATACTGATTCACATTTGCTGTAACTAAGCCTCTACATCATTCAAACTTGTAGGCTGTCAAAGTTGGTATCCCAGATGGTCCCCTACATGTTCTATTGGTAATAAATCTGGTGACCGGGCAGCCACAGAAGTGTGACAATGTTGTAAAGACATTCCTGTGACCCCCTTGTGTGTGCGGCCGGGCATTATCTTGCTGCCTCTTTGAAGCCGCCATGAGAGGAACACATGTGGCTGCAGGATGTCCTGAACATATCGCTGAGCTGTTATTGTACCTTGTACCTTTCTAGTGGTGATCCACTGTCACA
This sequence comes from Eleutherodactylus coqui, assembly GCF_035609145.1. Taxonomy (NCBI): domain Eukaryota; kingdom Metazoa; phylum Chordata; class Amphibia; order Anura; family Eleutherodactylidae; genus Eleutherodactylus; species Eleutherodactylus coqui. The sequence goes on from NC_089849.1 coordinate 95,098,232, forward strand.
TGTGATGGGCCCTCAGACCATCACACCAGCAGGGGGCAGTGTGCCACTCTACAGTAAAGACAGGATTGAGGCGCTCAACACAAACATGGACGTCATCAATGCCCAAACGAAACCCGGATTCATTGCTGCAATCAACCCGTTTTCACTCTGTAGCATCCAGTTTATTAGTTCACGACACCACTGTAAACAGAGGTGACGGTGGATGTCAAAGGTAATACTCATAATGGACACCGTGAAGTTAAATGTCCTTCAGCCAAGTGCTTGTAAATGGTTCAACAGACACAGGGACCTGTAAAAATTGTGCCACCTGTCTCTGGACAATGAAATAGTTGGAGCAGCTTGTACTTGTCAGACGATCACATGATCCTCTATACTGGAGGTCTGTCGAGAGGTCCTGAGCCCGGTCGCCTTGTGTGCCCTCACACACCCACTGGTCTCAACACCTTCTAAAAGTCTAGTCAGAAAGCGCCCAGGTGGTGGGCAATTTGTTGATACGATATCCAGCTTCTCACATCCCAATAATGCGCCCCTCTCAGACTCTGGTAACGGGATGAAATCTCTTCTCTGCGTCGTAGAGTCATCTAGTGGTCAACAAGCTCTACACAAGGGGGAGAAGAGGTCACTACACACAAGGAGCCTCCGAGAGCCTTTTATAGGCCAAGGGGGGAACCACTTTTAGGGCCTAACGTGGCAAAAACCATTCATCTAATCATGCAACAACTCTAATGCCAATTCCTTCTAGTATCCATAGATGCATCACATACAATTTAATTTGCCTCCTTAAAACCACTAATCTTTGTTAGGTATATGGACCCATATCATTATCGTAGCATGCCCACACTATTTGCGTAGCCTGGTAGTCTGTGGACAAACATTCAGCGTGCCAAGAAAGCAGCATTCATTTGCTTAACATTAGTTTAACAAGGGATACTGTACATCGAGTGGTGGACTGTCTAAGAGGCGAGGTGAGTACCCTGCCTCAGGAGGCACGCCTCTTCTCAAATGCAGGGGTCAGCCATTCCACTGTCTGTATTCAGGCTCATACTGGCAATCTGCCAGTGAGTTGCCCTGCAGCCTGGGATCAGTGGGCCGCTGGCTGACTTTGAAGTTAAATGTATCTGTGTCTTTAAGATGTGGATACAATTAACATTGGCAGCAGCGGTGCAAGAAGCCTCATTGGGATCCCTGCATGGTTGCTCAGTGTCTTCTTTGTGACTCAGGTGGCATGATCGTGTCATTACATCCCCTGCAGGAAGTCATCCAGAAGGTGGACAGGAGGCTCCGTGGGACCGTGGGGGGAGGGTGAGTGACTATTATTTTTATATGGGGGACAGTACGATTACCACTAGAGGGGACATTATGGCTACTACTTCATAAGACATTATGGCTGCCACAGGGGACATTATGGATACTATTACAGGGAACATTATAGCTACTACAATGGACATTATGGCTATTGCTACAAAGGATAGTATGGTTAATACAGTGGACATCATGGCTATATATTACTGCAGGGTAACAGTATAGCAGCTTTTTATTACTACAGGAGGATATTATTGCTATTTATTACTACAGGGGACAGCACATGAGCCCAGGTCTTTGATGTAAATGAGCATCTTGCAACACTGAGATCTATTGGCACCTTGGAAAGGAGTTTGCTGCTCACTGAGCTGCACTCGCTGGGGTGGATAGTAGTTCGGGAGTGCAGGATGATCAGACAGCTAGCTGGGTGACAGTTAAAAGGGGGATTTAGGTATAGTTGACATCTCCTCTAAAGTCATTCTCTTTTGCCTTTTCTTCTCTGTCCAGCCCAGACCATCATGAAGACTGTATGAATATGTTCACATATTGTGGAGGCTTTTCCGCAGCAGAAAATTTGCAGCATATTACAGTAAAGGCAATATGAATGAGACTTTGTGAAACCTCGTCCACATGCTACATAGAAAACTAGCATTGTAAATTGACCTGTGGTAAGAATTGTATACCCATAGTATGTCAATCTGGGCTGCTAATTTTCAGAGTGAATTTCACCTTTTTAGATGAGGAGTTGAAATCTGGGTCAAAAGCCTCATTTAACATGTATGGCTTTTGACATGAATTCACAGCAAAAACCACAACACGTGAGAGTAACATACGGTGGTATTATTTAATCAATGTATAGCACTGTTATTAAAAGGAACCTGTCACCTGCCTAAAGCGCCATAAACTAAAGCTACCAGCCCCTGTATCCTGCGCTACCCGCCTGTGAAGTCGGACTATTTTCAGAGTCCTATGTGCATGCTCTCCTATGCAAGTCTATGGAAAAGCACAGGCCCAAGACTCTGAAAAGAGTCAGATTTTCAGCCAGCGCATGGACTTTACAGGCGGGCACTGAGGGATGCAGTGATAGGTTCAGAAAGAAATGCGGGCACTGAAGCCCGCAGCGCTGTAAGTGAAGGCAGACATGACAGAGATAACAAGGAGGGAAGAGGTTAATGGTAAAGGGCTTGCTGGGTAATGGGGGGGAAAGGGGGATTCCGGGAAGAAAGTGCGCGAAAACCAGGTGGAGGAACCAGTTCCAGCAGCAGAGGAGGAAGAAGGACCTGGAGCAGGACGGAAAAGAGTCCCATCCACCCGCCCTAAGAAAAAGAAAGTGGGGGAGGTGACAATTGTAATAGCAATGGTAATGGGGAAGGGGTCATTGTAGTCAGCATAAAAGTGTGGTGGGGGGAGGCAGGGGCTGGATAGCTACCTTCCCCTGTTTGTGATTAATATGTAGGTGGGCCAGTCGCCTCTTGGCTTTGACAGGGCAGTTCCCTGCAAAGATGGTTGGAGTAGCTAGCCCTGGTATGGCTAGTTGGCCTTGGTATCAGGAGGTAGGCGACTAGAGGCTAGTTGGCGAGTGGTGGGTCTCCTGAGTTAGGTGACTTGCGGTGGGAGGCGTGGTTTGTGAAATAGGGTCTCCTGAGTCAGTTGGTAGGCAAAGGGAGGCAGTTACAATTATTTTCCTAGTTGGTAGGTGACAGGCGTTTTCAGGGCTCCAAGGATCTCTCCACAAATAATTTTCCTATTGGGGTTGAAGGTTTTATATGTTTATTGCTAGGTTTGTAATAAAATTGGCTGCTGTGGACAAAGAAAGTTGTTGGTGGTCATTTTAAGTAAGGCTGCCTGTCCACAAGCATTGCGGTATCCTGCGGCGGATCTTCGCCGACCGGGAGCAGGAGCCGGCAGACGGATCTCCGCCGGTCAGCCTGAGAGATAGGCTAACCGCGGAGAATCGCGGCAAATTGCAGCATGCTGCGATTTGCCGTCCACGAGTGGAGAATCGCAATGATTCTGCGCTCGTGGACAGGGGGGGGAAGCGCTCTCCATAGCGTTGCTATGGAGAGCTTTTACTGTGAACAGGCAGCCTAAGATGGTTTTAGAGGGATGGTTATAGCAGACGACTCCATTATTTCTGGGTCATGAAAAGTACAGTGCCCGGCTCCCGGTTACCTGCCCTAACAGCACCATAGGTGCTCTAGGTAGGTGACAGGGTGTTACGTGTGCTGCTGGGTTCTGTGGTACTATGTACTCCTAGCAACACAGTCAGGCGGTTGAGGGTTAATTGAGCTGGCTGGGTGTGGTACTTCCTGCTAGCCAATCTCCTGGATCTGTGCTCACATATAAACCCAGCTCCTGGTCAGCTCTGTGTTTGCAAGTAGGTCTATTGTCTCTCTGCTTCCCCAAGATTGTTTGGACACCTGTAGTCCTAGTCTGCAGTACATGCAGCCCCCCTTTCCTTCCCCCTGTACAGGTGCAGCCTCCAAAGGTCTTATGTCTTATTCTGGGTGTCAGTTGGTGTAACTGGGCACTCCCCTATGTCAGCTTGTGTAGCTGACTGTCTATTCCCCCCGGTATGAGGACACATAGACTTGCTGTGGTTTCATCTGTGTGCATGTGATCTCTGAGTGGAGTCTGTCTTGCTGTGTGCTCTGTACTCTGTCCTGTTCCTGATGCAGCTGGCTGTGTGTCCAGTGCTCTGTTCTGTCCTGTTGCAAGCTTTGCTGAGTAATCTCTGTCTTGCTGGTTCATGTCCGTTTGTACGTTTAAATTCTGTCTGTTTCGTGTCAGTTTGCTGCGTGACCTGCTATCTGTGTCCTGTCCTGTTGCAGCTTTCTGTGTGAACTCTGTCTGGTTCTGTTGGACTCCTGGTTAGTATAGGGACTAGCGGTATAACCAGGAGCCGTGAAGTGGCCCGCTAGCTTCCATGTTTTGTACAAAATGTCAACCAATACCTGGTATTTATATTCAGCTTATTATCTGTTTCTAGTGGTTGCATTGTGGCTGCTGTATGCTGTGTATCCTGTGGTTCTGTTTCTGTCATGTGGCATGTGTATGTCTCCTGTTCTGTGGCGTGGCTCCTAGGTTCAGCTAGGGCCCAGATCCGAAGACTGCTGGGCTGCCCTTATTGGGGCAATGTTCCCCGCTTAGGTAGGGCCATGCCATCCTCCCGCGTAGTACAGGGTCAGTTGCCTGAAACCTGTGTGAATCCCGTTTGACCCTGGTGCTACCTGTGTGCTTCCATCCCACATGATCGTAACACAGGGTCCCTTTAAGTTACTGTATTGCTACTTGGTTTTAACACTGTATTTGAAAATATAGAGACAGGCAACATTGACACTTTGAATGTTTGCAGCACAAATCGCTCACACATCAAGATTCAGTTTCCACAGCAACAGAATATACAACTTTATATATTTTTTACACCTTAGAAAAAAATCATAGCAATGGGTTCCGAACAACAACTTCAAAAGTTAGTGTCAACATGAATAATAATTGGCAGACAGTCACAGTAATGCAGACCTTATGTCGAAAAACTACAGCAAAGTACAGAAAGCTGAAAAGTACAGAACCTGTCAGAAGTGAAAATAAAGAGGGGACTCAATAATGCTTGAATTTCCTGATGGTGTTGGATACTACAGAGCTGATGCATCCCTCAGATTAAGCATGAGAATGTAGTACTCGAAACATGCACCATAGTATATGAAACTTTGCCCGTCCGTGCGTTTTCCGCTAATGCGAGGAATGCATTTTTTTGCGCACATAGGAATACAAAAAAGCATGCTCGTGCGAATGAGGCCTTGTACTCCCCTTTAGACGAGCTGATTCTCGTTTGCATGCACGAATGAGTAAGTGACATCACTGCCAACTTGTTCGCTCTCGTTCAGCCTGTTTAGACCGGCAAATGCATTGTTGGCTCGTTCAAACAATCAGAATCGTTGAGGCGCTCACATTCGCTGTATCACTGAGAAGGACTGAAGAGCACCCTTTAAACCGAACGACAAGTGAATGAACCAATCATGATTGTTATGCCTGCATAAAGTGAACGATGAATGAAAAGTGAGCGATTCTCGTTCGCCATTCAGTCGTTTATGATTATAGTTCCCTTTTGCTTGTTTAAACAATTTTTTAGAATGATAATTGTTACGTCTCAAAGCACCCTCAGGGCGTGAATGATGCGTTTTTGTGCGCAGTTTTGCACGTGTTACTGTACTGCTTGCGCTCACAGGGCCAGTTCCCATGGGCACGGGACAAACCCATGCCGTGATTTTGAAGCCTATTTAGCCTAATGAGTTCCAGATGTGTTCTTTTTCCCATTGCGCTTAATATTGCATATTTGCGCTCATATTGTGACATCTTTGGGGACCTTTGGTTCGCAAATGCGCGCAAATATAGAGCATGCGGTTTATTTCATGAACACAATAAAGAGTAATGAGAATGAACCCATTGAAATCAGTGGGTTCTATTGCCTGCATAGTTTGCGCAAATTTTGTGTGCACAAATATGTTGGTGTGAAGGGACCCTTAAGGTGTATTTTCTAAGCTACGAAGGAAAGAGATGTCTTGGATCTTCCGGTTGGACACGCTGGACCCTAAGGGCTTGAATGAGGTGCTTGAGCAATTATACAAATACTTTTTTTCCCTCTCCCGTTTTCTCCTGGATTATCCTGTTTTTCCTTCCCCCTCCTTCATTCTCTTATACTGTGTGATTTCATTCTTTTTGTATATGGCCCCATGCAGTTCTGTTTTATATGGCCTTATATGGGGTTTTATTCTATTTGACCCTTTGGAAGTCTATCTGGCATTATTCTCTCTGATTTTATATGATCTTATGGTTTTGCTATCATTTTTATGTAAGACGCTTCTGAATTCCATTTTTACATACATTTTAACTGTCTTTTTGGACCATTTCTGTTGTTTTTATCTTTTACCCATCATGCTCTGTGCATTTCTATATCATTTATACCATATGTTTTTCTGCACAATTTTGCAACTGTACACCACCTTATATACTTGCAATATCTTGTATCTATGTTTGCATTATTTATATTTGCATTGTCCATATTATTAGTGCTCAGCGGCATCTGTTCTACGATTTATGGAACGCACCTCCATTCGTTTCAATCAGCTGAATAGTTCTGGCGCGTGGAAAGCATGCGCACTTCCGGTTCTGGAGCACTTCTATTAGTGTAGGCATCTGAATCATCAGTCCTTTTCACACTGACACCAATGGAGTAAAGGTAATTAGATACTTTTATGCTATATATATCCACTTTGGCATGTAGACTTTAATGTGCTTGGCAAAGGAAGTTGTTTCTTCCGCAACGCGTTGCTCTATACCTGTCTTCAATAAACTACTTGGGGTGCTTTTCTGTAAGTGGGGTTCTTTACTGTAAGAGCGGAGTTCTTTACTGTAAGAGTGGTGAGACTGTGGAACTCTCTGCCTGAGGACGTGGTGATGGCAAAATCCATAGAGGAGTTTAAGAGGGGACTAGATTCCTTTATCGAGCGGAAGGATATTACAGGATAAGACATTAGGTGACCAGCAGGGTTGTAGTTCCAGGTCTTATATTTAGGTAGGAACTATCAAAGGTTGATCCAGGGATTATTCTGATTGCCATTACGGAGTCGGGAAGGAATTTTCCCCCAAATGGGCTAATTGGCCTCTGCCTCTTGGGGTTTTTGCCTTCCTCTGGATCAACTAGGGGTTGAAACTGGCTGAACTAGATGGACATTGTCTTCATTCAGCCTAACATACTTGTTACACCTGTTTGTAACATTTCAACATCCCTTCTGAGTGGAATTTCTATGGGTGAACTTGGATCTCTAAGGGGGTTCGTTATGACACCAACTCCCCTCTGAGGTAAGTAGTATGTGACAATTACGAACTTCTTGAGCCACGCCTACGCCTGGAGTACTGGGACAGTTTTTTATGCTTTATTTTGGCTATATATTTTTAAAGTGAGGGACCCCTTTAAATTAATGTTGCTGGAAAAAAATCCCCAATTGTTTCATCTCCAGCATTGACATTATCAAAAACAGAATGTAAATCCTTGGTTAAGTTTTTGATGTAGAAGAGGTTATTGCCTTCACAACATTCTCCACAGACAGAGATGTTCCGGCCAGCATTCGCACTGCACCTCTTTGGCAGCACAGCGTACGGGATTTGCCTGAAAGACTTGTAATTACTGTCATCCAACCTTGTGACACAAGTGGCTATGAAATGTCAGCGCAGCATTTGGATGGCTTCCTGTAATCATACGGTTGTTATTTGTACAAAATTCATAGCAAAAGGGCTAATTGTGTAGGAGAAGAAAAAGTCTGGAGTGGGAGCAGCACTTCTGGCGGCACACAGCGAGAGATGGCGAGTTCTTGATCTGTAGCTCAAGTCAGTCTGTCAGTCATAATCTAAATTTATGGGCTCATAGGAGCTGAAACCTGAATCCAGGGACGTAAGTATTAGGCCGGCTGCACTCGGGCGGCTCGGATGCTGCATGTGGGAGCCCGCAGCTGTAACCGACCCTGTGCCGAGCCGGCATCCCAGCGGACCTGTATTTTCTTCTTCTTTTCTGTACTGCGGATGGTCTGCATGGCTCGCTATCGGACATGCACAGTACAGATTTTTTTTTTTAACTTTCTGTGGGTCGAACGGCTTCCATTGACTTCAATGGACGCGGTCCTTGCAGAATCTGCAGGAAAATGGAGCATGCTGCGATTTTTCATCCGTGAGCGGAAACTGCAATTGGTTTCCGCTCGTGTGCATGAAGAATCATTTTTGCATTGCATGCTATGGGCAGTATTTGCTGTGGAATCCGGAGGCGGGCGCCTGCTCCAGTTTCCACAATTCAAATCCGCCAGTGTGCATTCACCCTTAAACTGTGCTTACCATCCTTGGTGTCCCCCCCACTGAGTCCTGGCAAAATTACCGCTGCATGCATCCGGCGGACTACATAGGCACGCATATAGAATTATTGGACTAGTTCGCTCATTCTATGTACTTGTACAAGTAGTCCGCCGGATGCATGCAGTTGTAGCTTTGCCAGGAACACCAAGCTTATAGGGCTCATAGGAGTTGACAGACTGCCTTTAAAGGGAAGCTTAACCTTTGAGGTTACATTGGCCAAAGCTATAAGGGAACTTATTAAAATGACATGATATACTGTTATTGTTGGGATCCCTCTACAGATTAAGTCCAAAAAAGTTAAACTTCATATGGCTGTATTTTCAGATAATATGCGGTTCATGCATTCCAGGGTCCCATAATAGATTAAGAGGATATTCAGATGAAAGATTTCCATGTGAAAAAAAATGCTGCATGTCCTATTCGTTACCCCTTACAAAGGCAAGAATAGGGCATGCAATGTGTAGGGTCCATGGAGATGATACAGCACACGAATGGGTTTCCTTATGCTGTCCAAGGTGCGTAGCGTCCAAGTTACTCAGGTGCAACACGTGTATGACCATGTGATTCTGGCCTAAGGAATTTTCATGAGCGGAACTCTCCAAAACCATGTCTCAGGGGAAGGACCTCTGATGCTCAGCAGAATATCTGGACCTCATTGATGGTTATCTCCAAGATGGTCCTTTTTTTAGATTTGCAGTTCACTTCAAGGCATGAAAAGATGCATGTAATTCTGTCTCAGGACTGTAGAGGGAAGGAAGTATATTACCTGCATTTGTTCTCTGCCGCCCTTCTAATCCGCTGGTTTCAGGCCAAGTTTTCGATCCTCCAAGATGGCGGCACCAATTTTCTAACTACCTAATGCACACTGCTCTCTGATTGACCAGTGCTGATCACATGAGCAGCTCTAACCAATCAGGCAGAAGGTTTAGTGCATTGGTAGTCTAACACTATTAGGTAGTCTGAAGACAGCTGAAAACAGGACTGTGAACTGGTGGATCAGACAGACGACAGAGAAAAGCAACTGTAGGATATATATATTCCCCTTCCTCCTTGGCTCCCAGGAGAGAATTTTGTCCAGAAAGTGGAAGGTCACTTTAAGGAAGGCTAAGTTGTGGTCTAAGAAGGCTGCTATTCAGACCAGTTATCGAAGACTGCCATACTAAAGAAAGTATTTTAGCATGACACAATATTCGACATTATGATAACCTCTGACACAAATTCATTTCTGTTTGATTAGGGGGTTGTTAGACCTCATCTTGCTCTTCTTTAAGCCTAGGTTGCTTGTCATAGAAGGAAGCCATAGATGACATATAAGTATTAACTGCCTAGTCTATTTACTATATGCAGTTTTTTGTGCTGAAGCGCATCCCCTAACTTCCCTGCAATTTGCTTTGTAACAAAATACCGAAGTGCTTTTATGTTTCGCCTGCTGCACGCCGGGGCCGAGGTTAAATAAAATCTTGTAATGCTGGCAAATAGGCAACAAAAAAGAGGAAACACTTTGTAACAAAGACTCAAACAAACCAGATACTGGCTTAATTCTACAAGAATGAGACTAATAAAGAACAAAGCTGTTCATAGTTGCTCTGATTGGATGAACAATGCATTCAACTACATTGTTTGTATTCATTACAATCTAAAAATGTATCAGCCATCGTCACGGCAACCTCCAGTAACAATAGCATAGGCTTCGGGGAGGTTGGATACGGCTGACTCTCCAGTCTTTCTGTTCACTGAAGCAAAAGAGAACTTTGTAATTCTTAGCAATTTCCACATCTGAATCTATAAAGGACAAACCCCAATCCCCAAATCAAAAGAACAACTGAGGTCACATTCACATCTACACTTGGTTTACATTCAGGAATTCTGTTTTCCTGCTTCTTTATGGTAATGGGAAAATGAAATCCCTGCCTAAATGGATCTGTCCTATGATGGAATTGAACCGCTCTGAATGAAGCCCATTAACTGTAAGGTGCTCCGTCCGGCTTCTATTATGCCCTCAGGCATTTTCCAACCATCAGTAGGTGACACCACTTGATCTCCATGCTATGTCACTTCCCCTATAAGTTAAAGGAGGAAGATGACTGCTGGTCTCCATCCATTAACTATGGATTCTATTGGTCCTTTTAGATGAGCCGATTCTCCTTTGAACGAACGAGCGAGTGATGTCACGTCTAAAGGCTCCCTTAGATCAGTATCTGAGTAAAGGGTCTGTGAGAGAGACAATGGGGGAAATTTACTAATCATGTTAGACAGTGTAAATGTAAGGCCCATTTACACTGGACGAGTGTCGGGTAAACGATGCCTGACACTCGTCCCCGCACATACTCGCTTCCATGCTGCTGCATAGGAGCAAGTATTGCCGGCTCGCTCAGCTGCATAAAATCCTGAGTGATGATCGTTCAGTGTAAACAGCAGCTGTTCAGTACTGAACGGCCGCTGTGTTAAGTGAATGTAGAAAGGCGGGGAAGAGCTAGGAGTCAAAAGTCCTCCAGCTGTCCCGCCACCCTGCTGAGCGAACCAGCGATACTCGCTCCTGTGCAGCAGCATGGGAGCGAGTGTGTGCGGGGACGAGTGTTAGGCATCGTTTGCCTGACATTTGTCCAATGTAAATAGGCTTTTAGACTATAAACCCTGAAAATATGCCAGTTTTATCACAGCTGCTCATGCTGGATGATACATTTGGTCCATCTTTAAGCTCTTTTGTCTACCTTTACACTAGGTATTGGTTGGCTTAGTTAATAGCAACATTTTATGCAAAAATTTTGGAGACTTTTGTAAAGCTTTGTAAAATTTCCAGCTACACTCCTTTTCTGATAAGCCATGCCACTTTGTCAAGTGAGGAACAAATAACTCTGTCTGTCATCATGGCATGTATATCATTTTTTTTTGTTCAAATTCAGCCAGAATTGGTTGCATTTAGTTTAGTAGGTTGTCCACATTAGAAGGTTTCGGTTTTCTACTGGCTATTATGTAAAAAGGACACGTCTCCAGAAAAAATACCTGTTATTACCTCAATGAGGTGCTCATTCAATCACAAGCCAGGTATCTGATGACATTCATAGAATCATAGAATGGAAGAGTTAGAAGGGATCCCTAGGGTCATCGGGTCCAACCCCCTGCTCAGTGCAGGATCACAGACAGATGTCTGTCCAGCCTCTGTTTGAAGACTTCCATTGAAGGAGGACTCACCACGTCCCGTGGTAACCTGTTCCACTCATTGATCCTCCTCACTGTCTAATATCTAATCTGTGTCTCCTCCCTTTCAGTTTCATCCCATTGCTTCTAGTCTTTCCTTGTGCATATGAGAATAGGGCTGATTCCTCTGGTCTGTGACAGCCCTTCAGAGATTTGTAGGCAGCTATTAAGTCTCCTCTCAGCCTTCTTTTTTGCAAGCTTAGCTTTCCCAGATCCTTTTACGGTTCCTCATAGGACATGACTTGCAGACCGCTCACCATCCTGGTTGCTCTTCTCTGAACACAACAATTCAAAACAAAGCAGATATCTGTCGAAGCAGTGGCCACTTTGAATATATTTGAAACACTCATCATTGAATGTAGTCCTATCTTGGGAAATACCCATCTGATCATAAGAATACCATATGGCGTAACTTCAAGCTTACGGCACCGATACAGTCTGGACAGGGTCTCCTACTTACCAGTAGTATGCTGTGCTATGCATAATGCTGGTGCCTTCTTATGTAGCAATGGGGTCCCACTGCTGGTGGTCTAAGGCTTTGTTCACATCTGTGTTGGAGCCTCCAATGTAGATCCAGCATAAAATCTCTGAAAGTATAGCACACAATGCTACTGTATTTTATCCGGTAAACTGCAGGTGGTATGATGGAAGCATGATGGACCCCTTTACAGCCAGTGGAAGCCATTGGGCACCATTAATCTCCTTCATGTGACACGTGTGCCCCAGGCTTATTTTTTCTGTTTCAGTAAAGAAAAAGGGAAAACAGAATGCCTTGACACAGATGTGAACAAAGCCTTAAAGCAAACTTAAAAGGATTGTCTAGTTTAGTGAAATTATTTTTATATATACTCATGGTCAAAAACAATCCCCCTCCCTAGAAGAAGTTGTCGTTTTGATGCAAAATTCGGCATGCAGTTCCATCTCAGGCAGACATGCAAATGATTAGAGTTGTAGAGTGTTTAGATGAACAGTCTTGCCACCTGAGACCTTACAAGTGGTTTCACCATAGGCCAATTAAAAACCTCTCAGATAACTTGTGTGTAGTGGCTTCTTCTTCTGCTTGTGTAGAGCTTGTTGACCACTAGACACCTCTATGATGCAAATGAAGAGATTTCACCCAGTTAACAATGTTTGAGAGGGGCGCATTATTGGAGTGCAAGAGGCTGAATGGTTGAAATGACGAATGGCCCGCCACCTGGGCCATTCTGAGTAGACTGTTAGGAGGTGTTGGGACCAGTGGATACGTGAAGGCATGCCCACGAAATGATCGAGCTCAGGATGCCTTCGACAAACCACCAGTAGAGAGAATCATCTATGATTGTTCGACAAACACAAGCAGTTTCATTTTCTGCCATCCAGAGACAGATGGCACCATCGTTACAAGCCTCTGTGTCTGTCAGAACCATTTCCAAGCACTTGACTCAAGGAAATTTTGTCTCACAGCATCCATTATGTGTACTGCCTTTGACAACCACCATCACCTCTATTTGTAGTGGTGTCATGAACAGCAAAACTGGACAGCTATGGAGTAAAACCAGGTTGACTTCAGCAATAAATCCCTCCAGGTTAAGTTTGAGCACTGTTGACAGCTGTATTTGTGTCTAGATACGTAGGAATGAGCACCTCAATCCTGCCTTTGCTGTGAAGCGGCACACTGCCCCCTGTTGGTGTGATGGTCTGGGGGGGGGGTCATCGCATACAACGGTCGGTAATCCCTAGTAGTGATACGAGGGACAATGACAGCTCACCGATATGTTCAGGACATCCTGCAGCCACATATGTTCCTCTCATGGCAGCTTCCAAGAGGCAGCACGATAATGCTCGGCCGCACACACAAGGGGTCACAGGAGCCCCCACAACATTGTCACACTTCTTTACATGTACGGACCATCTGGGATGCCAACTTCCACAGCCTACGAGTTTGCACAATCTAGAGGCTCAGTTACAGCAAATGTGGAGTGATGTGCCCAGGGATAACATACGGATCATGTATGCCTACATGCCCGCCCGTATCACATCTTGTATTCAAGCTAGAGGCAGCCTAACAGGGTACCAGAGCCTCCATGCCCACCTGTATCACATCTTGTATCCAAGCTAGAGGCGGTACAACAGGGTACCAGAGCCTCCATGCCCACCTGTATCACATCTTGTATCCATGCTAGAGGGAGTACAACAGGGTACTAGAGCCTCCATGCCCGCCTGTATCACATCTTGTATCCAAGCTAGAGGCAGTACAACAGGGTACCAGAGGCTCCATTCCCCCCTGTATCACATCTTGTATCCACGTTAGATGTGGTACAACAGGGTACTAGAGCCTGCATGCCCACCCGTATCACATCTTGTACACAAGCTAAAGGCGGTACAACAGGATACTAGAGCCCACACGCCCGCCCGTATTGTATGCAAGCTAGAGGTAGTACAACAGGGTACTAGCGCCTTCATGCCTGCCCATATCACATCTTGTATCCAAGCTAGAGGTGGTACAACAGGGCACTAGAGCCTCCATGCCCCCCTGTATCACATCTTGTATACAAGCTAGAGGCGGTACAACAGGGCACTAGAGCCTGCATGCCCACCCGTATCACAACTTGTATCCAAGATACAGGCAGTATAACAGGGTACTAGACCTTCCATGCCCACTTGTATCACATCTTGTATCCAAGCTAGAGGCAGTACAACAGGGCACTAGAGCCTCCATGCCCGCCTGTATCACATCTTGTATCCAAGCTAGAGGTGGTACAACAGGGTACTAGCGCCTTCATGCCTGCCCATATCACATCTTGTATACAAGCTAGAGGCGGTACAACAGGGTACTAGAGCCTCCATGCCTGCCCGTATCACATCTTGTATCCAAGCTAGAGGCAGTACAACAGGGCACTAGAGCCTCCATGCCCGCCTGTATCACATCTTGTATCCAAGCTATAGGCGGTACACACAGCCTCCCTACAAGGAGGTAGTTCTCCACAATTAATGATGCTTTTGTATTGTAATCACTTACTTATATCAAGGTTACAATCACACAGAGAAAGTTTCATTCCATTTCGACAAGTCCTTCTAGGGGAAGGATGTTTTTTGACAATGAGTGTACTTTTAAATTTTAGGTCAATATAGGGGTGTACTCTGTTTAGGATCATCACTTCCTGGCCAGAGTGAACAGTGGCTTCAAAGAGCATCTGTTGATCCGAAGAACCTGCCTTGTCTTGCCTTACATGGATATTCAAGTGACACAAATAGGCACTGTGTTTACTTTATTTCACTTGTTGGCATTGTAGGGCAATTGAAAACTACCATCTTTCCCCATAGTTTACAGTTGACCACTTGGGGGCCCCTATAGAGGGACACTTTGTGATTAGCTTAGTGTCAGGGGACCTCTCTAACAATTAGGGATTTTGCAGAGTAGACTATCCCTTTAAGATTCATTGATATTCCTGCTTTCAAATATTGTTGCTGACTGGAATGACAAGTCACACAATGTTTACAGACATCTCATCTACTCGGAGCCCATATTCCGAGACACACTGCAGTACCTTCCTTCGGTGTACAAGGCTGTTACAAAAGAAAGTGTCAGAGTACAATTATTATTCATAATACAAGTCTCATTCAAGCACAATATGAGTGTACATACAGGGGTGGACTGCGGAGGATTTAATCAAGGTGTGCTTTATTCAGGATGAATACATTATATTACAGGCTTTCTCTGCTTTCTTGTACTGTGCATGAGAAAGTTAACTGCGGTCTTTCTGATCACCAGCAAAAAGGTTTGTAGATCAATTTATTTAAAGGGAACCTGTCATGTTGTCACTGTGAGCAACAGAAAGTAATGACAGACGCTGATTTCAGTGGTAAGTACCTTATGGGATAATGTGCAGTAGTATTTAAGAACTTACAGCGTGTTTCTGCAGCTCCCGGCTAGAAATGAGTCTGGTTTATTCATGAGGCGCTGCCACCCATCCACCCTGATTGACAGTCTGCTAGCTACTAGTACCAGTGCTTCTGGTGGCGCAATGTGCCGCTTACTAATATAGTAAAAGGGATTGGAGTTGGGAAAAATATAGTAAGCTATTGCCATTATTTGCTATTTTGATGACCATGTCTCGCTGAGGAGACATTGGCTCATTGCTTTCGCATATGAGCTGCCCGTGATTTACGAATTTCAGCAGCTGGCAGAGGAGACATGTTTGCAAGTAGCTTTTGCACATGAAGTGCATGTATTTTACAAACTTCAGCTGGTGGTTGAGGTGACATCATGACTTGTCGCTGTGTCATATAATCTGCATTGGCTTCACGGCAGCGTTGAACTCTCTGTGGTGACATGTTTGCACGACAGTAACGGTTCGTTTCGTCACCATCATGTGAGGCAGGGCTCAGAGCCCCGGTGACTGATTACATGATAGTGACACCATCAAAGGTCTTGTATGCACACGGCTGCTGCCAGGCTCTCCATGTTTTATGTTCTAGGACCTTTGATGACATCACCGTGATGTGATCAGAGGTGGAGTATATAACTCACACAGTCACTCATGGACATGGGACAGAGAGGATAGAACCCATTGATATCAATGGGTTTATTCTCATTTCCCTTTTCTTGTATGTACAAAAAATAGGACATGCTCTATTTTGTACGCCTCTGCGCACCATAGAGCCCCATAGAAGTCTATGGGGGGGTGCGCAAATGTGAACGCAATATGCAACAGGATGTGCAAAATAAAGCTCCAAACTGTAGGGGAAAGTACACATCTGGACTTCATTAGGCTAAATAGCCTTTTAAATCAAGGTGGAGGGGCGTCCCGTGCCCATGTGAACATGCACAAAAAAGTGCTGCAAACGTGTTGCGCTGAAATGTAAGCAATTGCACATACGCTCGTGTGAAGCCACCCTAAAGCTGCTTTTACATGGAATGATTAAAGTTTAGTGCAGATGCATTCACCAACCAAACGACAAACTAGAAGGGGGGGTATGCGGAAACAATCTCCGGCCTGCTCCACCTCCATTCAGTGAGCGATGCTCACTCCTGTGTAAAAGAACAGGAACAATTAACGCTGGGACGGCCGATCAGGCATCTGTTGCCCAACAGATTGTCCCGTATAAAAGAGCCCTAACAATGGTGAACTAGAAAGGTGCCACCATACTCTCAAGACACCTTTCCAGGATGTTACTTAAAGGGGTTGTCCAACATCTTTTTTTCCTATAACACACAGCTCCCTCTGCCATAATACAACACAAAGACATATGCTCTCCTGCCCCTGCACCCTGGTGTGTCCGCTACCACTGCTCTGGGTCTTCCCTGAGACATCATGCTTACAGGCTGCCCCAGCCTGTTTAAAGGACGTCACAAGCTGCTGCAGCCAATGGCAGAGCTCAGTGATTGAGTGCTGAGCTCTGTCACTGGCTGCAGCAGCCTGTGACATCCTGTAAAACAGGCAGGACTGCAGCTTGTAAACAAACAAGGAGAGTTAGTACTGAGCAGCAGTATGGGACACAGCAGAGAGTGGGAGGAGATGAACATATGACTATTTGTTGTTTTACGGCAGGGGGACAACAAATAGTCCGACAACGTCTTTAACACGGCATCATGACATGGCATGAGAGATGTGTGCAATCAACAGGATAGTGTTCTATCGCCCAACTGCAATAAAAATCTGAAGAGTAAAAAAGGACATTTTGGACATCCATAAGTAATCAAGACTTAAGAAAGACTTTGTCACCATGTTTTTGCACCCCTCTCTGAGAGCAGCACAAGATATCACTGTAATTAGTGTGACAGGCGCTATGTCTGCTGTGTGGATCTGTGCTGTAGTTTGGGAGAAACTTGCCTTTTATCAGTAGCAGCATAGAGGACTACAGGAAGTAGTCCTGGATATTCATGAGCTCCAGGCTAGCTCCACCCATCCCACCCTCCAGCCAATGATTGACAGCTGTCTGACTATTACTGTGCATAGACAGAGATGCCAATCATTGGCCGGAGGGCAGGGTGGGTGTGGTTAGTCTATAGCTTATGAATATCCAGGACTAGTTCTGTGTCTGGCTGCTGCTAATAAAATGTAAGTTTCTCCAAAACTACTGCACAGATCCAACCAGCAGACATATCATTGCAATCAGTGTGACCGGCACTACATTATGGTGTAACGTGATGTTGACAGATTCCCTTTAAATAAGGCCTTATGAAGTAACTCCATCTCTCTAAGAGGTGCATTTGAGCATCATTGAGGGTTGGCTATGTTACAGAGAGAGAGGTTACCTGTTTATGGCCTCACCTATTAGTGAAAGTCAACAATTATGGGAATATTCAGTGCTATCTATCTAACTCTCAATCTCTGCTATCTACCCATCTCTCTATCTATCCCTCAGATCTATCAGTCTCTCTCATATCTATTCAGTAGCATAAGGGTAGTAGCGGTTGCAATTGTGACCAGGCCCCCAACCCCCCCCCCCCCCACCACCACCACCACTGTAGCCATTGCTGGCAGCCCCAGCACCCCCAAAGTTCATCCAGCACCGCAGTCTAATTAGAGGTCATCACTCACATCACACTGTTGTCCGTCCAATTATATGTCTTTATGCAGAACATTGCCCGACTCCCCATTCCCCCGTCTCCTGCTTTCTGGCACGCAGAGCATATACTGAGCAGGAGCCAGGGAGCTGCTAATGCCTCATCAAGGGGGAATTTAAGAGATCCAGCCATCAGATTTGCCAACTCTAATTTTTCTTTTTCCTGGATAACATATCCAAAAATCACAGACAGCCAACATATTTTACAGACTACTTCAAAAACTGTAATGAATGATAAGGAATGTGTAAGTAATAATGTTTATACGTCAGATGCTGTTAGAAACTCAGTACCAGCATTTAGTGTGAGCTGTAAGATGGTGAGAATTACAATCACAGTGACCTGCTCAACGACCATCAGCCTCAAACAAATAGTGGAACGCATCCATTTTTTTTCATGAACACTGAAAGAAACGAGTGTCCAGGAATTTCTAGACGGTTGGCAATCATGCCAGCAATAGAGCTGAACTTTCCAGTTGCGGGACAGAACTCAGAATTTTTGCCCCTCTATCTATCTATCAATCATCTATCTCATATCTATCTCTCTCTCATATCTCTCTCTCTCATATCTATCTCATATCTCTCTATCTATCTATCTCATATCTCCCTATCTATCTATCTATCTATCTATCTATCTATCTATCTATCTATCTATCTCATATCTCTATCTATCTCATATCTCTATCTATCTCATATCTCTATCTATCTATCTATCTATCTATCTCATATCTATCTCATATCTATCTCATATCTATCTCATATCTATCTCATATCTATCTCATATCTATCTCTATCTCATATCTATCTCTATCTCATATCTATCTCTATCTCATATCTATCTCTCTCTCATATCTATCTCATATCTATCTATCTATCTCATATCTATCTATCTCATATCTATCTATCTCTCTATGTCATATCTATCTCTCTATGTCATATCTATCTCTCTATGTCATATCTCTCTCTCTATGTCATATCTCTCTCATATCTCTCTCTCATATCTATCTCTCTCTCTCATATCTATCTCTCTCTCTCATATCTATCTCTCTATCTCATATCTATCTCTCTATCTCATATCTATCTCTCTATCTCATATCTATCTATCTCATATCTCTAACTATCTATCTATCTATCTATCTCATATCTCCCTCTATCTCATATCTATCTATCTATCTAGCTCATATCTCCCTCTATCTCATATCTATCTATCTATCTCATATCTATCTATCTCTATCTCCTATCTATATTCATATCTATTGTGAGGGATTAGCGTTTAGGATCGGTAGCAACCTGGGCATAAGCAGTCAGACAGTGACACTTGCGATAAAGTCTTTAGTCCAGGCTTTGCCTGGGTTTATTTCCAAGCAAACAAAGGAAAATACAGGCCTTAACATCAGGCAAACATAAAGGAAATCCTGCTCGTCTGAGCACTTACTAAACATGTAGCGTTCCTGTCTACACACTGGTAAAACAAATGGCTCCTGCGCACAGCTAGCCAGGCCTCTCAGACCTGCAGAGGTCTCAGCTCTCTCCTAGGCCCTGTAGGTCCAGGCTTTATAAGGCCTGGTACCAGCCTCACCTGGTACGTGGGAGTGACCATCCCACCCTTCACTTTGGTCACTCCAGGAAAAGCCGGCCCGGATTATGTGGCTTGGAGCCACTTACATACTACAACGTGTTAGTAGCTTAATGCTACTAACACTATACTGCCGGCTTCCTCCACCGAGCCCAGGCTGCTCGGTGGCACGTATCTGCCCAAGCGGTCCCCAAGGCAGCATAGGAGAGCATCCTAGGCAATATATACCTGCCCTCCAGCACCTTGCCGGTCACCGTCTCACACTATCCATCTCTCTCATATCTATCTATCTATCTATCTATCTATCTCTCTCATATCTATCTATCTACCTACCTATCTCATATCTATCTATCTACCTATCTCATATCTATCTATCTCTCTATCTATCTACCTATCTATCTATCTGTCTCATATCTATCTATCTCATATCTATCTATCTATCTATCTATCTATCTATCTATCTATCTATCTATCTCATATCTATCTCATATCTATCTATCTATCTCATATCTATCTCTCATATCTATCTCTCTCATATCTATCTCTCTCATATCTATCTCTCTCATATCTATCTCTCTCTCATATCTATCTCTCTCTCATATCTATCTCTCTCTCATATCTATCTCTCTCTCATATCTATCTATCTCATATCTCTCTCTCATATCTATCTATCTCATATCTCTCTCTCTCTCATATCTATTTATCTATCTATCTCATATCTATCTCTCTCTCTCATATCTATATATATATATCTATCTCATATCTATCTATCTATCTACCTATCTCATATCTACCTATCTCATATCTCTCTCTCTCTATATATATATATATATATATATCTCTCTCTATCTATCTATCTGTGACTGTCCATTCATTTACATGAGCAGGTACATTTTAATGTAAGTCGGGGTGATAGGCCCGTAGCCTCATTTTCTCGCAAGGCCATAAGATTATATGAGAATATTATCAAGGAAGATTTACCTGTAATTCTGCAAGGACAAGGGATAAGGGAGGAGAAGGGTTGAAAATGAGTTCAGACACCAAGCGGCGTCTATTCCCAGCGGAGCCCCCTGTGTGAGTCCTGTGTAAATTCCAGACAGCAGAATGTTTAAATCCACACTGCGGAATAATTCCTGGCGGGGAGACGAGGATGTAACGTGCAGCTCTGTAAACCCAGCGCTGTCACTTGGCTGCTAAGTAAAATGACTTAATGTATAACTTAATTTAATTTGAAGTGATTATATGCTTAAAAAGTGAAGTCTGCCGGTTGACTACCTCAGTGGAGACAGATGTTTTGTGGTCTATAATCTGTGATAGCCCCTTTTGTTAAGCGGTTGGGTGATTAAGCACTCCTTTGTTGTACGCACTATTAGGGATTGTTGTAGGGATTGACATCACAATCTTTTAGCTAAAGCAGAGAGCTGTGGAGGATGGTTAAAGGAATACGATAGTGTTCCTGACCCATATCACAGGCCTCTCGCTAGCCAAGCCAAAAACCTACTGCACACTGATGAGAGGCAAACATCCCGAAACAGCTGTCTGTGTATGGATTCTGGCTTGGCTCAATTCCCAGTCTTTCTTACAAGGCTTGTAGAAACAGTCGAACATTGACTTGCAGGAATGCTGCCTTCCAATCGGTGGTGCTGCAGAGGTATTGTTCCATCTCCCTTATTTGCATATTAACCAGAGGAGCATGAATGGGCTTATAAGTCTCCTCATTCACTCAACTTCTAGGTGCTCTCCCTAAGAAGAAAAGTTAGCGTTCCTGACCCACATCATAGGCCTCTCACTAGCCAAGCCAAAAACCTACTGCACACTGATAAGAGGCAAACACCTTGAAACAGCTGTCTGTGTGTGGATTTTGGCTTGGCTCTCAATTCCCAGTCATTGTTACAAGGCTTGTATAAAGAATCTAACATTGACTTGCAGGAATGCTGCCTTCCAATAGGTGGTGCTGCAGAGGTATTGTTCCATCTCCCTTATAGGCAAAACTTAGTTATGTCTAATCCTTGTTCTGAGGGTGTGGGGCATGATATGCGCTTTGAAAGGATATCAATGAGAGAATCCCAGTGCCATATGCCACCAGGCCCAGCAGTAGGCATAATGCAGTGTATTAGGGCCCGTATACACAGGCCAATAAATTGTTCAGATTCTGGCATCTAAGATTATCGCTCAGTGTAAATGCATGGACTGCAAATTGAACAACGCATCATTCTGTGTGAACAGGCAGTATCACTTATGAACGACTGCCTGTTTACTGTACATGGAGTCGGTGGGCTGGGATGACCCCTGATCCTCTCTATCTCCATTCCTTGAGTGATGATCATTCCTGTGTGCAGACACCGGAATGATTATCCCTGGGACAACTAGCATTTGTGTCCAACAAGTTGTCCTATTAACCCTTTCCAATCCACTGTCTGACCTCTAAAGACATTATGATTTAAGGCTGTACAGCTCCGATGTTGGAAGACATCCGTCTGGGTTCTCTTACTGTATATTGCCAGCCTCTCTACTGTCGGAGCCTATCCAATGTGTCACCTCATGCAGTACTGGCTTGAGCCAGCATATAGCGCCGTTGTATAACGGCAGAAAAAGAGTAAGCCCCCTAGGAAAACAGGATACAAATTGGATTGAAAAGGGTTAAAAGGGTCCTAATAACCGGAGTTCATTTAAATGCATGCCAGACTTCCCAGACTGCAATAGATCAGCTGATCACAGTGGCTCCACATTAAGATTGACTGTTATATCTTAAGAGACTTTTTCATGTAAAATACTGCTTAATCCCACCCATAATTACAGACATGTTCTACAATTACATGTATTCAGAAATGTTTCTATCCCCAGATATTCCAGGGCTAAGGTTAGAATTACGCCCCGTTATTCTTGTATTACAGGCCCACCCTTCTCTGCAGAGACCCGTTGAGGATGCCACATACGCTGTTACTGGAAGTACAGATCCAACTATTTTGCTAAGGAGTTAGAGCCTTCACATTCTAGCTAATATCAAGACAAGCATATCCAAAAACCATTGTATATTTACAGTCCTGTAAAATACTTTTTCTTTGTGACACAGCATCTGTTCTAACACCAGAGAATTTTATGCAAATAAGAAAGATGGAAAAATACCTCTACAGCGCCATTTATTGGATGGTGGCATTCCGTCATATCACAGTGACCTTATAACAAGTCATCAATGATTGGGAATATATAGCCAAGCCAGAACCCATACACAGACAGCTGTTTCGGAGTATTTGCCGCTCATTAGTATGCAGTAGGTCTCTGGCTTAGTCTGTGAGGGGCCTATGACTCCCAGAGGAGCATTGCCTTATAAGTCTCCTCCCTTAGCTTTTAGGTGTCCCTATGCCCCTTCTGGGTGCTCTCCTAGGGGAGAGACTATACCATCCCCTGAGCCACTCACCCCCTAGGTGGCCCCACACACTTTTTGTGTGCTCTCCTTAAGGAGACACGACACCGCTTCTGACCAACACCAGAGAAGGCACAGCAACTTCAGAAGCAGCTGCTCTCCATACAAGGATTCCTCCACATACCCCGAGCTGGGGACCGCTGTATGCAGCTCTGCTCCAAAAAAGGCTACCTTAGTGGCCTGCCGGGACCTGCTGCCCAGCCACTTGTGCAGCCAATCAGGTACAGGGGGCATCCCCCTACTGTCAATCTTGGCTCCACCAGGACTTCCTGGTCGCGTCAAGATACAATAATACCAGCCTGAGTTCATAAAAAAGGGCAGATTTCTGGGCTGGTGTATTACGCAGAAACTTCTGAATGAGTAAGAGGGACCAGTGCTGGTATGAGCTGACAGAGCAGAACACAGGGGTGCTGTGTATGGGCAAAAACTCATTCTGCAGGCAAAACAAGTAGCCAATAGAAACTCAGAGAGCAGGATCCTGGACTGGTGCAAGTGTAAAGACCACAGTGACAGCAGAATTGACTTACAAAGGGCATCCGGATAAGTAGCCTCAGCAGTGCAAAGTGATTCTGTAGTACCCCAACCTTCTCGATAAAGTGTGACCCCTAAAGCACAGTGTTCAGCATGAGGTACTGCGCTTGCATCTTAGTCTGTGGATAAGGACTCGGAAATACCTGCCAATACATAGGAACCTAATGTATGGACAAAATTTCCAAGGAACTGCTTAAAGTATCACTAAAGTCTAAAGACTATCCCGACAGTTATATTGAAGGAGCTACCCATCAGTGCAAGTTCGGATTCAGTGTGTGTTACTACCCCATGTCAGGGTGGACTTTATATTGAGCATAATCACTTGAGGGTGAGCACCTATCATTGCAGGTGCCTGTTCTTAAGGGGACTGATATATATATATATATAGGTCTCTCTCTCTCTCTATTATATATATATAATAATATATATATATGTTATTTCAGTTATAGGAAAATCACATTGCTTAGAATTGCCTGACTACAAGTTATTGTTTTGCTTTTTATTGCTTCATTGCCCAACTTTTAGGCCTCCTTCCCACGAACGGATTTACGCCGCGTAAATCCGCGGCAAAAATCCGCTGCGTTGCCCCCTGCTATTAGGTTCTATTGAACCTAATAGCACAATGCACACGATGCGTAATTCCACCGCGGAATTACGCACCGTGAAATCTCCCGTTGTCACCCGCAGCATGTTCTATTTGCTGCGGGTGTACGCGCTGACGGCTTCCATTGCAGTCAATGGAAGCCGTCCGTTCACGCTATCTCCCGCTGCAACCAGTGGAAGATAACGTGAAAAAAACGCTTCCCCGCCTACCGCCGCGCGTCATATGACGCGGCCGGCGCGTCACGTGACACGGCCGGCCGCGTCATGTGACGCGGTGGGCGTGTCACATGACGCGACGGCGGTGGGCGGGGAAGCTTCTTCACGCTATCTTCCGCTGGTAAGTATGGGGTCTCTGGGGGGCGCCGTGACGGGCTTCACTGCGTAATATAACGCGGCGGAGCCCGTCACGCTCGTGGGAAGAAGGCCTTAGTAAAGTATGGTTTTTACTATAAACCTTGGTGAAGCCTTTTCATAAATGGCATCAAATTTCGTATGTGTTACAATGTCACTGAAATGAATCACGTCCCCTGGTCATGTGACTGTAGGCGGGGTCTACGGCACACAACCCTTGAAATCTATACAAATATTTTAGCATTCTTCATGGTGCGGCTCATGTTATTCATTATTTCCGACCTTTAAACACTAATTCCTGTGTGCTCCGCTTTGATGGCGATACATGAAGTCTGCAGTGCGTTCCTTATTTTTTAATCTAACCTCAGATATCTTCCATTGTGATGAACTTTACAAAATGTTCCACATCTATTGGTGAATGTCATTAGCTATTCTATAATGAGACATCTTGTTTATGGCTTTTTAGTGTTGTTTTAATTAATCCTTGTTTGTTCCTGTGCTTAAAAGCTATATTCAATCTCCTTTTTTTTTCTCTAAGCTCTGTGTTTCATTTAATGTGCACATATCTGACAACCAAATGCCGACTTCAATGTTCACTGAGCCCAGAGAGTGGCTGTATCATGCAAGCTTTGCAAGCACAGAAAGGTTACATGGAGCGCTTTGCAAATAGCAATTTAATACTAGGCTGTTTGCAACAGAAAGCTATTAATGGAGACCAGGCAAGATCTTAACGCTCTGGAGCGTCATCACTGAACTTGTTCACCCAGAGCATCCTACCCTTCTCTAATGCATGCTGTGAAAAACGCCTTTCTTATGAAGGGCTAAGATAAAATGTTACATATGAACCAACAGGTATTAAGATTGATATTTACTGGCTCAATGCTGTCTGTGATGGAAGAGACTGGAAACCGTGTTATTACACCTACCACCTACTGTAGAAAATTCCGTTTTGGTTGGACTCGGAGGAGCTGATATTCTTTCCATATGTGGAGGTCTTAACAGCTATAGTTTCTGGTGGAAGATACTACGAGAGTCTGGTGTTGACCATCTTGATGGAAGCCCTCTTGACTTTCCATACATACTCTTATAACGACTTCTCTATGTAATATGTCAAAACTGTCTACTGAGGTTAGAAGGGTTCAGCAATATAATTTCTTACCCAGATCAATGAATAGAATACAAGACTGGTGAAGAGTCTAGAGGACATC
Source organism: Eleutherodactylus coqui (assembly GCF_035609145.1). Classification (NCBI taxonomy): domain Eukaryota; kingdom Metazoa; phylum Chordata; class Amphibia; order Anura; family Eleutherodactylidae; genus Eleutherodactylus; species Eleutherodactylus coqui. The sequence continues at coordinate 95,123,874 of NC_089849.1, forward strand.
TTGGTCCACAAGTAATTATTGTAGAGTAAAGGCCCATTTACACAGAGCGATGATCGCTCAAAAATCGCTAAAAAGTGATTGTTTTAGCGATAATCGTTGCATCTAAATGTGCGCCCATCGTGCACTTTTCGGGCACTGCTAGCTGATCGTTAAACTCAGTCCAACCTAAAAATCATTGTTCAGCCTTATCAGCAGTTCTCCATGGGTAGTACTGATAGCATTGTTTCCCGCTGGAAAACAAAGGAACTGAAAGCAGATAAAAGCCCTCCGGCTATTAACTGCTTTCAGCTAAGGCTTCATTTGCACACTTAATTGCTCTTAAGTAGTTGAGTAGCTACTTAAAAGTTTATGCAAAATGATCACTCAAAGCTGTCACTCAAACAGTGATCTTTGAACGATCATCGGCCCGTGTAAATGGGCCTTTAGAGGTATAGGAAATTACACTTAATGGTCACTTTATTATACACCCATCTAGTAATGCTGTGGACCTTTTTCTGGCCTGTGTCATGGTATAGATTTCACTAGGTCTTGAAATCGGAATCCCCAGGGCAGGTGTGAAAGCAGCCTTAAGTCTTCTATGATTAGTAAAGTTATAACGACAATGTATTTTTCAATATTGCGAATATACGATGGTTTTAGGACGTACTGCTTGTCTTGCAACTAGTTAGAATGTTGAGACTCTCACTCCTTAGTAAAATAGTTAGATCTGTTCTGCCATTAATAGCAGACGCAGCATCCTCAATGGGTCTCTGCACAAAGTTGGATTGTTCCTGCAGAGAGCAGTGGGGCTTGTAATGTATCATTGGATGTCTGTTTGAAGTTGAATATTTGACAGGGATCAATAGATTTACACCCTCCTGTGGTGTCAATCTTGTAGCCAAGGAACAGACTGTTTTAGTGACTCACACTTTGTGTCTGGCATCCCCACACTCCCTTCTACAAGCCAAAGTCTTATCAAGCTAACCCAGGATATTTGTCACGATGGAGATGCAAAAGATTTCACTCCTTGGCATCAAATGGATCCATCAATAACATAAAATACTCGGACATAGTGTGAGGTAGTAAACTGGCGACCCTGCAAACGCTTTAGCAAGACTGATCATTCCTATATTTATCATCAACCATCAATATATTCAATAATGGGCATATTGTACCTTGAAATAGTAAAAGAATTTACAACGTAGCCTCCATTGAAATCTTCAACAAAGGCTTCCTGATGAATTATGTTGTTATTTCAAAGTCCATTAAAGGACGCCCCCTCCTGTTGCTGGATGCGGACAAGGGGCGGGGAGGGTGCAGGTTCTTAGCTCCACCCCCATCCCGCCCACTCCCATTGCAAAGAGCCGGAAGAAAGCAGAGAGGAGGTGAGTCGGGGAGTGGGAGGGAAGAGGAGGCAACGGCATTGCAGCCTCGGTGTATATGCGCCAGGGCCCGTGCTGTCTGACCGGGCGCACAAACATTAGATTTGTGCGTCCGTTCATGTGTTTTTACGGTGCCAGCGGGCACACGTACAAACGCCTACGGCCGTGTTAGAAGGGCCTCAGGTTAAAAAAGCTGTGCAAACTTTATAATCGCATAAGTATTCAAGAATTACAAAAACAACCCAATGAACTCATCTGCTAATAGACTAATTGTCTCGCTCTACAGCCTGCTGCTTGAAAGACGCAACCAGCATGTACAAATCCATTATGTGACAAGTGACAGGCTGGAAAGAAGGACTTCCTTGGAGTGTTCCTAATTTAAAAAAACTATTTGGTTTTGAGAAAAGTAAGTTGTAAGGAATTCTAACAAACAAGCTGCTCAATCTTCAATCCATACCTCGTTAGGCCGTGTCACCTACACAAAGGCTATTTCTAGTGAACTGCGGCCAAATAAAACCTATTCTTGAGGGTTGGTCTGGAATCTTGTGGGGTCTTTGAAAAAAAATGAGCATTTTTTTCCCCAAATCAGCTCAAACTTCAAAGGAATGTATCACTAATTGGTTTCTTAATCTGGCTACACTTAAAGTAATTATGTTGGCATTGTTACTTCTTTGTGCATTAATTAGATATGGTGGGGTTTTTGGCCACTGAGACTTTGTACATTCAAATTGTCTTAGAGCACAAGCTATTTTCACAACAAATTGCCCAAAAAGTGAAGAAAAACAAAAAACAGCTACCGGTAATTAACATCTGAACATAGAGATAAGCAGTGTTTGGAATATTTTGCTTTAGGTAAATTACAGCTCTAAGTTTTTATTTATTGACTTGATCCCATACCCTCATTTGGTGGTCATAACTCAACCTATTTTACCTTATGAGGAGGGTCTGCAGACACCCATAGCCTTCCATAACTACCATCATTCATAATCTCTCCTCTACTGCATCCATATACTCATTTAGAATCCATAGAGGAGTTTAAAAGGGGACTTGATGCCTTTCTGGAGAGGAAGGATGTTACAGGATAGAAATCTTAGGTTAATTGTTAATCTGGGTATACAGGCAGGTAGGAACTATTAGGGGTTGATCCAGAGATCAGTGTGATTGCCATTAGGAAGTAATTTCCCCCAAATGGGTTAATTGGCTCCTACCTCTTGGGTTTTTTTGCCTTCCTCTGGATCAACAACACAGGAGGATAACAGGCTGGACTAGATGGACATGGTCTTCATTCGGCCTTACATACTATGTTACATTAGCCCTCATTTATCAAACCTGTCTAATACTAAAACTGTTTTTGTTGCCCATAGTAGCCAATCAGATTTCTGCTTCCATTTTTTTAAATATTGTGGAAAAATGAAAGCAGAGATTTGATTGGTTGCTTTAAGTAGCAAAGACAATTTTACTGCTAAAGACATTTGATGAATGAGGCTCAGAGTTTATTTATGTAAACATTTCTATAGAAAAACAAAGTAATGGGAGATATGGAGAAAATGATTTATAGCAATGAACTTATGCCCTTATAACAAGCAGAGGGGTTCTAGAGTATGGAATCTATCATATAAAATAGTGGGAAATTAGGGTACAAAATATCCCTAAATTGTGTGTTATGGATGCTATACCAGTCCAGCCTTACTTGGATTCCATGCCGTAGAAGCATATCATCTGAGAATATTGAATCTAATAGGACTATCTCCTCTTAAAAATATTCTCATTGACCATAGTCCAAGACCATTTTGTCTTTGCTAAGTCAAGACTATATTAACTTAAGCCTTGTGTGGTACCATTGGGTCTCTTTGACCCCAGCCTTGTTCATTGCAGTCTTGCACTTTGAAAATGGTACCACATGAGGCATAGAGGACCTCATTGATGGGTTTGATAAACAAGGTCTTAAGTGAGGATTCAGATAAGGGGTCTGTGTCTGAGTGTTCTCATTTTCTATGTCCATTCATCAAGCACATCTCTACCCTCTTAAGCTCAGTAGTTTCAGCTATGCGAACATATATTTTAATGGGAACTATAATAATCACTCTAGATACAGTCGGTACTGCACTAAAGCTCTTTGTTCTCATCACAAATGGTCTCAGAATATTTTTGGGTGTCACCCATTGCCATACATGTTTCATACTGATTTAGCAAACAACTTCTTTGGGGACTCCAAATCCCATACGTATAACTGGTCTTCCAGCATCTAGATGATAAAACCTTGGCTAACCCTAATCTGGTAATATATCCCCTATCAGACATACGGTAGGTTCTTCACTAACCTAGTTTTTAGAATTCACTGTCTTCTTTTGGTTCTAAGTCAATAAACAGATTTTCTGTGTACTGTCATGGATTTCCATTGGTCATAAACAACTATAGACACACAGAGCACTGGTCTAGACCATTGTTATTGATGACATAGGTCAATTATACAGGCATCGGTGGTCAATTCTCAGTATGTTTTAATTTCATTTATTTTACTTTTTTTGTTTTTAAATATACTGCAGTCACATCCAAAGTAAGGGTAAAAGTTTAGGTGGGTGCTGCCTCAATTCATCTGAAGCTTATGAGCACTCTTAGCAGCTTAGTTGTTTCCACCTTACTGCTATTCCACAACGCAAATCACTCTGATAACAGAAATCAGCAAAATTCTATATTCAGCTTTAGGCCGGTGATACAGTGTCAGTATTTTGGCCATGGCATTGCATCCGTAATTCAAAACGGCATCCCGGCCTGTCTGTGAGTCAACTGACCCAAACTCCAAGCGGCATACATACTGCAGTGTTCGGGTCACAAGAGGCTGGGATGCACTTCCGTATTATGAATGCAAAATGGTGGCTGAAATACGGTAGTGTGTCACCAGCCTTAGGTGTTACCGAGGAGCTACCGAATATTATATCTAGAGGGGCATGTATTATTTTACTTTGATTTAGAGTTATGGTAAATAATGAATTTGCCACAATCCTTAAGGCCGCCTGCACACAGGCGGAAATGCCGCGGCGGTATTTCCCGCGGGATTTCCGCCGCTGAAAGTTTGCATAGGAGTGCATTACAATACGCACTCCTATGCAGACGGCCGCGGTTTGGCCGCGCGAAATCTCGCGCAGCAAATAAAACCGCGGCATGTCCTATTTTTGTGCGGGGCTCGCACTTACCCGGCCGCCGGCTCCGGTCTGCGCATGCGTCGGCTGCGAGGCAGCCGGCACATGAAAGAGCAGGGGCCGCCAGGCGCGGGTGAGTACGCGCTCGTCCCTGCAGGCTCTCGGGTCGGGTCCCGCGGCGAGAATTCTCGCTGCCGGATCCGACCCGCTCGTCTGCAGGCGGCCTAAACAATGTATTTTTTCTGGATTGCTTTATGAGAATGATATCACATAGTAGTCAACCTAATCCCAGCTAAAGAATGAAAACTGGAATGTGAAAATAACTAATGTCATTCTGATCAATCTCACACTTGAAGAATAGTGCAACACAGCCAACCAGAGTGTAGTATTTCCAATTTAATAACCAGTGGCCTGGATCTCAAAGAACAATGAGTTTCCATCATTATAATTCTGAAGTCCAACAGTCCCCTCAAGTACTATCATACCATCCCGTTAGTTTATTAAACAGCCAGTTTAGGGCCCGATGAGTTCTGGGGAAGATTCCTGGACCTTGGACGTAAAAGATAGAAAGGGGCACTAAGCCTCAATAGAAGAGAAATGTAGCAATGCTAAGAAGATAATGTTCTACAGAAACTTTCATATGAAGAGGGTCATCGAAGGGTGGCATCTAGGTAGATGGTATATGTGCTTCATTGGCAAGAAACTAATTCTACCCTACTTTCATCGCATGTCTTACAAAAACAGAGCCTATTGAATTTATGTGTAGCATGGTTTCTCAAAATAAAATTCTGACTATGATCCAGGACAAAACTAACAGTAATCTTTTCATTTAACCACCAGGGAAATGTGTCCATCATTATCCTAGAATGGTAGAGTTGGAAGGGACCTCCAGGGTCATCTGGTCCAACCCCCTGCTCAGTGCAGGATCACTAAATCATCCCAGACGGATGTCTGTCCAGCCTTTGTTTGAACACTTCCTTTGAAGGAGAACTCATCACCTGCCGTGGTAACCTGTTCCACTCATTGATCACCCTCACAAGCTGTTTCATTTTTAAGATGCGTTCTAGACTTTTCAGAGAGGAGCATTGACTTTTGACACAAGGGATAAAAGAAGGGGGATATACGGGAGGTTGGATAAGAGGAAGGGGCACTAACACTCAACAGAAGAAAAACTGGGCAATGGCAAGAAGGGAGAACTCAGTGGGGGTTCTAGAACCTTCTATGTGAAGAGGGTCAGCTAGGTGTGGAATCCAGGTATCAGTGTCTCATGGGGCAGGAGACTACAAATGCAGCTGGACCATTATGTAAGACAAGCTCTTGTACCTCTTGTGTCACCCGTATTTCCTCATAGTCTGTAAGCTCTTGCGAGCAGGACCCTCACCCCTATTGTTCACATACTCTAATACTGTATGTTATGTCTTACTTTGTCTATGTTCCCATGTTGGCGTTATATAAAAAAAATTATTATTATTACCCTACTCCCATCTCATGTTTTACAGAAATTGACACAATTGAACCCAAGAATACCATGTTTCCTTAAATCTACATTCTGCCCATGATCCAATACAAGGCACACAATGGGCTTTTTTTTCAGATACCAGGAAAATGTACCCATCGTTATTGCGTTTTTTTCCTTTTTAAGAACCCATTTCCAGTCTGCAAATATTCCGTCTCCAACACATGCACATGATACTTGAGAATGTGTGAGGTAGAAGATAATGGAAGATTTATTCAAGTCAACTGAATTTCAATAATCTTTTATGCCGGCAAATGAGCGTTCAATCATATTGTATAACACAAAATGGGTACAAAATTACACAAATAACAAAATTGGATCCTTAAGCTTTTGATTTTGAAATAGATCCATATTGTTATTATTCATCGCTGCCCTCAGTTCCGCAGCCTTGAGAATAAATGCAATCTTCTCTATAGCCTTAGTGCCACATTATTGTGTTCTCATTTGAAAAGGAGGAATATGTTCAGTCTCCCACGGAGATGCCTCGTTATCGGGCTATAAAAATATTGTATGATCCAGGTGCTACTTGACCGCTGACAACAGTGATATGCATTGATTAGTGGGAGATGAGAGGACTTACATGCAGAGTTAGAATGAATAGACAGTCAATGACAGCTGTCATATGGCTGCACTACCAATTAGCAATCTGTGGATCCAAGGTAGCAGAACTAAAGTCGACGACCATTTATCTAGCGTATAAAATAAGCTGCTGCAGCACACAAGGGGGATCCTGCTAAGGATTGTACGGCATAAAAGAAGGTCTCAGCACCTTCAGACAACAACAGTTGAAAGTAGAGGAAGATGTGATAAAGGTGGTGATAGTGGTAGTGGGGGTGATAGTGGTAGTGAGGGTAGTGGTGGTGATAATGGCAGTGATGGTGATAGCGGTAGTGAGGGTAGTGGTGGTGATAATGGCAGTGATGGTGATAGCGGTAGTGAGGGTAGTGGTGGTGATAATGGCAGTGATGGTGATAGCGGTAGTGAGGGTAGTGGTGGTGATAATGGCAGTGATGGTGATAGCGGTAGTGAGGGTAGTGGTGGTGATAATGGCAGTGATGGTGATAGCGGTAGTGAGGGTAGTGGTGGTGATAATGGCAGTGATGGTGATAGCGGTAGTGAGGGTAGTGGTGGTGATAATGGCAGTGATGGTGATAGCGGTAGTGAGGGTAGTGGTGGTGATAATGGCAGTGATGGTGATAGCGGTAGTGAGGGTAGTGGTGGTGATAATGGCAGTGATGGTGATAGCGGTAGTGAGGGTAGTGGTGGTGATAATGGCAGTGATGGTGATAGCGGTAGTGAGGGTAGTGGTGGTGATAATGGCAGTGATGGTGATAGTGGTAGTGAGGGTAGTGGTGGTGATAATGGCAGTGATGGTGATAGCGGTAGTGAGGGTAGTGGTGGTGATAATGGCAGTGATGGTGATAGCGGTAGTGAGGGTAGTGGTGGTGATAATGGCAGTGATGGTGATAGCGGTAGTGAGGGTAGTGGTGGTGATAATGGCAGTGATGGTGATAGCGGTAGTGAGGGTAGTGGTGGTGATAATGGCAGTGATGGTGATAGCGGTAGTGAGGGTAGTGGTGGTGATAATGGCAGTGATGGTGATAGCGGTAGTGAGGGTAGTGGTGGTGATAATGGCAGTGATGGTGATAGCGGTAGTGAGGGTAGTGGTGGTGATAATGGCAGTGATGGTGATAGCGGTAGTGGGGGTAGTTGTGGTGATAATGGCAGTGATGGTGATAGCGGTAGTGAGGGTAGTGGTGGTGATAATGGCAGTGATGGTGATAGCGGTAGTGAGGGTAGTGGTGGTGATAATGGCAGTGATGGTGATAGCGGTAGTGAGGGCAGTGGTGGTGATAATGGCAGTGATGGTGATAGCGGTAGTGAGGGTAGTGGTGGTGATAATGGCAGTGATGGTGATAGCGGTAGTGAGGGTAGTGGTGGTGATAATGGCAGTGATGGTGATAGCGGTAGTGAGGGTAGTGGTGGTGATAATGGCAGTGATGGTGATAGCGGTAGTGAGGGTAGTGGTGGTGATAATGGCAGTGATGGTGATAGCGGTAGTGAGGGTAGTGGTGGTGATAATGGCAGTGATGGTGATAGCGGTAGTGAGGGTAGTGGTGGTGATAATGGCAGTGATGGTGATAGCGGTAGTGAGGGTAGTGGTGGTGATAATGGCAGTGATGGTGATAGTGGTAGTGAGGGTAGTGGTGGTGATAATGGCAGTGATGGTGATAGCGGTAGTGATAATGGCAGTGATGGTGATAGCGGTAGTGGGGGTAGTGGTGGTGATAATGGCAGTGATGGTGATAGCGGTAGTGAGGGTAGTGGTGGTGATAATGGTAATGAGGGTAGTGGTGGTGATAATGGCAGTGTTGGTGATAGTGGTAGTGAGGGTAGTGGTGGTGATAATGGCAGTGATGGTGATAGTGGTAGTGAGGGTAGTGGTGGTGATAATGGCAGTGTTGGTGATAGTGGTAGTGAGGGTAGTGGTGGTGATAATGGCAGTGATGGTGATAGTGGTAGTGAGGGTAGTGGTGGTGATAATGGCAGTGATGGTGATAGCGGTAGTGAGGGTAGTGGTGGTGATAATGGCAGTGATGGTGATAGTGGTAGTGAGGGTAGTGGTGGTGATAATGGCAGTGTTGGTGATAGTGGTAGTGAGGGTAGTGGTGGTGATAATGGCAGTGATGGTGATAGCGGTAGTGAGGGTAGTGGTGGTGATAATGGCAGTGATGGTGATAGCGGTAGTGAGGGTAGTGGTGGTGATAATGGCAATGATGGTGATAGCGGTAGTGAGGGTAGTGGTGGTGATAATGGCAGTGATGGTGATAGTGGTAGTGAGGGTAGTGGTGGTGATAATGGCAGTGATGGTGATAGCGGTAGTGAGGGTAGTGGTGGTGATAATGGCAGTGATGGTGATAGCGGTAGTGAGGGTAGTGGTGGTGATAATGGCAGTGATGGTGATAGCGGTAGTGATAATGGCAGTGATGGTGATAGCGGTAGTGGGGGTAGTGGTGGTGATAATGGCAGTGATGGTGATAGCGGTAGTGAGGGTAGTGGTGGTGATAGTGGTAGTGAGGGTAGTGGTGGTGATAATGGCAGTGATGGTGATAGTGGTAGTGAGGGTAGTGGTGGTGATAATGGCAGTGATGGTGATAGTGGTAGTGAGGGTAGTGGTGGTGATAATGGCAGTGATGGTGATAGTGGTAGTGAGGGTAGTGGTGGTGATAATGGCAGTGATGGTGATAGTGAGGATAGTGGTGGTGATAATGGCAGTGATGGTGATAGTGAGGATAGTGGTGGTGATAATGGCAGTGATGGTGATAGTGGTAGTGAGGGTAGTGGTGGTGATAATGGCAGTGATGGTGATAGTGGTAGTGAGGGTAGTGGTGGTGATAATGGCAGTGATGGTGATAGCGGTAGTGAGGGTAGTGGTGGTGATAATGGCAGTGATGGTGATAGCAGTAGTGAGGGTAGTGGTGGTGATAATGGCAGTGATGGTGATAGCGGTAGTGGGGGTAGTGGTGGTGATAATGGTAATGAGGGTAGTGGTGGTGATAATGGCAGTGATGGTGATAGTGGTAGTGAGGGTAGTGGTGGTGATAATGGCAGTGATGGTGATAGTGGTAGTGAGGGTAGTGGTGGTGATAATGGCAGTGATGGTGATAGTGGTAGTGAGGGTAGTGGTGGTGATAATGGCAGTGATGGTGATAGTGGTAGTGAGGGTAGTGGTGGTGATAATGGCAGTGATGGTGATAGCGGTAGTGAGGGTAGTGGTGGTGATAATGGTAATGAGGGTAGAGGTGGTGATAATGGCGCAGGAGTAGCAATAATATTGGTGTATACACTGGTCGTTGTGGTGGCAGTGATAGTGGTGGATGTTGGGGTGATGATAATGGTGCAGTTGGTGGTGATTGTGGTAATGTTGATGATGATGATCAGCATTAGCACAATTCAAGATACTTTCCGCTTTACTTTCTTGAACCGATGTGAATAGTAGGATACACACTACCGGTAGGCAATGGGGTCTCCAAAAGGAAAATAACAGACCACCCGCTGTTCTCTAAATACATTCAATGGAGTACTAAAGGGCTGATTTAGCCCATTAGTACCTATGCAAAATGATGGCTCAAAACTGTCAGTTTCTGACAAGTTTTGAGCGATCATCTGTGTATGTAAATGCACCTTAAGATTTAGTGAGTTATCCTTCCTCCTGCATAAGAAGTGAAGTTCAAGTGTTACACAAAAGTTAACCTATGTGAAGTTGCAATTGTACTGCTGTTACTACTGCTGATATATGAGCAGTTCCTTAGAGGGGTTCTCAAGGAAATGAAAAAAAAAGGCCGTCATTCGTGCAGCCTGTGAGAACCCATCCTAGAATATAACTAGAATGGGTTGCATGCAGCTCGAGAACTGAGGGGGAGGAGTCTGGGCCAAACAAAGTCTAATAACATACTCTTCATTTCTGAAGAGGATGAGTGGAGTTGACAGTGGAGATGGAGTCTAATACTGCACTGCTCATTCTAGTCATGCTTATGGGAAGAAACAATGTGATTGTGGCCGTTTCTAGCATTGGATGAGGGTTGCAACCAACCAGGGCATGACTAGCTAGAAGTTGTTGGGGGCGTAGAAGAGATTCTGGCCGTATGGCTAACTAATTCATTAATGAGCTCCATCGTCTCATCAAGGCACCCCGCCCAGCAGCGTGTGTATTTCATCTATTCTCCCATTTTCTCTATTCCGGCCCATAGAAAGAACCAATGAGTAGAAGAGGGGAGGGGGGGGGGGGGGGGGGGGGGTTAAAGATGCTGAGCTCTGGAGTGCCGGGCCATAAAGTGGGCTTCTTACTGTGGGACCACAAAGGGAGCACTATAACTGTAGGGGCCACGAAGAGGACTTATTACAGTTGGATCACAAAGGTTGGTCATTACTCTAGATCACTAAGGGGGCATTGTTATGGTATTATAGTGGAACTTTACAGTGTGGGAATTATTGGAGCACTATTACTTTGTTGCCCCTCCTGTGACCTCGATCGTTGCACCATGGCCCAATACTCTCTGTATAGTCCATACACTTTAAACATACTAAGTATCAATAGTCTCTGAGGCAGAAGAAATACATCTTAACATTCTCATATTCATCGCTCTCCTGGAAACATTTCTTATCTTTGCATAAAAATGTTTTTTTTTCTTAAGCTTCAACTTTTTCTAGCAGAAAAGTGGCAATAATCAGAATCCGGGGCAGCTCCCACTTGCCGGTTAACATTTTATAATATGATTCTACAATATGCTGGGGTCAGAGGTTAATTAATTGTAATCCTGCAGGCTGCCTTGCTGCATGATAAATGTCTCTGCGCTGGGAAGTTGCAACCAATTCGGTCCATGGTATAATTACAATGTACAGACGGACAGCTGCTTATGGGAGAGGAACAATGCTGGGTTTTGGAGAGGTTGGAAAGCACATGTCTTAGGTCAGGGCCATAGGACACAAAGGGACTTTTGAAAATTCATTTCCTGGTTTTATGCAAAAAAACCTAATAGTAAAAGTTTTCATTCCACCCAAAAGCCTCAAAAACTGTCTTCATTTAATATAGATGTAGCAAGCGCCAAACGAATGATTGGCACGGTACAACACCTTATTTACATAGACAAGTGTTATCTATTGACTACTGGGCTACACAAATAGTGTTGGCGCGCTACGATAATTTCATACCATGCTGTGTTATTCAAGATAGCAAATGCTACATCTGTACTCACAGCGGAGAGTTTACTGTAGTTTGCTAACCACTTATCCCGCACTATATGTAAATACTGCTGTCCTATAGGGAAATAACAATAGCGTATTTGAATAGAAAGGCATGACTGCGCTATGTGATGTTCCATGGGGTCCTGGAACATGAATTTCAATTTTGCTTGTGCTATGGCTAAAGTAAGGACTCAGAAGTTCTAGTAGTATGTCCTATGCGAAAGCGTACTCAAAGTGGCCTAATTCTGCTACGATAGGGGCAGATCATCTTGGAAGTTATCTGCAGTAGATTCAGGTACCGATCCATGTTGGGCCTCTTTCAAGTATGCTTTCGCATAGACTGCACTACCAGAACTTGCATTTCCTTGCATCAGTCACAGTACTTAGAAGGAGAAATCTGCTTACCACATCTCCCTAACATAGTATGCTAGACTAAAAAAAGACATGTCTCCTTCTAGTTCAGCCTATTACTAGTTCAGCCGTCTCCCTGTTGATCCAGGGGAAGGCAAAAAACCCCAATAAGGTAGAAGCTAATTTTCCTCATTTTAGGGGAAAAAAGTTCCATCCCGACTCCAAAACTGGCAATCAGAATAATCCATGGGTCACTGACCCTTCTGAAATAATCAGTGACTATAACATGTAGTATTGTAATGCTCAACAAAGGCGACCAAGCCCCTCCTGTACTCTTATCGAATTTGCCATCACCACGTCCTCAGGCAGAGAGTTCCATACTCCCACTGCTCTTACAGTAAAGAACCCCCTTCTGTTTTGGTGTAGAAATCTTTCCTCTAGACCTAGAGGGTGCCTCCTGTTACAGTCACAGTCCTGGGTATAAATAGATCATGGGAGAGATCTCTGTATTGACCCATGATACAGCTATACATAGTTATTAGAGCGCCCCTTTTATCAAACTAAATTTTGATAACCTCTTCTTTCCTTCAAAAAATACCATAGAATTACAAATGGTAGGTACCATGTAACAACCTGTCTACGCTCAGACACATTTCGAGAGACACTTCTTTCTTGATCACAGCTAACAAACTCACATGGTATTCTTCTTAAAGTCAATTACGGACAAATCGTTATACATTTATATCGTATGTGCCCCATATATCATTTCCACAAGCTTGATTGAGACACTCAAAACCTAAAAAAAAAAATTGGTCTTGGGTAGAGATGAGCGAACGTACTCGGCCCCGCCCCTTTTTCGCCCGAATACCGCGATTTTCGAGTACTTCCATACTCGGGCGAAAAGATTTGGGGGGCGCCGTGGGTGAGTGGGGGGTTGCAGCGGGGAGTGAGGGGGAGAGGGAGAAAGAGAGGGCTCCCCCCTGTTCCCCGCTGCTACCCCCTGCGCCGCCACACCTCCCCCCGCCCCCCCCCCCCCAAATCTTTTCACCCGAGTACTGAAGTACTCGAAAATCGCGGTGCTCGATCGAGTAATTACTCGAAACGAGTAGGTTCGCTCATCTCTAATCCTGGGTATAAATAGATGATGGGAGAAATATCTGTATTGTCCCCTGATATAATTATACATAGTAATTGGGGCCCCTCAGCCTTCTTTTTTCAAAATAAATAACCCCAATTTTGATAAGCTCTCTTGGTATTGTATTCAACCCAACACATTTATTACTTTAGTTGGTCGTCTTTGAAGCCGCTCAAACTCTGAAATGTCTTTCTTTTGTACAAGTTTCCTGGTTAAAGCCTCTTTTGCCACTTTGCAGCCCAAGCCCCCAACTTATCCAGATCCATTTGCAACCATATACTGTTATCTTTTGTTTTAATTACTTTACATTCTTTTGTATCCTTTACAAATATTGATATTTTACCCTGCAATCTTTCCACCAGGTCATTAAGATGTCTCGGCACTCCTTCCTGGGTTAAACAGGTGACATTTAGTGGAGAGTTTACTTCATCACTCTGCATCCTGTCTGACATTAATTTTTCTCTGTGTATACACTGGAGAAAAAACTGTTTAATAGATTTGCTTTCTCTTTATCACCCTCTACAATTTTATCGACATTATTTATTAAAAGGCCCACACTTTCAGTATTAATCAAAGTGCTAATGACCACTTGTCTGTCAGTCCGTGTGTGCTGTGTGAGTTACATGCAGAGCCTAATAGCATCTGTGATGATGTCACCATTATGTAATCAGTTACTGGCTGTTAGCTCTGCTCCCTGATCACATGATGGTGACGTCATTACAGGTCCTTTATGCTCCTTGTGCACTGAATGAGGGATTATGGGCGGACTACATACCCCACAAACCTCTGTGGCCTCAGTTGCTATGGATACAGCAGTACTCAGTCTGGCAGTTTGTACCTGGTTGTGAGACAGCTGGACACCTGTATGGAGACTCCAATAAATTACCCCTCACAAATGTACACATATATAGCTGGTAGTGCACATTGACCAACAACATTGAAGCATAGTCCTTTATCGCTACCTTCACATCTCCTGAACGTGATATCATGTCATCTCAAGTGCTAGTGCCGCCAACACAAGTCCAGCCTTCATCTAATTGTCAACCGTTGTCCAGTGTGTGACGTGCACAAAGCAGAGCTGTGTGGCGCACTGCACCACCAGAAACATTGGTACTAAAATTTCCGAATAATTATTAGTCTTTATATAATTGAAGAATAGTTTGGGGTTAGTTTTATTCTCTTCAGCAATAAGTCTCTCTGTCTCCATCTTTGCTGCTTTTATCTGATTTTTACATTATTTATTTTTTTCCTTATAGGTTTTTAGTGCTTGTTCGCTGCCTTCTTGTTTTAGTGGTTAAAATGCTTTCTTTTTGTTGTTTATTGCCTGCTTTACAACTTTATTGAGTAACATTGCTTTACTTCAATTCCTCTATTCCTGTAAGGTATAAACCTCTCACAGGAAGTATTTAAAGTGCTTTAAACATTTCCCATTTATTGTCCGTACTCCTATTTTTGAGGACATTGTTTCAGTCAAAAATGTTAAAAGGCTGATCGAACTTTGTCTTCCTAAGGGTGACTGCCCACTACAGTTTTTTTCACTGCGAAACTCGCAGCGTTTTTTTTCTGCAGCGGTCTATGGGACTTGTAATGTTAAAATTGCGATCGCGCAAAATCACGATTTTGCGGTAAATTGTGATTTTGCGAGATCGTAATTTTAACATTACAAGTCCCATAGACCCCTGCAGGGAAAAAAAACGCTGTCAATTTCGCAGTGAAAAAAAACTGTAGTGGGCAGTCACCCTAAAGCTTAGTATTTTAATAGCTCCCTGATAAAAGTCCCTTTTGACAGACGAGTTGAAATGTATTATATTATAGTCATCGCTTCCCAGGTGCGCCTCAGCTTGCACCCCTGCTATTGTGTCAGATCTGTTGTTTAATATTAAGTTCAAAATGGCCGTCCCTCTAGTTGGGTCCTGTACAAGTTGGGTCCTGTACAAGTTGGGTAAGGTAATTATCTCGTTATGAGATCCAGAGGTTTCAGCTTCCCGATTTATATCTGGATATTTAAAGTCCCCCATAATAACGACCTCATTGTGATTTGATAATTCACCTATTTGCCTCAATAGATTTTTAGTAGCTTATGTTATATATAGTAGTCTATAGAAAACCCATATGAGCATTTTATTGTTGTTTCTCCCTTCATGTATTTCTACCCATAAAAAACTCCACATGTTCATCTCCCTCCAATATATCTTCCTGTAATGTGGGCTGGAAACAGGATTTTACATAAAGACAGACCCTCCCTCTTTTCGGTTTTTGTGATCCCTTGTGAACAGACTGTAACCCTGTAAGTTACAGCTTTCATCCAACCAGGTCTCCGTTATTCCCACTATGTGGTAGTTTTTCTCAGACACTGTTCCAGTTTGTCAAGCTTATTGGTCAGACTTTTAGCATTAGTCATCATTCAGTTTATAAGGTTTTGGCTACTTTTTTATTTTCAGTGTATCCTTACTAACTGTTCTAACCCCTCCCACCACTCCACCCCCATTTCCATTACTTAGTCCCAGGTCACTGTCTACACCATCTTCCCCTCTATCACTCTGGTTCCCCTCTTCCTAATCCCTAGTTTAAATACTCCTCCAACCTTCTGGTGGTCAGAGGGCACGTCGTGCTGCAGCGGTGCTAATCCTGTAATGGCATCCCTCTCATCTGCCAACTTTGCAAAATTGTTAGGATTTGCCAGTTCAGGACTAGCTTCCCTGATTCTCTTCCCTCAACCGCTCCTCCTGTCACCCAGCTAGCTGCCTGATCATCCTACTCTCACAAACTACTGTCCACCCCAGGGGCATAATTAGAGGCTCATGAGCCCAGGTGCAGAAGCTTGGGCCCCCCTCCCCATGCCCTTAGGCTGGTTTTACAAGGGCGATCGCAAAATTGCAGCAATATTGCAATTTTCCTCATGGTTTTCACAAAAGCATCGCTGCCGCTTGTAGTTTTCTTGTGAGAAAGACAATAGGAGTTTCTAATGTTAAAAATCGCATTGCACTAAAATCGCAAGTTCGTGCGATAAAACGAAGGCTCCATAGGGAAACATGGGCGATAAAAAAGAGCAGAACGCATAAAGATGGGGCAGGCAGCGCTTTGTTTCCCCACGCAACATCACATAAGTAAAAACATCGAAAATGTGAAAGAAACCATTGAAAAGCCGGGGCTTCATAATTCTGCGTTATCGCCCGTGTGAGACTGGTCTTGGGGTCTGTGCCCACGTAGTGGGAAACGGGTATTGTTTCAATCGGACGATCCGCGCAAAACCACAAAAGAAAATTGGAAAGGTGAAATCTGCTGCGGATACACATAAAAACCTGCGCCAAAGCCTTCACCAATGGCGCGGATTTTGACATTTTTTTCTGATGTGGTTTTGATCCGGAACTTCGTGTAAATTGTCCGCTGCGGACAATCTGCGCCATTTTACGTACTTGGGAACATACCCTTAGGCCACTTTCACACACAACGCGTTTTTACAGCGTTTACCGCGGCGTTTCAAACACTACAGTAAATGCTGTACAACGCCTGCATTGAGTTCAATGGAACTTGGCAGACTAGCGTTCGGATGAGGCGTTTCTAACAGCGCCATTTTCCAGAGTTGTCTGCTATATTTTCATGTGTTTAAGCACTTTTTACACCTCATCGCCCATCATAATGATGGGGTGCGTAAAGATCTCCGTGTAGAGCCGTACAACGTGTTCTTAAACACCACTCAAAATCACGGCTTTTGAAACGCAGCGTTTCACTGATGGTGTCTGACCGTGGCTTTAGGCCGCTCTCACACGGGCGCTCGGCAAAACCCTGCCATTTTGATTGCGGTATTTTGTTGTAATTTTACTTTTGTTTTTGGCCCATACCGGGTTTTAGCGCACAAAATTATTGATGAGGAGCGCTAAAAGTGGCAAAATAGAGCAAACAACGCTCGAAATCCAGCGACCGTCTGCGAGGCTCCATTAAAAACAATGGGAGTGTTTTACCGCGATTACCGCGGCGTTTAAAGAGCCACGGTAATCAGCACCTGTGTGAGGATGGGCTTATGACTGTCCCATCACACAGGATGCCCATGCATGGTTCATCCCTGCCCCTTCATGGCTGTCTCTGCCCCTTCTGACACAGGATGCCCATGCATGGTTCACCCCCTGCCCCTTCATGGCTGTCTCTGCCCCTTCTGACACAGGATGCCCATGCATGGTTCACCCCTGCCCCTTCATGGCTGTCTCTGCCCCTTCTGACACAGGATGCCCATGCATGGTTCACCCCCTGCCCCTTCATGGCTGTCTCTCCCCCTTCTGACACAGGATGCCCATGCATGGTTCACCCCCTGCCCCTTCATGGCTGTCTCTGCCCCTTCTGACACAGGATGCCCATGCATGGTTCATCCTCTGCCCCTTCATGGCTGTCTCTCCCCCTTCTGACACAGGATGCCCATGCATGGTTCATCCTCTGCCCCTTCATGGCTGTCTCTCCCCCTTCTGACACAGGATGCCCATGCATGGTTCATCCCCTGCCCCTTCATGGCTGTCTCTGCCCCTTCTGACACAGGATGCCCATGCATGGTTCACCCCCTGCCCCTTCATGGCTGTCTCTGCCCCTTCTGACACAGGATGCCCATGCATGGTTCACCCCCTGCCCCTTCATGGCTGTCTCTGCCCCTTCTGACACAGGATGCCCATGCATGGTTCACCCCCTGCCCCTTCATGGCTGTCACTGCCCCTTCTGACACAGGATGCCCATGCATGGTTCACCCCCTGCCCCTTCATGGCCGTCTCTCCCCCCTTCTGACACAGGATGCCCATGCATGTTTCACCCCCTGCCCCTTCATGGCCGTCTCTCCCCCCTTCTGACACAGGATGCCCATGCATGGTTCATCCCCTGCCCCTACATGGCTGTCTCTACCCCTTCTGACACAGGATGCCCATGCATGGTTCATCCCCTGCCCCTACATGGCTGTCTCTACCCCTTCTGACACAGGATGCCCATGCATGTTTCACCCCCTGCCCCTTCATGGCTGTCTCTGCCCCTTCTGACACAGGATGCCCATGCATGGTTCACCCCCTGCCCCTTCATGGCTGTCTCTGCCCCTTCTGACACAGGATGCCCATGCATGGTTCACCCCCTGCCCCTTCATGGCCGTCTCTGCCCCTTCTGACACAGGATGCCCATGCATGGTTCACCCCCTGCCCCTCCATGGCTGTCTCTCCCCCTTCTGACACAGGATGCCCATGCATGGTTCACCCCCTGCCCCTTTCATGGCTGTCTCTCCCCCTTCTGACAGAGGATGCCCATGCATGGTTCACCCCCTGCCCCTTTCATGGCTGTCTCCCCCCTTCTGACACAGGATGCCCCCACCTGTTCTCTCCCCCTCCCACACTGCCTGCTGCTCTGACCCCCCTCCCCCACTGAGGCAGACATGTGTGAGTCACTACTTACACTTTCTGTCAGGCTGCTCCCGCTGTGTGTCGGCCGCTCCACCTCCATTCCCCTGCTGGCTGAGGATGTGACTGTAGGAGCCGGGGGAGGGCTGCATGATGTAAAGCCCTCGGTCTGCCTGCTGACTGCCCTTCTCTAGGTCCTCTGTGCACCGCGGGGAGCTTCTCCTGCACGGAGACACTTCCCCCCGGACCTCCGCTCAGACTCCTCCCCTCTGGTGATCGTGGAGGAGAACAAGACAGGGGAGGAGACTGAGCGGAGGTCCGGGAGGAGGCGCCGGCGTGCAGGAGAAGCTGCAGAGCGCCAAGTGACAGTAACTCTGCAGTCAGTCAGCGAGTGGAAAAGGGGCCCTCTGGCTTAGGGGCGACCCCAGCGACTCCTATATGTACGCCAGTGGTCCTCCCCCACATCTACCCCAGACAGTGCCTGCTCAGTGAGCAGCAAACCCCTTTCTATGGTACCAATGGATCTCACTGTGACAAGCCACACATTTAGGTCTAAGATCTGGGCTTCCACATGTTCCACGCTCACATCTCATACAGCAGTATGCAGCCAGCAGTTCGGGCACCGCATACATGGCCCCAGATGTACACTGGACCGCATTGTCAATCATGGAGCACGTTCTAAATGGGTATGGTACAGAGAGATTAGATACAACGTAATATATGCAAAAATTCAAATAGATAAGCAATGAATAATACAAGGGACTCTTCCAAAGTCCGTGAACCCAAAGTCACCAATCCCAAGTCACACACTTAGAATACAGCGCACACTCGCTTATGTTTGCTTTATATAGCACTTATCAGTAAAACTTCTGCTCCTCCTCTGCTTGGAAATGCTACTCTTCAACTTTGCAATTGGGTTTTACTCTATATATTACAGGGGCCACAACACAAAGTTGAAATCCATGTTCCGAGGCCCCTAGGGGCCACTGCGCAATACCACCATATAGCGCATCCATGCATTCCTATTCAAGTACTCTCTTGTTATTTCAATATAGGACACCAGTATTGCGATATAGCACTGGATCGGCCTTTTTGACTCCGTCCTGTACTTCTCACATATATAGATCATCATTTGGGAGATATATTCAAAAGCAGCTCAAATATCTCTTCTGGTGATTAGTTACAATGTATCAGTGCAAATCAGATGTATCAGCATGGAATCCAGACTGTTTTGATCATAGAGAATTGTCTAGACTACATACTCAGGATAGGTCATCAATAGTTGATCGGCTGGGGTCGGTCCGTCGCTCGGGACCCCGACTGATCAGCTAATTGTGCGACCGTTGACAGCGCTGCAATTACACAGAGGTCAGAGTGGAAGTCTCTGCTCCGACCTCCATGAATTGGCCGGCACTTGTAACTGCAGGTACGGCTGGCTTTGATTTCAATGAGAGACAGGCCTGCAGTTACAAGCGCCGGCCACTACACAGAGGGCAGTGCAGAGACTTCTGCTGCTTCCACTCCGACCACTTCTGATGCCCATAACTTTTTCTCTTGCAGGTTGATAGGCTGTATGAGGGCTTGTTTTTTTATGGGCTGAGCTGTAGTTTCTATTGCTTTCAAAGTTTGCCTTTTTCATAGTTTTTTATTACATTTTATACTCGGGGACAGGGTCGGCAAACAAGCGCAGTTCTGGCGTTGCATTTTTTTAATTAAATTCACCTTGTAAGATAAATAATGTGACATTTTAATAAACTAGACTTTTATGAACGTGGCAGTAACAATTAAAAAAAAGTTTCTATTTTTTGATGTGATAACTGGGAAAAAGGCTTTTTTAAGTTTATAGTATTTTTAAATTTACCAATAATTGAAAAAAAAAAACTTGCCCTGCCAAACAGGAAGGAACAGGAGGCCTAATAGAAAGAAATCCATGGCAGGTCTGGAGGCTTTTACAAGGCCCAGACTACCATAGCAACCAAACAGCAGCTCTGCAATCTCACTTTGAGGCTGAGTTTTCACAGCCGGCCGATATACACTGCTTCTCTGATGCATAGGTTTACAATGTATAAGTTCACATGGGCGTAAAAGTGCCCGGCCGGCGTAGTGCATTTCGGCCGAGCGCTTTTACACCGCTGCCAGCTGAATAGACTCCTATGGGAGCCTATGACAGCTGCCGGAGAAAGGAGGTGGGAGGGAGTTTAGCAGCGTGACTGCTAAACTCCCACCACCTTCCCTGGTCCGCTCCGCCTCTTGACGGATGTTTGCAATGGGAGAGGATGTGGTGGGGGCGGAGCTAGTTGCGGAGCTCCCGCTCCACCCTGACCCCTCCCAGTTGCTGGCTCTAACAAGGGGCGGAGAGAGGGCGGGAGCCTAGCTGAGCTAAACTTTCTCCCCCCCACCCAACGACACTGCGGGCTTGGCGTATCTGCGCCAGGCCAGGGCCGTCTGAACGAGCACACAAACGTTAGATTTGTGCGCCCATTCAGGCATTTTTATGTCGCGAAGGGGTTAAATAGGCAGTGTTATTTCACAAACTTTGAATGGAGCAATACAACAAGTGAGTATACGGAAGTTTGCAGTATAATCTCATGTATACACACATGCAGTTTATTCTGAAAAGGCATCTAAAATGACAGGTATACTTTTAACCCTTTGCAATCCAATTTTGGATTCAGGGTTTCCTAGAGGGTTTTCTCTTTCTGCCATTATACAATGGCGCCATCTGCTGGCTAGAGTCAGTACTGCGGTATAGGACATGCTGGAGAGGCCCCCGTCAACAGAGCGGCCAGTAATATACAGTAAGAGTACCCTGCCAGACGTCTTCTGACATCGGAGCTATACAGCCCTCATTCAGAATGTCTGAAGACGTCAGACAGTGGATTGGAAAGGGTTAATGGGGGTCATTAACCGAGATCGGCTAATACCGTTCTGGAATCTCCCTAATATTGTTGTAGGGGTGATGTATGTAGTGATAAAATGACATGATTTATCGGTATTCGGAGAGCTCTCCTGTATGAGCTACTTTTGAGCTACTTTAGCTAAATTCTGACTTTTTCATTTTAGATGAGTCGCCTTTCTCTTTAAATTTCTGCTCCATGGTTTTGCATTGTGAGCGAAAATCACCATCAGTTGTGCAATTTTTCCTGAGTCTCCTAGACTGACCATATGGTACGCAGAGCAGCCATTTTTGTCATGGGATCTCCTGACGTCCTTAAGGCTGCTACTGTTCACTGCTTTACAATATGTTTGGGCTTTAATGTTGTCGCCGATGCTTAATGCAAAGATATTCCATTTTTTTCAACAAAACGTAACCCTGAAAATGAGACCCACTATTGGTTGTTGTGAAAATACGGTCGGCAGTGAACGTGTCAACTTCAGCCTCCGACCATATAAAAAACACGTCATCCATATATCGTTAGAAACAATGTGGGAAATTTATGACTCGATAACTCAAATTTTGGTGGAAAAGTTATATCACTTTTAAGAAAGGAGATCTGGCTGGTCAGGAGGGTCCGCGGCCGTGCCAATGGATTTATGTACGATTTATGCCAGTTTGTGGCATAAATTACACCATCTAACTGCTTCAACTTGTAGCTAAAAGGTAGTCCCCTGGTCAAGCCCCGAGTCATGACTGACTCCTAGGGTGACGTCACATTGTGACATTTTCTTGGCAGACTGTTTCTGCGGGGTGGTTTGCCATTGCCTTCCCCGGTCATCTTTTACCCCCCAGCAAGCTGGGTACTCATTTTACCGACCTCGGAAGGGTGAAAGGCTGAGTCAACCTTGAGCCGGCTACCTGAACCATGTGGGGATTGAACCCGCAACCTTCGGGTCGTAAGCGAAAGCTTAGGACTGCATTTCTGCTGGACAGCCAGAGATGTGGCCTAATATATCTGTATGTCTCTTCATGCATTAGTCACATCTTGCACCTGCCGTATCATATAAGACTGATATATGAAATGTTAGTCTTAATAAATCTCCTGCAATAGTCTTACCAGACCAAGCATGATTGTCATAAATGTATGAGTTCTCAAGGTCCACAATGTACAAAATTTGCAACACTTGGTGCAAACCCCATGTCTATAGCGTCCCTCGGTGCATGAAAATTCAGTTTATCATTGCCGGGATTTTTAAGTAACAAGGAGTTACCCAGGCAGCATCGGCTGTCAGTGCTGGGATACATTCTGAAGTTGGAGTGGAAGCACTGCTCCGACCACTGTGTAGTGGCCGGAGCTCGTAATTTCAAGCACGCTGTCATTGAAATCAATGGGCCCCCAGCCTGCAATTACAAGTGCAGCACCCATTGATATCAATAAGAGCTGCACTTGCAGTCATGAGCACAGGCTACTACACAGGGTCGGAGCAGTACTTCCTCTCCAACCCCAGTGTATCCCAGCGTCCGCTTCCTGGATAAGCCCTTTAATGTTCAACGTGTTGCTATTAATGAACCAATAATTCTCAATAACCAGGTTATGTGTGCCCCACACTTCAGATGACATGATATGGGATTTGGCTGCTAGTGCTCGATTTGTTCAGCACTGCATCTGCTGGAGCATAAGCAATCCAGCAGGTTACATGACTCACTCTATAGTGTCAGGCATTACTCTGGGAGTAATCCAAGAGTGCAATGATGAATATACCCCATAAGAAATGAAAGCTGTGCTCTAATTGGTTGCGGTGGGCAACAAAGACCATTTTTGTTTTAGGGAGTTTGATAAATCATTTTGTGTCAATATGAAATGTACATCCTCCAAGAGTCAAATTCCTTCTGTGTGGAGGGGATACTTGGAATGCTGTAAATAAGAAAGATCTTTCTTATTTGCATACATTTCCCAGAGGAGCATTGCCTTATAAGTCTCCTTACTCATCTTTTATGTGTCCCCACACCCCTTCTGGGTGCTCTCCTTGGGGAGAGACTATACCATCCCCTGACCCACTCACCCCTTAGGTGACTTCACACACTTTTTGGGTGCTCTCCTTAAGGAGACACGACACCGCTTCTGACCCTTGGAATGTTGTGAAACATGTTTCCACCGATCCAACTCCTAGGTTGGGTAGAACATGTGAATAGAATGAGTCAATGTCCAACGCCATTTAGTGTCCCCTAGCACATGAGTGTGAATGGAAGGCTATGTTTGTCAGATATTTTTGCAATAATATTTCAATGTGTTGAGATAACGGATTTGTTAATCCCTTCCCAACCGCCCCATGACTCGTTAATCCCTTCCCGACCGCCCCATGACTCGTTAATCCCTTCCCGACCGCCCCATGACTCGTTAATCCCTTCCCGACCGCCCCATGACTCGTTAATCCCTTCCCGACCGCCCCATGTAAATAAATGGTGGCTAGAAGTGGACCAGTCTGCAGAACTATCATATGTTTATGGTCTCCCTTCCTCAGGAGTCACAGAGTTCCTGCTTCAAGGGGTGTTCGAATATAGCTGTAACTAACAGCCTCGGGTCTGGATATTGACATCGGAACCTGATTGTTTCTGGTCCTGATAACAACTGGATCAGAAACTATTTATTTTCTATCCAATGCCAGACGCTCTTATGAAGCAGGAACGCTGTTCTCAAGACTCGTGAGCGCTCAGCTGTCATTAACATAGAGACCTGAACGCTGGGTCCCAATGACGAAGGGCTTTTAAGCTTTCACATGCAGCAATGGTCTGGGGAAGGAGTACCCAACCACGACTGAAGACATAAATATGGCTCCCTCTTGTACTTTTTCTTGCAAGCAATTCCCTGAGATTTCCTTGATTGGTTCTTTCTTGAAGCAAGCAAGTCCTGATGAAGTGATTGCCAGGAAAAAGACAATCATGGTAATCACAGGAAAAGTTGGCAGGGTAGGGGCACTAAAGCGGGTGCGATATGTAGGAAAACCATGACATCATGTGACCAGGGTGGTTTATAAATCGCAAAACTGTTGCCAAGTGCAAAATCACAGCAAAATCAAGGGATCATTTAATATAAAAGCCACAATAGCCACATGCCAACAGTTTTCAGACTTGTGCTGTTCTGGGTGTCTCTACCTCAACAACTGCAGCTATACTGTATATACTCTCCTCCCTATCTGCCCTGTCAGATCTGAGTCCATATATACAGTACAGCTGGTAGGAGTGTGTAGTACAGTGTTTAAGAGACCCTGTCATATACTTTTATCTCTATGAGCTAAGCTTATGGGCTGAAAGTAGAGGACCCACTGATTCCGGAGGTGGAAGAGTTACACTTAACTTCACCGTAGTTCCCTTGGTGTCCTAAATCAGTGTTTCTTGACTCCAGCCCTCATGCCCCCCCAACAGGTCCTGTTTTCAGGATTTCCTCAGTGTTGCACAGGTGATGTAATTATTGTCAGTGCCTCAGACATTGCCACAGGTGTTCTTACTATAGGATATATCAGGAAAACATGACCTGTTGGGGGGGCTCCAGACTGGAGTTGGGAGACACTGCCCTAAAGGACCAGACAATTTTTAGGGATTTTACCCATGTGGTGGTTTAACTGCTCTATTTTTTTCTGCGTTTGTTTTTCGTGATATATAGGGCTATTTTTTGTCTCTGTCTTTTTTTTTTACCTGTCTTAAGGTTAAAAAGATAAAAAAAACAATATTTTTTAATTTATAGATATTTTTTTTATTAGTATGTTTATGCTAAAATAAAGTACAAGAATGGGTTCCTCATTTAGTTTAGGATGCTTTAATATATATTTGCATAGTCTCAGATCACATGGCGCATACGGTGGCAGTTTGGGTTGGCGTTGGCGGTGCGTCATTTTCTTTTTTATATATTTTTATTTTTTTACTTATTTTATTAACTATTTTTTAACATATAAGAGTTCTGGGGGTCATTTACATTGTGTGTTTTTTTTTATTTCATACTTTTCCAATATAACTGGAGTATCCACATGTGCAGCATCCCCCTAGTGTGACAATAGTCACTGCTAGGACCCTGCAGCTCTGTCTTGGCAGGGAGCACCTACAGTCACGTGATCGTCAGGTTGAATAGCGTAAGTAACACTTCCACTTTCTCTCTTCACTACATAGCACTCACTGAGTGCTTTGTATCCTGTAAAGGAGAAAGCAGAAGCTGTTATAAACCGCTTCTACCTTCTCCTCCGGGTCTTTGGCTGTCACTAAAAGCTAAGAACCTGACCCACTCCTGCTACATTGCAGGAGCTTTAATCCCACGCTATATTCGATTGGGGTTAAAGCCCAGGACCGAGCTCCATAAATTTACTGTGCTTGATCCTTAAGAGGTTAATGACTAGAGATGAGCGAGCACCCAAATGCTCGAGTCCGCATTATTCGAGTCGAGCTTTTCGTAAAATTCGAGAGCTCTACTCGAGTAACGAACCCCATTGGCTACAATGGTAGACTCGAGCATTTTTGTTTGTGGGACGCCGGAAGCCGAGCTTTATTATTTTTTTTTCCTAGGTTCGTCTCTCTCTCTCTCCCCCTGCCTGCCAGACAAAAAATTTGCCAATGACGCACGCTGCGTCGTGGTGGGGAGGGGCCAAAACAGGTACGTCACAGCGGGGAGGGGCCAAAAACAGGGGCGGGGTCGAACACGATGCTCGTTTGAGTAACGAGTCCATTGTGTACGCTAATACTCGAACGAGCATCAAGCTCGGCAGAGTATGTTCACTCAACTCTCATAATGACCCATTGAGCATTGGAAATACTTGTACAGACTGGGCCTAATTCTATATGTAAAAGGTTTGTCTACTTTGTACCATAGCACAAAAGGTTAAATGAATGGGAGTTGATTTTTGATTGGTACAAATGTGTCCACGCTAACATTAGCTTTAATTTGGTTAAGGACTGCAATTTCTCATGAAACCAACTCAATATAATATCGCAACATGCTTGCAAAACCCTTGAATTCTGCAATTCAGAACACAACCACTGTGTAGCCACAATAGACACATAGAAGATAGAGATCTCACAAAGTACGTTCATGTTGTTCAGAAAAACTGGTCATCTGGTGACACACATACTGAACGTGAACATATCCAGCCGAGAGGAAAGGTAAGACACATCTGTACTTCTAAAGCCAGTAGCTAAATACAGATGTGTGCTTCCTTGCCTTTCCTCTTGGCTGGCTATAATCAGATAAAGTATGCGGGTGATTGGGGGGGTGCTGGCGTTATGGCGCGGTGGTGACAAAAAAAAACTTTTCCTAACAAACATAATGGTTAAAGGGGTTGTCCCGCGCCGAAACGGTTTTGTTTTTTTTTTCAATAGCCCCCCCGTTCGGCGCGAGACAAACCTGATGCATGTTATAAAAAAAAAACCGTCCAGTACTTACCCAAATCCCCGCGCTCCGGCGACTTCTTACTTACCTTAGTAAGATGGCCGCCGGGATCTTCACCCACGATGCACCGCGGGTCTTCTCCCATGGTGCACCGTGGGCTCTGTGCGCTCCATTGCCGATTCCAGCCTCCTGATTGGCTGGAATCGCCACACGTGACGGGGCGGAGCTACAAGGAGCAGCTCTCCGGCACAAGCGGCCCCATTCGGAAGGGAGAAGACCGGACTGCGCAAGCGCGTCTAATCGGGCGATTAGACGCTGAGATTAGACGGCACCATGGAGACGAGGACGCTAGCAATGGAACAGGTAAGTGAATAACTTCTGTATGGCTCATAATTAATGCACGATATACATTACAAAGTGCATTAATATGGCCATACAGAAGTGTATAACCCCACTTGCTTTCGCGGGACAACCCCTTTAACTGTCTACACTCCATAGGAGGACACTCATACTTTAAACATTCTAAACCGGAAAAACACACTAATAACATGTATTCACATAACTATGTCTGGGGAGCACCTTAGCGGGACAAGGCACTTCGAACTTCAAATATTACTAAGCGCTGTCTTCGTAGCACTCCATAGTCAATGCCACTACTCAGAGTGCCTTGTTGTCCTGTTATAGTATATCACATATCTTCACATGGCATCACTTCGCACATGGTGCTTTACATAACATATTATATCCTACTACTAAACATACGATACTGCGTTGCCACAATTCCCGCATTCCATTTATCACAGTCCCTGGGGAGATACTCCTTCAGTCATATCAGTTCATTATAGTACCTACAGTGTGCACAATTTTGCGTCAAATTGGTCTGACATATTCTGTAGTATTGCTTCATGTTTTCAGGTCGATAGCTCTGTTGTCTGTTTCAGCATCAAGTCCCCTCCTTCAGCCCCTGGTCATCAAAGCCCTTTAGTGTCTACATTTTCAGCCCTCTGGTCATCGGGGCTTTTTTGGTGGCCTCCACTGCACTGATCCCCAGCCCTGGGACAGCACTGCTCACAGTGCTCCCATTATACAGCGCCCACTGCCGAGTCACTGGCCCACTACTGTGTCTCTGCTGGGCTCACTATCCTGTGTTCTACTAGATAGCGCGTACTGCTGTTCAGTCTCTTTAGCTGTGTCACACACATTCTGCAGGCTCTTATGTACTGCTCCTCCGTGTCCACTTGTAATACAGCTGTAATAACTTATATCGCCATGATGGCCACTGTGACATCACCCAAGGGCTGAGCTTAGTATACATTCACAGCCCCAGCACAGAGGCAGTCCTTGAGAGTTCCAAGACCATTCTGAGGACAGGGCCAAAAGCCCTTTTCACTCCAGAGACACAAAAATCATGTGACCTCTGTCTTTGAAAGTCCTTGAATATATAGACGTCTACTCATGAATAGGCAGGCACATCAAAAGGGCTTTAACCCTTTACGTTCCCCCCTTGCATGGGTCATAAGATGACTAGCTTTTTGAAAGCAACATGATTTTGTGATTTTCTGTCATGAGATGCCTATCTTATATATGTTTATTGTTAACCCAGCAGTTGTGTTATGATCGTTTTACTGAAAATTAGACCTATCCTGAAAATAAGCTGTAGCCGGATTTTTGGGGATTTTTGGGGAGGCATGAAATGTAAGCCCTACCCCAAAAATAATCCCTAGTAACAATACATAAAAAGGAATACATTACCTAACAGACGCAGTGCGGGTCCCTCCCACTGCTTTCCGTAGCTCCGGAGTCCCGCAATCCTTGGCCGCTCATACAAAATCAGTTCCTGGTTATGGGATTCATAAATCCTGCCTCCAGGAAGTGATGTCTCTGATTGGTTCTCGAGCGCTGCTCAGCCAATCAATGCAGTGCTTGATAAACCAATCACAGCCATCGCATTAGCTCATCGAGCACTGTATTGATTGGCTGAGCAGTGGTCGAAGAACCAATCAACAGCCGTTGCATTGTGAAGGCGGGATTTATGAATTGGCGGGCCGCGACTCAGCCAATTCAGAAATCCCGCCTCCACAACGTGACAGCTGTGATTGGTTCTTTAACCGCTGCTCAGCCAATCAATACAGCGGTCAATGAAACAATGTGTTGCCTGTGATTGGTTCAACGAGCGCTGCATTGATTGGCTGAGCAGCGCTCGAGAACCAATCAGAGCCATCGCTTCCTTAAGGTGCAATATAAGAATTCCATAGCCAGGAAGTGATGTTGTATGAGCAGCTGATGACTGTGGGACTCCGGAGCTCTGAAGAGCAGTGGGAGGCACCTGGACTGAGCCTGCTATGTAATAATAAGACCTCCCACAAAAAAGACCTAGCGCCTCTTTTGGAGCACGACCCATCTTCATGACTCGGAGCTCAGTTCCAAGTCAAACCTCATGAACCTGGTGACAGAATCCCTTTAGCTAAATTAGAACTAAAGCAAGGTTGGACACACCTATACTTCAGGCATGGAGAACCACAAGCATCACTTCTTGGCAACTATGAATACTTTGCAATACTTTGTCTTCACTGCAGAGGAAACAAGAACCTACTGTCATGCCTGTGTCCTGAAATCTGTTGTACTACAGGTTCCCTGGAGCTTTTTGTTTGGTTATGTCGCTAGACTCCTGGTTAGTGTAGGAACTAGTGGTATTGCCAGGAACCATGACGTGGCCGGATAGCTTCCATATTTTTCGCCCCAATAGGGGATGGCCCAGCGGTTTTTGGATTTGGGCCGTTGCTGCCCCTAGAAACCCATGCACCCATGCTAGGACACATGCCACCCCCGACAAGGACAACTGGACAGGAAAAGACGACACCCAGAGCCATAATCCCACCATACAGCGGCCAATACACAAACACTAGTAGCAGATGTTAATGCTATAAATGCCAGGTATTTGTTGACATTTTTGCCAAAATATGGAAGCTAGTGGGCCATGTCACGGCTCCAGGCAATACCGCTAGTCCCTACACTAACCCTGAGTCCAGCAACATAACCAAACAAAACCACAACACACAAACCTTTCTTGCAGCCACCACACATAGAACCTGCTCATACCACACACAGAGAGAGAATGAGAACAGAGAAAGCTGACCACACCCACACCTGGGAAGACAGCTGACCACATCCACACCTGGGAAGACAGCTTTATGTGCATAGACCTATGGTGATTGGCTGACTGGAGACACACACACACCCAGCCAGCACAAACCCCCACACCTGAGCAGGAAAGCTCCAGTGATCCTGTAGTACAATAGATCTCAGGAGGCAGATGTGACACCTACATTATGCTTTCCCTACTGCTAATGGTTTGTACGTAGATCCCTTTAATGACCCTCACTGTGAACTGGATATTTCTTTTAAGTTTCAGTTAAAAAAGTACATTGGGAAGTTCACTCTCCAAGCAGATTTCCTCAGTTACTGCTCACATTGTCACTAATTGTCTGCTGTTTTCTATTTTACACCTGACATATGAAAAGCTCCTGGCGATGGGACGGTGGTGAGGAGCGGGTTATTCTCACTTTTGATGAATCCGTGTAATTAGTGTTGCTGAAATAAATAATGTGCATTAATGATGGTGGAGCTGTAAAGGATGAGGCAGAAGACAGCTGTTACCCGTTAAATACTTCATTAGGATCAGGAAACACCTTCCTTTTCCTGTATGATGTGCTGCTATTGAAAGAGTAACACTTCCTAGAAAAGAAGCTTCTGTGTGTTAGGAAACTGCATAAGTAGCAAATCCCTGCAATATTCTTATTACCAGGATCACTTCCCTTATAAGTGGGACTGATCCAGTAATAGAGCAGGAAGTCAAGCCTGTGTCTCCCCTGTCATCCCATTGGCATATACAGGTTGTTATATGACATCTTGAAACTCTATAGCAGGGGTGTCAAACTTATTTTCACCAAGGGCCACATCAGCATTATGGTTGCCTTCAAAGGGCCGTCTGTAATAGGAAGACTATACAGTAATAGTGACCACCATAGTGGCTGCAGCAGTTAAAGTGACCCCATAATGATCCCAGTAATTGTAGTGACTCCTCTATGGTGGCCCCAGTAGTAATAATGCCCCCATAGTGGCCTCAGTAGTAATAGTGACCCTCACAGTGGACATATTTGTAATAGTGGTCCCTGTTGTAATAATTCTCCCATAGTGGCCCCAGTAGTAATAGTGCCCACCACAATGGTCATGGTAGTAATAGGGACTCCCATAGTGGTCCCAATGGTAAGAGTGACCTCTATCATGACCCCAATAGTAGTGACCCCTATAGTGGCCCCAGTAGTAGGTGTTTCCTATATTGGTGGCCTCAGTAGTAATAATGCCCGCAGACAGGGGAGGGATTGGTGATTATAGACCCTGCACTGCCACCACCGGCCTGGAGCTGCAAGCTGGGTGAGTGGAATACCTGTTAGTTTTACTGCATGGCCAGTAGGTCACATACGATGTCCATTGTACTAGGCTGCCTGGTAGTGACTGCCATCTAGTCATGGTTTATTACAGTTGAAATGCATTAATCAAACTAGTGTTATTGGGGGCATATGGAAAACTTCATTACTCACAATTTTGTGATTGCAAAATATATGACATTGGTGGTACAGCGCCATCCAAAGGTTAACACTAGCAGTAACGACCAAAAGCGCACAGCAATCTATCATGATCATATAGTGAGATAATCATCATGGAGTCCAGACCTAAAAGGAACATCCATATGTATAAAGAGAGGCGTTCTGACTAGAGATGGGCGAGCATACTCGCTAAGGGCAATTACTCGATCGAGTGTTGCCCTTAGCGAGTACCTGCCCGCTCGGAAGAAAAGGTTCGGTTGCCGGCGCGGGTGAGAGGGGAGTTGCGGCAGTGAGCAGGGGGGGGGGGGGGGGGGGAGAGAGATCCTCCAGAAGCAGATAGAACGGAATAGAAATTTGAGGACGACTCAAGGACTTGTAATTACTGGGATTTTTAATTTGAGGGATAGGGGTCCCCTGAAGAAGGTAAAGAAGGCATTGTGTGCCAGGTTGGTACATAACAAAAATTCTGAGGGACT
Source organism: Eleutherodactylus coqui (assembly GCF_035609145.1). Lineage (NCBI taxonomy): Eukaryota > Metazoa > Chordata > Amphibia > Anura > Eleutherodactylidae > Eleutherodactylus > Eleutherodactylus coqui. The sequence continues at coordinate 95,155,814 of NC_089849.1, forward strand.
GGCAGTTTTACCGGCTGAAAATGTAGAGATTTGCTTCCGTTAACTAGTCCAGCCATATGCTCGCATTACTAGGACTATAGGAAAATGATTAAATCTAGCAGGGTCATTTGATGACTCTAGGCGACGGCGCTCCTCCTGATTGTGCTCCAGCTACTGCGAATCCCTAGATAGTGGCAGCTCAAGATCTGCCAGATGGCTCCGTCTTCGAAATAGGACAGCTCAAAGGCTGAGGATGATGAGAGCGCGGGGGGTCAGAAGACGGCACAATAATCGCAAAAACATCACAGAGCTCACAGCATCCTAGAAACTGTCAATTAGTGAGAAGCGATGATCTGCAGACACGAGATTCATAAGGCCACCATTGGTTCAAAGACCCATATAGCCCTGCAGGTCGAGGAGACGTCCAGTGATCTATAGAGTACCTGCACCGACCCAATAAAGACACAGGCTGAACCCTACTGTGTCTTCAGTTGACTTCAATCTATTATCTCCTGTTATCAACCATCCCTGAGTGGGAGACGCTGACTGCAGCACAGGTGAATACAATCTTCTGCTCTCTGTTATCAGTCATTTCATGCTTAACCCCTTAGTGACGGCCAATACACCTTTTTACTGAACTCACCAATGGGCTTTAAGCCTGCACATAGATCTTTTTAAGGCGGTGGTTTAACTGACTACTGACAGCCCGGCTCCTGCTCTACCTGCCAGATATGGAGAAAACCCAAATCCTGGCAGTTTAACCCCTTACATGCCACAAGCAATAGTAACTGCAGTATGTAGGTGACAAGGGGAGCGGCTCTTTCTGTCACCCATCAGCACCCTACAGTACGATTGCAAGGTACCAATGAGATTACATGGCAGACAGAAGCCTGACAAAGGCCTCCATGTCTGCCATGTAACTCAGCCTATTAGGCCCTGCTTCCGGCAGAGTCTAGTAGGCTGCTCTCATAGGCTTAGTAGAATGCACTACATAAGTGAACGAATGATCGCATCTTCAAGTCTCCTTCAGGGGCGAACAAATATATATGGACAGATTTAGGAGCGCTCCGAATAAGGCGCCAAAGTGAATTCAATCTCCTCAATGTCAAAACAACGCGTTTCAGGGTGTTCTTCAGGTCAAAGGCTTAAAATGTGCACCAGAGCACGTAGTACATCGAAAAGAGGGGATCCCGCACCAAAGACTACATTGGGATCTTCACTAAAGCTGGTCTCACACAGCGTGTGTGTATTCGCGTGTGTCCAGCCGTGGCATTTTTGCTGAATGAATGATGCTTATTATTTCCGCTCATTAGCCCATTCTACCGCACGTTTTGCGCCCGCAGGGCATGTTGATATGAGCGGAAAAACGCAGTGATTGAAATAGCTAATTAAACTAATGAATTCCTGCGCAATTACAGCATGTTTCGTGCATCTCCTAGAGTATTTTGTGCACATTTGCGCATCCACATTCTTTTTTAGGGTGGACTTACATGGCCGTATACACAAATACGCACATGGTAGCGCAACTTTGTGCGCTGTGAACGTTTTAGTGCATTTTACTGCACTTTCCGCACTGCCTGGAGACTGTTCACTTCGCCGTAGGACACCCCTTGCTTTGATTTAAAAGGTTCAGCCTAATTAGTCACTGGTGTGTTCAATTTCTCGTGAAATTGCACAACATAATGACCAGTTATGTGGATATCATTTGCGCACCCCCATAAGCTTCAATGGTCCCTATGGTGCACAAATGTGCACTAAGATAGAGCATGATGCGTTCTATTCTCTGCCTATGTGAGTCCGCCCCTAAGGGGAGTCTTGGTGCGCAAATGCGCAGCAAAATAGATCATACTGCGATTTTTTTTTTGTTCTAATGCAATGCAGCTTGTGAACAAAGACATTGAAATCAATGGGTTCTATTCACTGCGTATTGTGCACAAATCTTGTGCGAGTAAATGCATGCTCAAATATACCCATGTGAATCCAGTCTAAATGCGGGAAAAATCGATTACTAATTAGGCTTTGCAGCCTTTTAATCACAGCGTGGATGTGAAGGTCTTCGGCAGAGCGGAAAGTACAGTAGAATGCGCTAAACTGTACAATAGGGCAACCTTCGCAGTTCAAAAAGTCACGTTACCGCAGGTGTTTTTGCACTTACGGACATCTGAAGCAGCCCTAAGGCGCAAGGACAAAAGGGCCCATTCCATGACTCTGGAGAAAAGAGTCCTGCATGGGTTCTTTATACCATCATCATAGAGTATAGGACCACCCATTACTGTCCACCACTCTCCAAGGGGTAGCAGCCAAGTGGTCCATCTCTATGGCTCCTTGTACATTGCACATTTCTCGTTGACTCGTTGACCTCTCGTTCAGTGTTCACATTCCTATGAGAAGTGAATAAACGGAACGACAAGCGAATGAGCCAACAATGATTTTTGGTCCTGCAGAAACTGAACCACAATCGAGAAGCGGACGATTCTCATTCATCATTGAGTCGTTGGCTGCATTTAGACTGAACTATAGTCGTTCCTCTAAAAGCCCCCTTAGATGTCTACAACCCCTGACGTCGTAAAAGTAAATACTTTTGCATAAATAAAAAGTTGCCAAAGTAATAAACTAATGTAAGTATACTGCGTGTCTTGGTGTAATTGTCAGGCTGTGGCGGGTGATATGTGCGCTCCTGACAGAACGGATCTGCTCTGTCTGGTGAGCGCTGGCCAGATGGCGCCTCACAGTAGGCTCAATCCTATCAAGCAGCGCTGTTATTGTTTTGAAGAGAAGAAGTCTTGTTGTGGACCGGCTTCACACCTTGATGTTAATTCATCTGCTTAAGCACTGCGGTGCCAGTCACTCCCCGTTACATACGGGCACAGAGGCTTCAAATTCTTAAAGTGACATCTTAAAGTTAAACAAAACACATAGAAATATAAAAGAATAAACATGAGTCGTATCCTACACTGCGTTTCTTCTACCTACAATCACAACCCAAAGGGCGAATACGGTAAGAAGAGTAGGTCAAATGCTGAAAAGGGGTGAGGCCAAGGGTGCACATACCATGAGATGGTACTTAGACAGAGGGGTCCCAGTTTTGATCGCATCACCCCTTTTGCTACTGTGTAGCGAGAACATATAGAGAACCTTCTCACACTAACACACGCACACATACATACACATAGAGCAGCGGCTTGGAGAGAGAGGGAAAGAGAAGCGGCATGGAAAGAAAGGGAGAGAAGCAGCATAGAGAGAAAATGGAGGAGCGGCATGGAGAGAGTGGGGGAGAGAGAAGCAGCATGGAGAGAGGGGGAGGAGAAGAGAAGTGGCATGGAGAGGAAAAAAGATGGGGAAGAGAGAAGCAGCATGGAGAGAGAGGGACAGAGAGGGGGTGAGAGAAGCGGCATGGAGGAGAGGGGAGAGATGTAGAGAGAGGGAGAAAAAAGCGGCATGGAGCGAGAGAGAGGGGAGGGGGGTGAGGTAGAGAGGGGAGACAGAAGCAACATGGAGAGAAAGGAAGAGAGAAGCGGCATGGAGAGCGGGGTAGAGGGGGAAATTCACAACAACCATTTTCCCAAACATCTTATATTCGTGTAGTGAACATCAGGTCAATCTAGTTTAATAAAAGCTGCAACCTCTTCATAAATTTGGCGCATTTTGGATAGTTCCATAATGTTAGAAATTGTTGAGTAATGGTATAATGCCTTCACAGCGCCACCTATTAGAAGGAAGCTACTCTATGAGTTGCGTCTTTGCAGGAAGTCTTGAACGATCTATAATGCTCCCTGCATCCTCTTGTTGCTCTCTACCAGCAGAAACATTGAAATAACCCCCAGAACGAAAGTCAGCAAAAATGTGTAACTGTGCTATTTTCTGGCTTTAGTAGTAATAACTTTGTCCAAAAGTTAATGACCACGCCCTCTCCCCGTAAACCACATCCTCTTTTTTATGTCATTTTCAAATTTTTTAGAAAGGAAGTGAAAAAACTGAAGTTTTTACACAACTTTGGCACACATTTTAATTTATAACATTGATTGCCACAGTTTGCGTCAAAACCGGTGCAAGTTACTGAATACATATATGTGACAGTATCTGGGTTGCATTGCATGCACCCGTTTACTTGGTTACTGGGTTTGAAATGTACAATAGTCAGTATGAACTAGACTATATATATACATGATTTGGTAATGCTCTGTGTTGAATCCTTCCATTCCAATCTGCCTGTATCCTCCCTACCTGTACAGCAGGTCATCATCAATAACAAGTGACACTAGTAGGGGAGCGAAGAACATTAGAGGGGCCAAGGCTGCTTGTAGAATTTGAATAGATAGAGGTTCCTAATGATAACTATTGGTAAAGAGTATCCTGGAAGCTCTTGCGCCTCATAAAAAAACGCATTTTAAAAAAGCATTGCGGATATAAACTATTGGTCACCTGGAATAATCCAAAAGCTGAAAAAGTAAAAAATATATATATTTTTTCAAAGCTAACCTAATAAGCACGAGGCAGTGTGGGTTATACTCCAACCTTGTGCCATCGTTTTCTGATCAGCCATAATGAGAGCAATATTGGAGAGGTACACCACGCGTTTTACTGCCAAAATCTCATTCTGTGTTCTTCCTAAGTTGCTCGTAAGCTTCCTTTTCTTTTCTAATCAATACGGTTGCCATGGTTACTTTAATGTCATGAATATCACAACAGTTCATGCACGGCCTACAAGAGAGTATTCTTACTAGTGGCGGCTGATAGTGTCTAACATGAACTGTACCAAAGGTAGTGGGGAGGAGATGTTGGTGTGCTTGTATGAAGGGTCGGACATTAATTTGCAGGGATGCTGCCATCCAATAGGATGCGTTCCAATTTCCTTATTTGCATGTAGCCATAAATACACTGGAAGAATATCTCCACTTTTTAGGAAGCTTCTGATGCGTTATATGATACTGTACCTAAAGGGGCTCCTTTCTTGCCTCTTTAAGTAACATTCCATATGTTCTTGGCTGGTACTTGTGTAATGCCCTGTGGGGGCCAGTCCAGTATGGCCTGGAATTATTTTGGCACAGCAGAAAGAACTTGGCCGCAGACAGATATAAAGACTGGATCTCAATTTTATCTCATTCAGAGGCAAAAAGGCTTGGCCTTTACCATCTCTATGTAGTTGTCAGGCTCAATGGTTACACAAGCTAGGCACTAGTTCTTGGTGGTTACTTTGAACACTTGGCTCAAATGGGTGGAAATTTCACAAGGTAACTTTCTCAGTCTGGACAAACTTGTATCAATAGAAACTGATCTTTTTTATAGTCCAGTTCCACTTTAACCCTTTCCAATCCACTGTCTGACGTCTAAAGACATTATGATCTAAGGCTGTACAGCTCTGAAGTTGGAAGACATTTGTTGGGGTTCTCTTACTGTATATTGCCAGCCTCTCTACTGTCGGAGACTATCCAATGAGTCACCTCATGCAGTACTTGCTTCAGCCAGCAGATAGCGCCGTTGTATAATGACAGAAAAAGAGTAAGCCCCCTAGGAAAACCAGGATACAAATTGGATTGGAAAGGGTTAAGAGGCCTAAGATGTCTGGTTAAGTCTGCATTGAACTCATTTATTCATCCGTAACCACAATACGCAGAACTGCACTTACTCTATAGCAGCATTACTCGCTCTTAATTGAACTATGCCAGGCTGGAATCCCTGCTGACCAGTGAGTGCCTCTTTGCAATCCCCCCACATTACACAATAATCTTCAGGACTCTCTTTGCAGTTTGCTCCCTGCCTGGCTAATTGACTCGCTACTTTGATCCAACTCCTTCGTAAAGGACCCGCAGCTCGCTTACAGCAGCTTCCCCTCTCAACCCATTTGGCTTCAGCCCCACGTTACTAGTTGTTCCCGACTGCAAGCACTTATAAGGTCCCATTGTACAGGTGGTTGGATGGGAGGGAGCTGACGGCTGTGTGTTGCCCTACTCTGCGAACGCACGGATGGGGCTTCTACATATACTTCAAATTCAGGTTTGCTGCTCAAACTTGAAAGGGTATTCCCATCTCAGAAACCCAATGTTAGATTTGGTTTGGAGAGGCAAGCAGGGGTTTTGTATCATCTAGTGAGTAGCTTAAAATATTTTTCTTGCATATGGACACATCTACTAAATCCATGGGAATTGTAAGGATTTTGGTTGTGTCTTTTCTGCAGAAAGTAGTTTTCAACTCCCTCTCCCATTCTCTAAGGTACCGAGATTTATTAGGGGCGGAGTTAAGTAATAGCCCTCCATAAAGTTGTATTCAAAGTTTACTCGGCACACGTAGCAGCAATTTGGGACACGTGATAACATGCACAAAACCGCTTATCTGCAGGAGCCCTTATAAGAGCCAACTTTTCCCTGCGTTATCTGCCGGTCACACCCTTTCGCTCGCATTTTAACCTGCCATAGACTTTTATCACAGCTTCCTGAGTAAAGCGCAGAGAGATAGGGCAGATCCCATCTTTTCTCATGCACAGGAATTGCACGCGAGAAACACACTCTTGAAATCAATTGGCTCTATTCATCATGTTTTACGGACGTGATTTTCATGCGAGTAAGACGCACACAAATGTGTTTGTCTGTTTAAGCCTTAAGGGGGAAATAGGGCTTTTTTGAGGTGTTTTTTTAATTAATTCATTTTTTAAAAATATCTTCATTAAACCTTATTGCACTTTTTATTTTTGTCCCCCTAGGGGAACTGAACTTCCTTTACTTTCATGCTTCGTAGAATACACTACAACCCATCAGCACCCTGGGATCGCATCAATCATGGAGGGAGCCCCCTCCCTCTCTCAACTTCTTAGATGCTGTGGTCGTATTGACCTTGGCATCTAAAGGGCTTGATTCCAGCTGACTGTAAACAACTCCTGCCATACTCATTAGGGGTAATGTTGCAAATGTACAAAAAAGGAAAGTTTTCACCAATACATGTACCTAAAAATGTCCCTTTTTTAGAAAAGCCTCAGTTTTTATTGTAACTATTTATTGGCCGTTGCTATGGGAATCGATCACCTCCGCAAAGAAGTGGACATGGCCGGGACTTGCACACTTCTAGCTTGATGTGCAATGATCTTCTGGGCGGCCGGGATCTCTGGAGCGCATGCACATTAGCTCCTGGCCCGGCCAACGGCTGCAGCTGCTCTCTGCTCTTTATTTGCATTGATGGGCTTCTGAGCAGTGCGAACAATGAAGACTTGTTCGTGCTGCTGTGAAGCCCTTCTATGCCAAGAAACAGCAAAGAGCTGTTACAGAATTAGACTGAATCAGGAGAAAGCAATATAGATCTATAGATAACCTTATAACCTGAAGAACAGATTCGGGAACAACTGGTCTTCTGATGGAAATACAAGGCAGAGATAATTGAGAAAGGTAACTAATTGCGCCGAATGTTGAGAAGAATGGCCAAGGATGGGGGTGAGGGAAAAGAGTGGAGGGGCATTGGGGGTTAATGTAAATTTTTAATGAAATCAGATCAGGATTTCCAGGTGGCTAGAAAATTATGTCTTTTGCCCTTTCCCCAACTTGCAATTTCTTGCTTGGTGGTGTTAGATTTAGTTTGGAGAGGCAAGCAGGGGTTTGGTATCATCTAGTGAGTAGCTTAAAATATTTTTCTTGCATATGGACACATCTACTAAAGCCATGGGAATTGTAAGGATTTTGGTTGTGTCTTTTCTGCAGAAAGTAGTTTTCAACTCCCTCTCCCATTCTCTAAGGTACCGAGATTTATTAGGGGCGGAGTTAAGTAATAGCCCTCCATAAAGTCGTGTTTACTCGGTAGAGTCGGAAAAGAAAAGTTGGCTTCAAACCAGAGTGAGTCTCTGAGTATATCATGATATGAGGTTTGAACTCTTTCAATAGATGTAAAGATATCCAAAGTCTCCAGAAAAGTGAAAAAATGGTGTTGTGTGAGGGTCCTAACTTGGATAGGTGGGTATTGTGTTGTTAAGGCTATCTTGTACCATCAGGTGATTCATTTATTCCATGTTTAAGATATTTTTAGAGGCCAGTTTGCTAATATTGAAGGGATTAACCCTTTGCAATCCAATTTTGGATTCAGGGTTTCCTAGGGGGCTTTCTCTTTCTGCCATTTTACAATGGCACCATCTGCTGACTAGAGCCAGTACTGCTGTATGTGACATGCCGGTGAGGCCCCTGACAACAGAGTAGCCAGTAATATACAGTAAGAATACCCTGCCGGACATCTTCTGACATCGGAGCTGTACAGGCTTCAATCAGAATGTTGGAAGACATCAGACAGTGGATTGGAAAGGGTTAAGGAGGCAGGAATTAGAAAGGAGAGTTTAGTGTTTTCTAGGGCCTTTTTGTGAATTTTTTGTAGGACTAGAATTGTGCCCTTAGTACTAGGACTGATAAGTTGTTTATATACTTTTATCAGGGAGTTGAACCAAAATAGATGGCGGTGTTCAGGGGTTAGAAGTGATTCTTCAAGGTTTATGGTAGGGGAGTTTATGGGTTTGCTAAGAAAATCCACCTAGCTATTATGATTTGCTTGGTAATGGAGATATATGCTTGGCAGGCTAAAGACGCCTTGGTTCTCTGACATTTTATAGAGAAAGTCAAGTCTGAAATCTCTTTCTTACATTTTTTCCAAGGCCAACTCTTAGCGCCTGACCCCGCTCAGTAACCTTGGAAAAGCCAATGAGCAGCAATCAATGAAGTACTTGGAGATCTTTACTTAATCCTTATTTGGACACAGCTAATTAACTGTAAAATGATGTATGGAATGGTGATCATACACGCGAATGCCAAGAAAAGATATATATATAGTGTATTATATAGTGGTATATGTTGTATTGTATAAGCTGCTTTCAGTGGGCCTATGTGTGTACAGATAATCAGTGGTTGATTAAGGCCCAATGTCTATGGGCAAATCAAGCTGCCCATAGAGAAGCATGGGTGTCCGCAAATGGATTAAAGAATGTGAATTTGTTTGGACCTTTTCCCGCATGGACGGCTTCCATTGAAGTCAATGGAAGCCATCTGATCTGCAGCAGACCCGCAGCTGACACTGCGGACGGGCTGCAGATCCTGCGGTAAAGCAGGAGAGCCGTGAGGACCAGTATAGCGAACCCAGAAGTGGAGAGGTCTGCGCGGATGCCGCTGCCGGAATCATACAGGTACGCAGGGCTCTTCGGCCGCAGGCAGGGCTGGATTCCATGCAGGATTTCCCGCACAGAATCTGACCCGTCTGAGGACATTGGGCCTAAGGAGACCATGGGCCCAGGGCTGTTCACACAACGTGGGCCCTCACCCCCCCACACAATACCCCTTCTTCCCTGGTAGAATATTCTCTGATATAACATTAAACAAGCAGCCACAACAATAACCATAGAGTCACATTTGTGCCTACAGGGATTGTTGCAAAAGCGGAAGACACCCCTACAATGAGGTTGGAACACCCACATGAGAAACTATTTGTATGCTCTGGGGGCAAGGAATGCAAACTGCAGGAATCTTCTGTAGGAAAAAGTAGACATACTCATATTGGGAACATATATTTTTGCAGCATATTTGTGCATGAACCATGTTTGAAGAGCCAGGTAATATTACTGTAATATCTGCGCACACAAGGCTAGTTCATATGCGCGCGTGACGCTCCCTTTCCGTGGAATCGATTGTCCAGCTATCTTCTTTTCCTGTGTTTCTCGCAGTGTTTAACGCTTCCCCTTGTATATTTGCGCACCTCCCATAGACTTCTATGAGGCGATTGCTGCACAAAACGCAGGAATATAGAGTAGGTCCTATTTTTCTGCGCACACACAAAATACGTGCTCAAAACGCACTTATGAGAACGAACCCATGAAAATCAATGGCTTTTATTCTCTGTGTTTAGCGTGTGCAGATTTTGCATGTGCAAATACGGGCCAACATCGCCGTGTGGATGAGCCCTAACAGCGTAGGCGTATGTACGCTCGAGAGAGCATGGTGTGATTGCGCTGTGAACGGAGAGCTATCACGGGCTTTCGCTCACGTAGCAGCACTGTTTACTGTACTTTGTTGCGCAGCCAGGAACGTTCACAAGTGTCCCGCGCTGCGATTTGAGTGGATAAGCAGCATAATTAGTCCCTGACGTTATAAAATAACTCAGTTCCACGCGCAATTTCGTTTGCGCACCTCCATAAACTCCTATGGTGCCTTGGACGTGTAAGTGCGCACAAAAACAGCGCATGTTGGCTATATTTTCACTCAAAAACGCAGAATGTGAGGGAACCCATTGATATCAATGGGTTCTAATATTTGCGGTTTGCGCAAGCAATTTGGGACACGTGATAACATGCGCAAAACGGCTCATCTGCAGGAGCCCTAATAAGAGCCAGCTGTCTTCTTTTCCCCACGATGTTTGCCAGTCACACCCTTCCGCTCGTACTTTAACCTGCCATAGACTTCTATGGCAGCTTGCTGGGTAAAACGCAGAGAGATAGGGCAGATCCCATCTTTGCTCATGCACAGGAATTGCGCGCGAGAAACACACTCATGAAAACAAATACATTGAAATCAATGGGCTCTATTCATCATGTTTTACGGACGTGGTTTTAAGGCGAGTAAAATGAACGCAAATGCGTTTGTCTGTTTAAGCCTTAAGGGGGAATTAGGGTTTTTTTGTGAATTCATTTAAAAAAAAATATCTTCATTGAACCTTATTGCACTTTTTATTTTTGTCCCCCTAGGGGAACTGAACTTCCTTTACTTTCTTGCTTCATAGAATACACTACAACGCATCTGCACCCTGAGATCGCATCAGTCATGGAGGGAGCCTCCTCCCTCTCCCAGCCTCTTAGATGCTGTGGTCGCATTGACCTTGGGCATCTAAAGGGCTTGATTCCAGCTAACTTTAAACAACTCCTGCCATACCTATTACGGGATAGCTGAGTCGGGTGTCTGATGCAACGCTGAAAAAAGGCATATCGGCAGTCATAAAGGGGTTAACTATATCAGAAAGTTGAACAACTTTTCATTACAAGTGCATTATACCTAAGGCTGGCTCCACACGGGCGATGACAAATTTGCTGCTAGAAAATTGTGGCAAAATCGCATCTTTACTCGCTGCGATTTGTGAGCATCAGCGATGATTTTTTTTTTTTTTAATAATCTAGCATCGCTGCCGACCGTGATAAAATCATGTGACAAATTTGCGCAATTTTTTATTTCATAAATCAATAGACTTTGTAATGTTAAAATCGCATCGCAATTGTAGCACTGTGATGCAATAAAAAGCCTCCATGGGAATACATGGGAGATAAAAAAAAATCGCACATCGCAGAAAGACAGAGCACGCCACGATTTTTTATTCCCTCAACATTGCATGAGTAAAAACATCGCAGATGGGAAGGAAACCGTTGTAAGTCATTGGTTTCATAGTCAGCTATTTTACTGACTCTCGCGTCAGGCAAAAATCGCGCAATTTTCTCGCCCGTGTGGAGCCGGCCTTATTTATGTGCAGCTAGGAAACACCCTTCATTCTAACATTCTTTAATCCAGCAATTCCGAAAGCTAAATGTCCAATAATCTGTAATCTTGGAAAGTAAGATAGTGTGAGAGTGAGCAAGTGGTCATTACTGGTTAAGTAACCGCACATCACGCCCGTTGCCCTTACTGCGTAGGGGTGTATTCAGATGGGCAGGTAAAGCTACATCAAGACGCTCACCTGAGGACAGCGCAGGGGGTTTTACCGTTATTTGCTGTGGTTTTTAGTGCGGTTTTACTGCAACCACATTGAAAACTGTGCAAACTGGATTCACACTTAGTGCAGCTTCACACGGGCGGATGCGCAGTGTATTTGGGATATGAAGGAGTTCCCTTTGTGAGCATATTGGCGGATTCGACTGTACTATTTGTGCCGCAGGGCATAGTTTTTAGCACAAGGGACACAATCACACCCCGATTTAACCTTTTGCAATCCAATTTTGGATTCAGGGTTTCCTAGGGGGCCTTCTCTTCCTGCCATTATACAATGGCGCCATCTGCTGGCTAGAGCCAGTACTGCGGTATTGGAGATGCTGGCGAGGCCCCTGACAACAGAGCGGCCAGTAATATACAGTAAGAATACCCTGCCGGATGTCTTCCGACATCGGAGCTGTACAGCCTTCAATCAGAATGTCTTTAGACGTCAGACAGTGGATTGGAAATGGCTACTTAGCCTAAAGAGTTCCAAATCTGTTCTTTTTCCAGCGCGCAAAAAAAGATGTGAAGAAACCCATTGAAGTCAATAGGTTCTATCCTCTGCCCAAATTTTGTAAAAAAGCACACAAATACCTCCATGTGAAGCCGCCGTGGACGGAATATCTTGTGTATGCTCATCTGATCATCTGTAATGTTTCATTATTAAGTGGGGTTCTTTTTTTGGGGGGGGGGGGACTTTACTTTTTTAACATTTTTTCCAAAATATGACAAAGTCTTTTTTTCTTGGACATGAAGGTTCCCACCGCTTACTTTATTTTCATGTAAGTGAAGCTAAACCTTGTATAACACTACCAGTACATCAGATGGGGGATAACATATGGTAGATATAATGTATTTGCTTTTGAATGACTTAACATATGTTTTTTTTATATTTATAGAAAAAGGCAAAAATATGCAAAAAAAAAAAACATGTAAAAAGCAGGAAAAGTCACAAGATGGATAATGTGTCTTATACATACATTACAGGGATTCTGTCAGAGGGTTGATGAAGTGTGACTTTGAGTCATAGAGGCGGGCCGTACCGGCCTCTCCTCGCCCACAGCATGCAGATTGACAGCTCTCTCCCTATATACACAAGTTAAGGACGAGTTTCAGGGAACCAGATAGGTAATCTTCAATCATATATATATGCCTTGATTTAATTAACTATGAGTCCTACATGTGCTTAATAAAGGAGGTATTCCGGTCCTCCGAAACGCTTTGACCCCATTTATTTCATTTCGGTATTCCTGTTATATACGGTAAATAAAAAGTGGTTCTTCACCCAATCACTGTGGACCTGGACTTTAAAGATACAGCGTCAACAGTGAGATTTGGCATATCTGAATTAAGGAGGTGCTCTTGCTTGGGGCCCCCTGTAAAGTAGGTGCATTTTTATTAAAAAATATTATCATTAGTGTCTCTAACCCCCGGAGCAGCAGGACTCGTTCTTATAGGTGTAAGTGCTAGGTATAAAGTCTTATATGTAGAAGATAGTAAACAAAGGCAGCGCTCCCTGGGTATGGAAGTAAGGCCGGCTGCACGTCCCCAGATTTGCACTGCGGAATCCAAAATGAGGGTCCACCTCCGGATTCCACAGCAAATACCGGCCATAGCATGCTATAGAAAAGGGTTTTTATTCTGTACACGAGCAGAAATCAATTGCTCTATTTTGAGGCAGATTCTCTGCGGTCAAGTGAAGCCATCTGACCCACGGTGCTTCCACAATCATCACTGTGGAAAGGCCGCGGGATCCATGTATTCACCTACCGATGCCGCGGCATAATCTGTTCTGCACATGTGCCCTGGTGCGCCAGACGGCACATTCACAGTACAGAATATGAAGACTCCGGACAGCTACACGGGGTCACCGGCTTGGCACAGTGTCGGATTCTGCTGCGGGATCCCACATGTGGAATCCGACCTGGCCATGTGCAGGCGGCCTAAATAGATACTCAGTACTAATAAAGGTGACTCATCTGGCGTGATCTGGCCACCCAGCAAGGGGCAGTCCGTCACGCCTGAAGTCCCTGTAGGCTGTTAAATTGACTTTAGGTTATTGGGTCAACCTGCCCTGGACACACGAACATCCATGGGTGGAGGGCGTCGATGGGACCCCAATGTGCAGATAAACAATTATGTCCATGCCACTACTCCATACCATTTCCTTACCATGATATATTCTTATATTTTTTACGTTTCCCATGTTGTCTGTATGGTCTATGCCCTTAGGGTGGTCTAATGCCCATTCCTTCAAATATTCCCTGGATTTTATTTTAGATTATTATTTTATGTTTTGTTGGTTCCTATAATATTTTTGATTTAAGGATCACATGTTTCCAACTAATCTATATTTGTGCAGTTTTAACATCAGTGGGCATTTATAATTATATTGAGAACTGTATTAGAACTATAATACATCATACAACCTCGGGGCCTTAATAGCCTTCAACCCCTTTGGACCACAATGGCGTGCGCTCCAGTGATCTATGCATACAACGCCATTCGGAACGCAAAACATTTGCTCCACTGAAGGTTTCCACTCCTTCATGCACAGCGTTGGCAAACACTTGTTGTTCACACCACGATGACCGCTACAGTGGGTAATTACACCCATACGCCCACTGATGTTAAAATCTTCCCCGAAATGCGTTGTACACCTCTACTAGCCTGCATTTTTTTATTTTTATGTGTTAGGACTGGCAAGTCCATCTATCATTTCTGAATAAACCTTGAAAACCTCTTCTCCGCTGGATCTATCTCAGCCTTTGGGAATACCATTGTGGTACACTGCAGACCAGGAGTAGGGGGTGTCGTCATCTGAGACCCCCTGTGAAGTAAGTGAATGCTCCTTACTCCTAGTAATTGTACATATCTGGTCAATTCCCTGGAGCGCTGGGCTTTTTCATTTATTGTTTATTGCAAAGTCTTAGATGCGTAATGTTTTGGGTGAGATCATTCGTCATCAGCCATGGTTGCGATAGATTATTGGCGACAACCGGGCCTGAATTAGGTTCAAATAACCCAGATAGGAAACCTGGTTGTAGATGATAGGGGTATGTCCAGTGGACAAAAGGGTAATCTCACCCGAAACGTTGCAAATATATGAATCAATAACCAGAACGTATGCCAGGTGTACGTCTCAGTGTAGGAGCACGGAGGTGCCAAGATGCACCCAAGACATACAGAGGCATGTGCGTCTTCATGTGTTAGGTGAATTCTGTGCCAGAGAATATCTATGTCTGGAATTACTTAAATAGTCAAGCTTTTTATCCTGGTGTGCTGATCCACATGTATTGTTCCATCTCCCTTCATCCATTCTTGAGTGCTAAATAATATAATGAAATCGGATTCATTTAGACACCCGTTTTTTATGACTTTGAAAGGTGAAAAGTCATTAACTTTTGAAAGACATGAATGCAAATTCCCAGCAATCATATTTACAGCTACTTGAAGCTACTTTAAATGTTCCGTGACCTCAGTACACCTAATGACAGTCATTCCAGAATGCTGACAATTATGGGGAGGTGGCCTCCATAGAGAAACGTGGGGATCAGCGGCTATTATGGCTAGTGTCTCTCCTGCTCCTCTATTATGTGTGCCAGGTTATTCCTAAAAATTCAACAGGCCAAACAGGTAACATATATAGTAACATAGTATGTCAGGCTGAAAGGAGACAATGTCCATCTAGTTCAGCCGCTTTCCACCCTCCTTGTTGATCCAGAGGAAAGAAAAAAAAACCCCAATGAGGCAGAAACCAATTTAGCCACTTGGGAGAAAAAAATTCCTTTCTGACTCCATAGTGGCAGTCTGAATAATCCCCGGTTCAACGTTTGAAAGTTCCTACCTTACTCCAAGACCCGGATCAACAACCCCGCTGATCACCTAATGTCTATATCCTGTAATATTATAGCGCTCTAGAAAGACGTCTAGTCCCTCTTAAACTCCTCTATGGATTTTGCCATCACCATGTCCTCAGGCAGAGAGTTCCACAGTCTCACTGCTCTTACTGTAAAGAACCTCCTTCTATGTTGGTGATGAAACCTGCTTTTTTCTAGACATAGAGGATGCCCTCTTGTTACCTTCGTAGTCCTGGGTATAAACAGATCTTGGGAGAGATCCTTGTATTGTCCCCTCATGCATTTATACATAGTTATTTGATCGCCCCTTAACCATCTTTTTTCCAGGGTGAATAATCCTAATTTGGATAGCCTCTCTGGGTATTCCAGTCCCGTCATTCCATGTATTAGTTTAGTTGCTCTTCTTTGAACCCCCTCAAGCACTGTGACATCTTTCCTGAGCACCGGTGTCCAGAACTGTATGCAGTATTCCATGTGGGGCCTGACTAGTGCCTTATATAATGGAAGGATAATGTTCTCGTCCCTCGCCCCTATACCTCTTTTAATGCACCCTAAGACTTTATTTGCTTTTGCAGCAGCTGACTGGCATTGGTTGCTCCAGTTAAGTCTACAGTCACCTAGTACCCCCAGGTCTTTCTCCATCTCACTCATCCCTAGCAGTACGCCATGTAGTAACACACTACATGTATTGCATTAGGAAAGACATTGCTTTCAAGCCTTAAAAGTTTTACGAAACGCAACAATGTTTTTCTGTATTTTTTCTATGTCATAAATGATCTGTTTGGAGTGGTGGCTTTCACTGCACAATCTGAATACTTTATACTCTTCTATACTTTTCCAGTACTTTCTTAAATACAAAGAAGGAAATTTGGGAACTGAAGTTCTCCCATATCTATACAGTATCTTCATCACTGAGCAAGGAGACACAAAACACTCGGTAACCTACCCAATGTTTATGCCACTGCCAAACACATGCTGAAACATGGCCTTCAACCTAATGATGATAAGCCTCCCCACTAAGGAAAATTCTCATATGACAATTGTCAGTAGGATATTTTGAAATACAGGCCCCTCCAACCATCCTGAGCTCTAGAGTCCAGATGACCTTCCGGAAGAAGACGATTAAAAATTACGTGCAGATTAGAAATAGGAAAGGGTAGACCAATGACTTAACATGCAGTAGATCAAGCATGGTTATTGAAGCCTCTCTGTTTGGAATTTATGTTTATATAACATCCTAAATCCATGATGACAACATGCCAGTCTACATATGAAATTGTCGAAGGACCCACAACATCTATGTTCTTGTATAGGTCTGCGATTTCCATTATCTAACATCTACTGTATGCAATATTGAAAAGATCTATCCAAGTTTTTAGAACCATGTAGGATTTTTAAAGAACCCACCTGTTCCATGGTTGGCCTTGGTCGTTCGCACTGGAGTATACTGACTTTTTGAAGTTCTTACAGGCGTATTCTCTTTGGGAGAGTTATCAACGGCAGAGATAGCCTCTCGTTCACAGTGTGGGATAGGTATCGGCCCCTGTTGTATCAAAATGTCTGCAAGTGCCCTGCGAAAGAAACAACAGAATTAGGATATATCTAGAAAGAATCTGGGGCTTCACTGATTATAGCATCATTTAATTAGTAGATGTCTCTAGATGAAAGTTGCCTATAAATGGAGTCAGTTTGTGGTAACCACCAGTTCTCATTGATCAATTTTGCCAATACGATCCAAATATTTAAACAAGGCATTTAATATTTATGGAAATGTATTTTATCAATACAACAAACCCAGAGATGTTACCGAGACGGTTCATGTTCATTAGAATCCCGCCTATCAGTTCACCGGTACCAGTGGCATCAGCCAGACACTTCATATTAATGAGAAGTCTACCTTTCAATTCATTCAGAACTGTCGATGACGATACAGCCAGGAACCAGTAACATCATCGAATTACTACAACCCCAATTCCCAAAAAGTTGGAACACTGTGTAAAATGTAAATTAATGCAAAAAAAAAACAAGAATGTGATGATTTGGAAATCTCATACAACCATATTTTATTCATAGTAGCACATAGAATATATTAGAACGTGAAATGGAGACATTTTCCTATTTCATTAAAAAAATTAACATATTTAGAAATTGATGGCCGGAGCACATCTCACAAAAGTTGGGCCAGGGTCGTGTCTATAATTGTGTAGCATCCCCTCTTCTTTTTACAGTAGTCTGTAAACATTAGAAGACCAACTGCTGGAATTTTGGGAGAAAAACCAAGCTGCAGAATCTGGGAGGCGGTGCAGTCCCTCCGGACCTAGACGTAAACAGCCAGAGAGTCGACGCAGTGAGTGAGTTTCTGTACCTCGGAAGCGTCCAGCACACAGATGGGAGGGCGCTTCCAGGCATCCTGTGGAGAACAGCGCTGGCAGCCTCGGCCATGAGGTCCCTGGGTAAACTCTGGTGGAGGCAGAACATGACACTCAGGACTAAGATTCGATTCTACCAGACCTGCGTAATGCCAATATTATTGTATGGCTCGGAGACCTGCACCTAGCTGTCACAAACCACTGAGCGTCTGGAGTCCTTTCACATGCGATGCCAATGCCAGATTCTCTGTGTCCGTTGGTTCGACTTCATCAGAAACAGTGAGATACAGACTTGCACAGGGCTTGAGTCAATCACAAAAACAAGAACAAGGAGACTACTTGCATTTTTTGGTCATGTTGCACGCTTCTCAGAAACTGTTCCGGCCCACTGTGCTCTAACCGCAGCAATTGCTAGGAAAATCGAGAGGCGACCCCTGCTGGATGGCGGAGGCCTCCTGGTCGTCCGCGGCGCTCATGGGTGCAACAGATAGGCAACGGTACCTCCTCCGACATCTACACTGAATGGAACAGTGCTCTTGGTCATGGTCATTCTAGATCGGCGCAATAGACCCTTGTCGTCCAAGCGTGATAACTAACTAATGTGGCCCATTCTTGTGTGATGTAGGATTCTGGCTGCCCAACAGTTCTGGGTCGGCTTTGCCGGATTTTTCGTTTCATAATCTGCCAAATGTTTCCTATTGGTGAAAGGTCTGGACTGCCGGCAGTCAGCTCACATCTGGACTCTGGTTCTGAGAAGCCATGCTGTTGTGATGGATGCCTTCCATGAAAGAGATGTCTGAACCTCTATCTACAGCTCAGCATTAGCGCCTTTCAAGATGTGTAAGCTGCCCATGCTATAGGCACTAATTCAACCCCATGCTATCAGAGATGCAGGCTTTTGAACTGAGCTGATAACAAGCTGGATGGTCCCTCTCCTCTTGAGTCCGCAGGACACACATCCATGGTTTCCAAAAAGAATTTCAAATATTGATTCATCTGACCACAGAACAGTTTTCTATTTTGCCTCAGTCTATTTTAAATGAACCTTGGCCTGGAGAAGACGCCGGCATTTCTGGATTGTATTGATAAATGGCCTTTTCTTTAAATGATACAGCGTTAACTCGCATACATGGTCATGTAGAAAACTTAGTAGAAAACTGACCCTCCAGCTGTTTTTCATTAGTACAACTCACTTTTCCAGCCATGGGTTAAACCTGTTCCAACTTTTTTGAGATGTGTTGCTGCCATCAATTTCTAAATGAGGTAATTTTAAAAAATGAAATGGAAAAATGTCGATTTTATATCCTTTAACCTTCTGATATGTTCTATGTTCTATTGTGAATAAAATATGATTAGAAGAGATTTCCAAATATGACATTTTTTTTTCTTTACATTTCTTCCCATTTTACACAGCATCTCAAATTTTTTGTAATTGGGGTTGTACTTATTCCTAAGAATGCCACCTGTCAATACACCAGGAACCAGTAACATCACTGGGACACTTCATTTTCAAGAGAGTGCAGCCTATCAAGTCACAAGGAATGTGTGATCTCCTCACCAGGAACTAGTAGCACCAAGGTGGCTAATCGAAATTATGTTAGGGGGCCAAGGAATTGACTTTCATATCTTTATTTTTTGAAGCGGTTTTCTCGATCCATGAACAAGCTTTGCTATGACAATTTGTTTGCAGCCATAAAATATATGCAGAATATGCAGCCATTGTGTCTACATCTGCACTAAAGCTGTCTAATCATTATATCACAAAATAGATTCTGTTCTGCTGTGAGACAGAAAATAATTCCCCTGATATTTTAGGACCATGACCCAAACACCTTTTTAAAAGTGACTGTGTCATTAGGGAATAAAATGTGTCTGTTTCTGGAACATGAATTTCAACTCAGCAGCGAGACCTTAGGACTCTCCATTGCTGAAGCATTTTACAAACAGTGTTACTGACATCTTCAACTTAAAGGGATGGTCCAGAATTAGGAAAATATAGATGTTTTTTTTTCAGAAATAGTGCCACACCTGTCCACAGGTTGTGTGTGGCAATGCACTTTAATGAACCTGAATTGCAAAACAAGACACGACCCATGGACAAGTGTAGCACTATTTCTTGAGGAAAGGGGCCAGGTTTGTCTAATCCTGGACAACCGCTTAAGGGCTCAGTCACACGGGCGTTTTAACGTGCATTTTTTTCGCGCTTAAAAAAGATCGCACTATATAGAACCAATGCTATTTAATGGCAGCGGTCACATGAGCGAATTTTACATGCGGAAAAATGCCTCAGGCGAAAATTATAGCACACTGTTTTTGAAATTGCAGGTAACTGCGGCATCGGTGCTTTTTGATTGTGAAATTGAAAGGGTTTCACCAAGGGTTTCACCTTGTGCTCAATGGGGCCGGCGGAGAGCATATAGTGAAGATCGCAAACCTCTGGCACAGCCATGACAGCTTTGGCAGAGGAGCGCGATATTCTTTGATTGAATTCAATGGAGCCAACGCTACAGCCTGCTCCATTGAAAGCAATGGGCTGCCGGCAAAACCTGCAGTGATTTTCGGGGGAGGGCTTTAAATACATTTGCTGATTGGCCGAGCACTGTGTCCAATCAGAATTCATGAATTCAATGAATGGGTGAGTGCTGCCTCTGATAGGCTGAGCGCAGGGACCAATCACAGGCAGCTCTCAGCTGTCATTAAATATTGGTCACAGTGCTCAGCCAATCAGAGGCAGCTTTTTCAGCAGGCAGAGACTTTAAATCCCCGTCTGCTGAAATCACTTCACAGCAGTGCAGAAGAAGACCCGGCTGAATGTGCCTGAGCTCCAACAGCTGCAGAGAGGTGAGTATATATATATTTTTTATTTTTCACACATTCTAGGGATGATTTTCAGGGAAGGGCTTATATTTAAAGCCCTTCCCCGAAAATCACTGCAGGGCTTGCCTGCAGCCTATTGCTTTCAATGGAGCCGGCTGTAGCGCCGGCTCCATTGAATTCAATGGGAGAACATTGCGGTCCTCTGCCACAACTGTGGCAGAGGACCGCAATGGCCATCAGATTCTTAGACTACCCTATGTGCAGTCTACTTCAGCAGTCTGAGACACCTTCTCAGGTAGGTGAACGGCAGAAGAAGATAAAGGATAGACACGGTGCTGATGTCATCAGCGCTGATCTATCCAAGCGCAGGGGGAGTGTGAGGCTATTTTACATACTATGCATGAAGTGAGGACTAGGAATAGGATGAACCATGGCAACAAAACTGAAAAGGAGAAGACTAGTTACAGTTGTAATCAAAACTATTCAACCCTCATTGCAAATTAGGTTTATTGGTCAAATTTATTAACTTTTAGCTGTCTGCAAAAAGAACAAACAAAAACAATTTAAATAGCTCAGCACAACTAATAGAACAAGTTGTTTCTCGAAGTTCAACACAAAATGTTACACAGATGTTTTTGTACAGCGTTTAGCGCTGCCTTTTCAGCGCAGCACTAAACGCTGTACAACACTCCTATTCATTTCAATGGGGCTGTTCACACAAGCGTCAGAACGCAGCATCTTCGACGCTGTGCTTTGACAGTGATGCATGTTCTATCTGCCCATTGTCAGCCCTGCGTCGCCCATTTATATGAATGGGCAGCATTAGCAGCGCTGCTGAAAACGTGTCTCAAGTTGGTGCCACGTTTTGGGCAGTGCTAAACGCAGTGCTAGATGCACTACTAAAAAAAAAGCTATACTCACCTAGCTGGCACTGTCCGTGTCCCTGGCGCTGCTTTCTGGGGCTCCAGGCACTTGTCAGAGGATCTTTTGCTAGTGACAGGGTTTGAAGACCCCGCCTCCAGCAAGAGATTGCTCTGATTGGCTAATCCAGCACCAATGACAGCCAGCGCTGGGTGCACCAATCACAGCCAATCAATCAATGAATGGCTTGCGGCTCAGACAACCTCTGTGCTGCCCATTTATATATCTGTACATTGTAATAAAATGGCCCCAAGCCATATTTTTTCCAAACTGAATAGTGCAAGTTTGATAACCTGTTTTGTTATTGTAGACTACCCATTTCCTTAATTACCTTAGTTGCCCTCCTCTGCGCATGCTCTAGTCACCTATGTCCTTCTTATACACAGGTGTTCAAAACTATACACAATATTCCATATGTGCTTTGACTAGCGATTTGTGGAGAGGCAAAACTATGTTTATGTCTTGAGAATTTATACCTCTGTTGATGCATCCTATTATTTTTTTTGCCTTATCAGCACCAGTCTAAGAATGTATCAATGAATGTCCCGAAAGATGAAACACCTACTGTATGACACCAAAGAGATATTCCATCAATGTCTACCTTGGGAAAGCGCATTTAGGTCTATAAAGGCATTGACACAGCTTTTGTAAATAAAAAATACCACTACTAGTAAAAAATAAAAACAATCCAGAACCTAGAAGAAGTTGTCGTTTTGCTGAAAAATTTGGCATGCAGTTACAGCTCAGGCAGATATGCAAATGATTAGAATTGTGGCATGATTAGAGAACAGTCTTGCTACCTGAGGGACTGAAAGTGGTTACCCCCTTGGCCTATAAGAGGCTCTCGGAGGCTCCTTGTGTTTAGTGACCTCTTCTTCCACTTGTGCAGAGCTTGTTGACCAATAGACACCTCTACGACGCAAAGAAGAGATTTCACCCAGTTAACAGAGTTTGAGAGGGGGTGTATTATTGGAATGCGAGAAGCTGAATGGTCGTATCGACGAGTTGCCGCCACCTGGGCTGTTCTGACCAGACTGTTAGGAGGTGTTGGGACCAGTTGATGTACGAGGTCGCACATGGCGACCTAGTTCAGGACACCCTCGACAGATCACCAGTAGAGAGGATCTCTCTGGCAAGTACGAGCAGCTCCAACTGTTTGTTGTCAACCACTCAGAAATAAGGGGTACGATCATTACAGACCCCTGCATCTGTCGGTTTAGCATCTTCCAGCACTGGATAGGAGCCACGGGTGTAGTAGCCATGCAGGTCACTAGAGAGTAGTCAGGATAGCCAGGAGTTGTTATCAGAAAGCTTCAGGTTGCAGTACAGATGGATGAGGTGGGTAGCGTTGTTGGAAGGAAAGCCAAGAGTAGTAATCAGGAAGTCCCAGGTTGTGGTACAGATGAGGAGGCGGGTAGCATTGTCAGGTGTAGTAGCTATGCAACTCACTAGAGAGTAGCCAGGATAGCCAGAAGTTGTTACAAGGAAGTCTCAGGTTGCAGTACAAATGGGAGAGTGGGTAGCATTGTTGGAAGGACAGCCAGGAGTAGTTATTAGGAAGTTCCAGGTCGTGGTACATATAGAGGAGGTGAGTAGCATTGTTATGATGAAAGCCAGGAGTCATTATCAAGAAGTATCAGGTCACGGTACAGATGGAGGGGGCACATAGCATTGTCAAGAGGGAAGCCAGGAGTAGTTATCAGGAAGTCTTGAAGTCACTTGTAGTGGAGAAGGAGGAGAGGAGCTAGATCATGGCTGTGTAGCACAATAATTGCGTGCTGGAGGAGAGACAGGGCCGAGTTTAAATTGTGTCTCTTATTAGGAGCAGTGTGGAACCAAGACAGACAAACAGAGGGTGAAGCCAGTCAGGGAAACACAAGAGCATGGCTAGGTTTTAGCCGAGGAGGTATTCAAGTCCTGGACTGTAGTGCAGGAGGTCCCAGGTTTGAGCCCTGACAGTCTGAACCCTGTCTAGGCGCTTGGCTGAAGGACATTCTCACAACACCCATTACGTGTATTGCCTTTGACACCCACCATCGCCTCCACTGGCTTTAGTGTTTTGAACGCTGAAACTGGACTTCTTCAGAGTGGAACTGGGTTCTCTTCAGCGATGAATTCAGGTTTAAGAGAACTAGGTGAGTGCCTCAATCCTGCCTTTACTATGGAATGGCACACTGCCACTAGTGCTGGTGTGAAGGTCTGGTGGGCCATCGTATATGTTAGTTGGTCAACTCTAGTAGCAATGCAAGGCATAAAGACAGCTCACTGATATATTCAGCAAATCCTGCAGCCATGTTACCTCCCATGGCAGGGCATCCAGGAGGCATTTTCCATCAGGACAATGTTCAGCTGTACACAGCAAGGATGTCACAGGAATGCCTACACAACATTGCCATACTCCCATGGCCTGCCCGCTTGCCAGATATATTGCCAGTAGAACATGTATGAGGCCATTTGTGATGCCTACTTCCACAGCCAATGAGTTTGCATGATCTAGAGGCTACTGCAGAATGCTGTACAGAATCTATATGCCTCCATGCCTGCCTGTATCACATCTTGTATCTAGGGTAGAGGCAGCCAACAGCGTACTAGAGCCTCTATGCCTGGCTGTGTCACATCTTGTATCTAAGCTAGAGGTAGCCCAATAGGGTACTAGAGGCTCCATGCCTACCCAGATCACATCTTGTATCCAAGCTAGTGGCGGTACAATAGGGTACTAGGGCCTTCATGCCTGCCCGTATCACATCTTGTATCCAAGCTAGAGCTTGTACAACAGGGTACTAGAGCCTCCATGCCAATCCATATGACATCATGAATCCAAGCTAGAGGGGTACAACAGGATACTAGAGCCTCCACGCCAACCCATATGACATCATGTATCCAAGCTAGAGGGGGTACAACAGGGTACTAGAGCCTCTATGCCCACCCATATTATATTTTGTATACAAGCTAGAGGCTGGACAAATATCTGTCTGAGATGATTTAGTGAATCCTGCACTGAGCAGGGGGTTGTACCCAATGAACCTGGAAGTCCCTTTCAACTCTACAAGTCTATAAGTCTAAAGGTGACCCAACAGGGTACTAGAGCCTCCATGCCTGCCCATATTACATCTTGTATCCAAGCTAGAGGCGGTACAACAGGGTACTAGAACCTCCATGCCCGCCTATATCACATCTTGTATCCAAGCTAGAGGCGGTACAACAGGGTACTAGAGCCTCCCTTCAATGTGTCAGTTCTCCACAATAAATGACCCTTTTGCTCTGATATTGTAATCACTTACTTATATCAACAGTACAATCACACAGAGAAAATTTCACTCAGTTCCGACAACTCCTTCTAGGTGCTTGATTTTTTTTGACAATGAGTATGTATTGCAATTGACAGATGTCCCTTGCTAATTATCTTTGGATCACAGATTGTTCATGAAAATCTGAATTTTGCCCACATGGAGGAAAGAAAACAGGTGTCACATGATGGATGCATAATTTAGAGATTGTCCTGTCCTTTCTCTCCACTAATGATGGTTCTCAAAAGGTGGTTACAATACCAATTATGAAAATATAAAAATACCTATTGAACCTTTCTGCCCATGCTTAACTCACAAAATAAGAAGCTCCTTTTTCAGTGAGTTGTGTACATTTATTCTCTCACCTTTTTGATTTTATTTGGCTATTTGTGAGATAGAGTAGGTGCTGATGTATGCGTGGTGGCCTTACTGCAGCCCGTCAGCTTACGTGTTTTGACCAAAATTCAAACTAACACAGCAGTTATTAATGTTTTTTTGCATGCAGTGTGCTATAGATGCTGGGGGAGCCCGGAATGCCCCGCCAATGTGGTGCACTGTGGTTATACATGGCAATCCACTGCTTTGCCAGTAGGGTTGTATTCCTGTATTGTGTGGCGCACTTATCTATGGCTGGCATCCTTGGTATCAGTTCACATGTGCAGACTATGCTGTTTGCAGCCATCCATCCCCTAATCTTGGGTTGAGGTGAGTACAGTGCACATGAGTCTGCACTGAACATTTAGCTCCCTCATATTACAATCTGGCTTTCTGCATGCTACTAGGGGATGTGCTGATTGGGCCTACCCTACAGTATCAGGTGATGCATATTTGGCTTCCTTTTCTGAGAGTTATGTCTTTGTTCATTTTTTCTCTCACCTCTGTGATTTTTTTTTGTGCCCATATTTGGCCATTATGAGATGCTAACATTATCCCAAGAATATGCATCTGCAGCAGCGACTGCTCATGGAATCCTGTATATGGTATTCAGCAAGTAGAAAGTTTAAGGTAGCCATGTAGTTCACAGTAAAAATTCCACTAAACACACATACGTAAAGGGTTGTCCAGCTACAAATCCCCTTTTAACCCTTTCCAATCCACTGTCTGACGTCTGAAGACATTCTGATTGAAGCCTGTACAGCTCCGATGTCGGAAGATGTCCGGCAGGGTATTCTTACTGTATATTACTGACCACACTGTTGTCGGGGGCCTCTCCAGTATGCCCCATACCGCAGTACTGGCTCTAGCCAGCAGATGGCGCCGTTGTATAATGGCAGAAAGAGAAGGCCCCCTAGGAAACTCTGAATCCAAAATTGGATTGCAAAGGGTTAAATTATAGCTAAATGAGTGAAACAAATATAACAAATGCTACTACCAGTCTGTGTTGACAGGTCTGACAATCAGAGGACACGGTGTCACCGTTTTGAATTCCTATCATCATGGCACCCAGGAGGTGAGTGCTGATGCCAGGAGAACGGGTGGTGACACTGCAGTCTCTGTTTGGCAGGCAGCAGTCGCCTGACTTCTGCTGTCAACAGAGGCTGTGAGAATTGTGGGGATGCAGCTCTGGATCGCCGGGCCGGGGGGCAGCTAACTACTGTGTGTTTTTTTATGTTCACTCATTTGGTTCTAATTTTAAAACATTGATTTGTAAATGAACAACCTTTTTAGCATATTATTGCAATCACAGGTATTCTACCCCATCGTAAATTAGATTTAATTGCCAAATGTACAAATTTTCAGCAGTTTGCAAAAAACAATCATACAAGAACAAATTATATAACACAACTAATATAACAAGTGATTTTTGCAAATTCAACGTAAAATGCCACTTCTAATGACTACTGCAGTCTCAGGATTATTCTACCCCTTCATGACAAGTATCTTCAGTACTTCGCGGAGCACGTTCTGCTGCTGTGACCTGCTACAAATGTTATTGCTAGCCAGACATCAGCTTCTGACAACATTCCTGAAGAATCGTAGTCCAATCCTCATGGACAATGGCATCCAGTTCACTAAAACTCTTAGTTTTGAGCACAATTACCTTCTTCAAATTCCACCATAGATTTTATTTGGGTTTCAAGTCAAGCAACTGTGATGGCCATTCCAGAATCATCCAGGACTACTTCTGAAATCAAGCCTTAGCGGACTTTGAGTTATGCTCAGGATCATTGTCCTGCTGAAGGGTCCAATGATGCCCAAGCTTCACCTTCCTTACAGAAGCCATGACGTTTTTTTCTCTAAGATTTCCTGATGCCTCATTGAATCCATCTTGCACTCCACACATTGCAGATTTCCAGTGCCAAAGGAAGCAAAGCTGCCCCAGAGCACGACCAAGCCACCACCATGCTTCACTGTAGGCAGGGTATTCTTCTCAGCTTATGCTTTATTCTGCCTACTCCAGACCTACCGCTGCTCCATAAGCCCAAAGAATTCCAGTTTTGTTTAATCACTCCACAGAACAGAATACCAAAACTTCTGTCGATTATTTCTTTGGTTTTGAGTATACTGGAGCCAACTTTTCTTGTGCTTTTAGGTCAGTAGAGGCGTACATCTTGGAATTTTGTGCATGAAGACCTTACATACTGTGCAAATGAAATCCTCAGAGGCTGCTGTCAGCAAATCTTGCTGTAGGTCTTTTGCAATCAATCAAGGGTTTTTGACCACTTGCCTGCTCGGGAACCTGGTGGTAGTTGGTGATAGTGCCCAGTTTATGCCACATCCAGGTAGTGCAGCCAGTATTCCTTTAAATTTGAACTTTATAACTATGCTTCCAACTGTGTTTCTAGGAACATTCAGTGCCTCTGCTGTCTTTGTGTATCATTTTCCTTGTTTGTGCAAGGCAATGATCTCTACTATTAACTATTTCCACCACCCACTTGACCTAGGCATATTTTTAACATGCAATCAAATCTTACAGTCAACAAGACCCTAACCAGTCCAGGTATTTGATGTGTTTTAACTAGAGATGAGCGAGCATACTCGTCCGAGCTTGATGCTTGTTCGAGTATTAGGGTGCTCGAGATGCTCGTTACTCGAGACGAGCACCACGCGGTACTCGTCTCGATTAAATGAGCACTGACCATTGAATTCAATGGAGCCGGCAATACAGCCGGCTCCATTGAAAGCAATGGCCTGCCGGCGAGTGCGGGATAAATTGTCGGGAAGGGCTTAAATATATAAGCCCTTCCCTGCAATTCATCCAGAAATGTGTAAAAAAAAAAAAATATATATACTCACCTTGTCCCGGCAGAACGATGTTAGCCCATTGAATTCAATGGAGCCGGCAATACAGCCGGCTCCATTAAAAGCAATGGGCTGCCGGCGATCGCGGGATGAATTGTCGGGAAGGGGTTAAATATATAAGCCCTTCCCTGCAATTCATCCAGAAATGTGTAAAAAAAAATATATATATATTGGTTTGTGTTGAGCTATTTAAAATGTACTTGTTTGAATGACTGTTTAGCAAACTGCTGAAAGTTTATAAATTTCGCAAATAAACTCAATGGGAAACCAACTTACTGAGAAGAACCTTAAAACATAATCTAATTTCATAGACTAAAAAGAGAAATAGACTGAGCAGATATAAATATATGACCAAAATACCAATATCTATAACATCTGCAACATGATGATCTATGTCGCAGAGTGACGCTATAGAGAAACCCAACAAATGGAACTAATGTAAAATAGGATTCTTCTGCTACTGCATACAAACCAGCGAATTTTAATTGCAACTTTATGTCATAATCAATACACCATAAATGTATTGTGATATTTGGGGAACGTCAAATCTCTGCAATCACCATCTCCCTGCGTAAACCGGTTGGTACACATGCAATATACTCCAATATACTGCTTTCTGGTTTAAAACTGGTCGTATCCAGCTTTTTTGTGCATCACACAGCACAAAGCACTTCACAAAATACAGTGTAATACAAAAAATAATCCTAGGTCTATCGGGCTACTGACTGTTACACTTCAGCTTTCCCTAGCCGACTAAGGTTGCAGGTCTACCACCTGCCCCTTCAAAACCCCAAACAAGTTTGATACCAGCTTCTGTCATGGGCCTGGCTCCCTGAGGCTCCTCTTATTCCTAGACTGAAGCAAGAGACTCATACTTGCTTTAAAGGGCCCTCCCAGGTGAAGCATAATTAGCCTAATTAGCAAAACACCTGCCCTGCCACTAAAGCCGCATTTACACACAACTATTATCGTTTGACCGAATGAACAACTGAATGAATCAACAACTTTTTTGCATAGAAATGCCGAGCATTTAAATGCAGAGATAATTGTTTGAAATCATCTCCATTTCCCTCATTAGCTAAAGTAAACTCTGTATATGTTTTTTGCTCAGGTGTGTTTATGCGTGGAATTTCTGTCTGGCAGGGGTTTAGTGTGAAGAAAACCCATTGTCTTCTGCCAAAATGTGTAAGCAAGTAGTCATTGTGTTTTAGCAGGATAAGCAATCACTCCTCCCCTCAAGTTGTTTAATCTTTCAAAAACTGAACAAATGACATTCAAATTAAGCAAAAAGTACACAAACTAATGACCATTTTATGCAGGCTGAAACTTAGCGATAAGTGACAAATGAATGAATAGTGCACGGTCGCTTTGCATTTAAACATGACGATTATCATGGAAATTCGTTCGTTTGAGCGATATCGTTACATGTAAATGGGCCTTAAGGCTACCTGAAAAGTCGGTAATTAAGCCCCCTAATAGCCACTTTAGTAGCTGCACTACTACAGCCTATAACAGGAAAACTCCTGTAAAGATGTCTGTATACGAGGCCAGCCAAGTAGTTTATTCCTCTCATCATGCCTAGTTCTCTCCATTCATTCTTTCCCCTGTCTATCTATAATATTATTTATTGTGCACCAAATTTCTATGCGTTCCAGCCAAGGATTTGCTGCTCTCATTAATCACCCTTCTAATGGCTTTTTGCTACGTATCATTAGAAACAGTATTTTGCATTAGTCAAGCCATAGTCCAAGACTTTCCAATAAATGACGCAAACACCTTAAATAATCACGTAAAAGGTCACAATAACCAGTGAAATGAAAAAACAAAGTTCTTATGACATGAAACACTATACAAGCCAAGGTAATTACAGGCATAACATTTGAAGTGAAGTACAGTATATGGATTAAATGGAGAAATTTAATTTCTGCTGAAGTATATATAATAGCCTTAAGAATGGATGGCTGCTTAATATTAGTTAACGTTACTGTAAATAATCTATTGGCAAATTGATAAGTGAAAATAGCATTAAAATCTAAACTCATATTGCATCAGATGCTGCAACATTGGTCACCACTGACCCAGGTCACTGGCCAAGGTCTAATTAAACAAAAACTATGTCACTGTAGACAAACTCCTAGAACAGCTGTCAATTCCCTACTATCATGCCCCAGAGAGGTATTGGGATTTTGAAGTAAGTTAAAGACCTGCCTGAGCTATATGAAGACCATCTAAATTACCCAAGGTTCATGAAGAGCAGGAAGACCTGCCTAAGCTATATGAAGACCTTCTAGACTTACCTAGAGTTCATGAAGACAATGAAGACCTTAGGCAAGCTATATAAAGACCTTCTAGACTTACCTAGAGTTCATGAAGACAATGAAGACCTGCCTAAGCTATATGAAGACCTTCTAGACTTACCTAGAGTCCATGAAGACAATGAAGACCTGCTAAGCTATATGAAGACCTTCTAGACTTACCTAGAGTTCATGAAGACAATGAAGACCTGCCTAAGCTATATGAAGACCTTCTAGAATTACCTAGAGTTCATGAAGACAACGAAGACCTGTCTAAGCTATATGAAGACCTTCTAGACTTACCTAGAGTTCACGCAGACCTGCACAGGCTACATAAAGACCAGGCAAACTTACTTCTTCTCACCCCACCTGGATGATACTCGTTTGACTCCTACACATCCAGCATATGAGTAAATTCCGGTGACATTTCTGTGTTTGCCCCAGCAAGGATGTTGGTCAGGAAATACTGGTGTTGGGCTTTGATATGTAGGAATGATCAAACAATAAATGGCAGGAACAATGCCCAACTCTTCTTATTTGTATGTATGGAAACATATTCCATCAGAAAACACATAGTCTTTCTCTGAGATGAATAATCAAGACAGGCCACATTATAGTCAATGGATAAAAAGAGGGTCTAGAGATTAGATAGACACAGAAGAAAGGCAGGAGGAAATAGTAGACGCCACCACACCACAAAACAATAGGCTGATAAGTAGCACCCCACTTTTCTATACTGTCCTACCCCCCCCCCCCCCCCATATTCTCTTCCTGCAAACCCCGCACCCTTCTTATCCAAAGGCCCTTTCACCCTGAGCAGTCTTTCCTTCCTGCCATCACCATTCCATCTGTGTATAGCTAGGTGGGCAAGAAAGTGGTATTTACTACTTGGGTGTTTTACTGTGTTACAACTGGGTATACTTTTAGTTTACAGATTCCATATTTGTTTAGTCTATGTTCTGAAATATACTGCTGTTATATATAATTTGTACTGTACTCTGATTCAGTGGGATAATGGGAGTTAATGAACCTGTTACACTTTATTATGACAAGATGTTGTCATGCACCAGAGAGGTGTTGGGATCTTTGCGCACACTATAAAGTAAAAGAATAGCAATAACACAAGGGAAAAGGAGGGAGCACTAGCTAATCCCAAGTGACCCCAACGGGCAGGAGTTATTAGGGATATTTAATAACTCTCCCAGCTCTATAACATTTGGCGATCCAAGCAGGAGCTTCCCATAGAAATAACTAACCAAGATAACACTAGCTAACTATTCCAGCCCAAACTAATTTTCATGATAATTGACCAAGAGGATGCTTTGTGTATATTTAGTTTCTTGCTACGTCTTAATGTAAATAGTACTTCGGCAGGAACATTTTTAAGTTCAAGAAAGCTTAAGAAATGAGAAGTTGAGTCTGGACTAAGAAGGACCAAAATGTGGGCCTGTTATTGAATGCACAAAAGCGAACTAATGAAATGTAACGGTCCCCGTAAATGTTCCTCATCTCTTAGGGCTCACACTCACTTGCGATAGCGTTTTTGTGAGAAAAAAATCGCAGCGATATCGCAGGTGCGAACTTGCGTTTTTTTTGTGCGATTGCAATGAGTTTTTGTTCTCTGAAAATTTGCATGGCATGGTAGGAGTATTTAATGCCTCTCTTGCTGATGTACTGCTGTTTCCTTGTAAAAGCCCGCCCTTCCCATTAGTCACTATTCCACACAAAAAACATAGCCCCATCGCATCGCATTCTTGCATGCGTTATGTGTTTTGCGATGCGATTTTACAGCACTCCATTGACTTACATGGGCAAGAAGAAAATAGCACCTCGCAAAGAAATAGGACCATAGCAC
Organism: Eleutherodactylus coqui; assembly: GCF_035609145.1. Lineage (NCBI taxonomy): Eukaryota > Metazoa > Chordata > Amphibia > Anura > Eleutherodactylidae > Eleutherodactylus > Eleutherodactylus coqui. Next base: position 95,188,123 of record NC_089849.1, read on the forward strand.
GTGAGAAAAAAATGCAACCTCGCAGACGTGAAAACATCGCAAATGAACACAGCTACATTAGACTCAATGCATTTCAATGTCATACAAAAAAATGCAGCCTCGCAACATTGCAAAAATGCTATCACAAGTGAGTGTGAGCCCTTAGGGCTCCCACCCACTGGCGTTTTTTCTCCACTGCGATGCGATTCTAAAGTTAAAGTCTCGCATCGCAGTTCGAGAAAAAAGCAGGCAGATATCCCAAAATCGCTGGGATATCACTGCGACATCGCCAGTCTGTTTAATGGGGCCAGCGGCAGCAGCGCTAGCCCCATTGAAAAGATATGGAGAATGCCGCTGACTTCTGCCACAGCTGTGACAGCTGTCACAGCTGTGGCAGAAGTCAGCGGCATGCTATCCCATTGCTTTCAATGGGATCTGCACTGCTGCCGATCCCATTAAAGCAGTGGTTTCTGACAAGCCCTGCAGAATGATTATCGGAGAAGGGCTTGAAATATAAGCCCTTCCCCAATAATCATAAAAAAGGGGTTAAAAAAATAATAAAAAAGTTACTCACCTCTCCTGCTGTCAGCCACGTCCTCCGGCTGGCTCCCCGGCACTGCTACTGAGCTTTTTCAGCAGACAGGGATTTAAAAATCCCCGCCTCCTGAAAGGGCTGTGCAGATTGGCTGAGGGCTTAGCCAATAGCAGCTACTGCTTAGCTATTGGCTGAGCGCTCAGCCAATGGCAGATAGCTCTTAGCTATTCATTCATGAATTGCTAAGATATTGCTATTCATGAATGAATAGCTAAGAGCTATCTGTCATTGGCTGAGCGCTCAGCCAATAGCTAAGCAGTAGCTGCTATTGGCTAACCCCTCAGCCAATCTGCACAGCCCTTTCAGGAGGCGGGGATTTTTAAATCCCTGTCTGCTGAAAGAGCTCAGTAGCAGTGTCAGGGAGCCAGCCGGAGGACGCGGCTGACAGCAGGAGAGGTGAGTAACTTTTGTATTATTTTTTTAACCACTTTTTTATGATTATCAGGGAAGGACTTATATTTCAAGCCCTTCTCCGATAATCATTCTGCAGGGCTTGTCAGAAACCACTGCTTTAATGGGATCGGCAGCAGTGCCGATCCCATTGAAAGCAATGGGATAGCATGCCGCTGACTTCTGCCACAACTGTGACAGAGGGTTCCTTCATCCCCGCGGTCCCCGCGGGGATGAAGGAAACTCCTGCCACGGCTGTGACAGCTGTCACAGCTGTGGCAGAAGTCAGCGGCATTCTCCATATCTTTTCAATGGGGCTAACGCTACTGCCGCTGGCCCCATTGAAAAGACTGGCGATGTCGCAGCGATATCCCAGCGATTTTGGGATATCTTCCTGCGTTTTTCTCGCACTGCGATGCAAGACTTTAACTTTAGAATTGCATCACAGTAGAGAAAAAAACGCCAGTGGGTGGGAGCCCTAAGGGCTCACACTCACTTGTGATAGCATTTTTGCGATGTTGCGAGGCTGCATTTTTTTTGTATGACATTGAAATGCATTGAGTCTAATGTAGCTGTGTTCATTTGCGATGTTTTCATGTCTGCGAGGTTGGATGTGACAGCTGTCACAGCTGTGGCAGAAGTCCGCGGCATTCTCCATATCTTTTCAATGGGGCTAGCGCTGTTGCCGCTGGCCCCATTGAAAAGGCTGTCGCAGCGATATCGCTGCAATTTTCTCGCACTGCTCTGCGAGAGTTTTCACTTACTCTCGTAGCGCAGTGGAGAAAAAAATGCTAGTGGGTGGGAGCCCTTAGTCTGCACATGGGTCAAGAGGGGTGTCGACTGCAGACTGATGAGGGGCAAACACCCAGAAACAGCTGTCTGTGTATGGTTTTCTGGCTTGGTTTTCTAATCGTTGTTTTACAACTTGTTAAAAAGTTGTACATTGATTTGAAGGAATGTGGCCATCCAATAGGTGGCGCTGCAGAGGTATTGCTCCATCTTTCTTATTTGTATTAGTCTGCACATAACCTTAAGACCCATTTAGACACAATGATTATTGCTCAAAATTCGCTCAAAAGCTATTTTTTGAGCGATAATCGTTGTGTGTAAATGTGCGCATCTTTTAGTTTTCTGCCGAACGGTGGATTTCAGTTCTGCATGAAATCCATTGTTCAACAGAACAGCTGAGAAGACGGACCGCACGCTGTGCTCTGCCCAGGGAGAGCTGATAACAGCTGATTACATTGTCTCAGCTGTCTTCCCCTTGGCAGAATGAAGGGAATTTATTCAGCAAACAGCGGGTGGTCTGTTCCCTGAATACAACTCCCAGTGGCTCACACACTACTAATTGGTACTAATAGGCATTAGTACCAATTAGTAGTTTATGCAAAATGATCGCTCAAAAGCCATTTTTTGAGCGATCATCTTTGTGGTGTAAATGCACCTTTAGTTTTAGATCAAATCAGTGCTCCAGAGCTACTATGGTAACTGGAGATAGGACGTTGTAGCAACAGTCAGCCGCTTTGGACGTTATGCGCCCAATTTTTTACCACTCCGTCAATGACCTCTAGACCACAGTATAATCTCTTTTGCAGTCCTCTCATTGCCCCCTTTGTGTCTGTCAATCGTATGTTTGCCCAACACCCCCTTTCCATACTCATATTATTTTGAGAAATGGAATCCATCTCACAATAGCACTAGAATGCAACATTCCAGTAAGTAGGTTAAAACAATATGTGCGTATTACATAAAGTTCCTATACAATAAAATGACACCTTCCTGTCACACATGGGTTAACGTGTATCACCTGCAGGTCTACACAGTGTTCGCCTACAATTTCTTTAGGAATCAATGTTCCTTGAGTTTCCTTAACATAAGTTTCTATGGAAACTAATACAACTTTAATCCCCCCTCACTCCATTGTCCTACTGTATGTATATTGGATTTCCAGCTGGTGAATGACTTATAGAGCATGAAAAGCTCAAATACTGACTAATCCTCCAGGTTTCCTTTACTTGTAAAAATGTAATGTTAAGATTACAGCTGTATACTTCAACAATTACTTTAAGAGAATAGATAACAGTATATACAATATACAACCCCAATTCCCCCAAAAAGTTGGGACGCTACGTAAAATATGAATAAAAGTAAAGAAAAAAAATGCAATGATTGGGAAATCTCATTTAGGACCAATACACACGGCCGGACTTGCATTGCGGAATCTGAAGTGGGCGTCCGCCTCCAGATTCCGCAGCAAATACTGCCCATAACATGCAATGTAGAAGCGGGTTTTCATGCCCACGAGACGGAAATCAATTGTGATTTTCCCCTTGGGGTGAAAATCGCAGCATTCTCTATTCCGTGCGGATGGCTTCCGTTGAAGTCAATGAAAGTTGTCTGACCTGCGGCCCTTCCGCAATCATCATTGCGGAAATGTCGCAGGATCAGCATCATCGCCCAGCGACGGCGCGGCATTATTTCTACTACACATGTGCGCCTGCCGGCACATCTGCAGCACAGATAACAAGAATTCGGACAGGTACGCAGGGGTCCTTGGCTGGGCACAGGGTTGGATTCCTCCCGCATGTGGAATCTGACCTGGCCGTGTGCATTCGGGCATAACCATATATTATTCATAATAGAACACATTTTAGAACTCCAGCAATTGGTCTCCTCACTTCCCAGATGCTTACAGACTGTTGTGAAAAGAAGAGCAGATGCTACACAATGGTGGAAATGGCTCCAGCCCAACTTTTGTGAGATGTGTTGCTGCCATCAATTTCTAAATGAGGTCATTTTTTAAAAATGAAATGGAAGAATGTCTCCCTTTCCCTTCTGATAATGTGTTGGAAGATCAAAACATTCATAATGCTTTGTCTGTTCAACTTCAGCATGGCCCTAGGAAAGCCTATTTGATCAGCTGGTGACATAGTGTTACAGTTTTAATCACCCCACACCCCCAAGTACTTGACAGTACTCAACAGATCTAACAGCACTACAGGTATGGGTGCGCTTATCATAGCGGCACCCATGCAGCAGTTATGGGACCTATTTATGAAGGCAAACCCCAGTCTGTTATATGGCTGGGCAACCTTCCTGGAATAACCTATAGATGCCATCTCCATCCCAAGGAGCAATAGAGTCTGATGGACAAGTCAGCAGGTAATGCTGTTCCTCCATGGGGAACCAGTAATACAAGCACATAGGGAAGCCTTCTGGACTGTTCCTGTGGGACTTCATTAGCTCTATGTATTTGGAGTCTATGTTTCGCTATTATAATCCTACCTAGAAAAGGAGAATCCACCAAAGCTAATCTGTAAGGCAGATACGTCAATGATTTCAGATGGATGGCAGATGGGATGTTACAGGACGGGCCCCTGTAGGAAGCTACTGAGATACTACTTGGATTTTAGTATTACATAACAGTTTTTTCTCCGACAAACAGATAGGAACATCAGCCAAATGTTCCTCATCATGTCATATCATGTGTCATGTGAGTCAATGAATGTGACTGAGATGAGGTGAATCACTTACATTTAGGGGACTCAGACGTACTTGATGAAAATGAGTAATATAGTAATATCATGTGAGATCAGTGAAATTAGTTATTGTAACGAAATAACTGTCTGGAAATTAAATGGCGGATTAGTCTAATATTTGAGAATTCAAAGGCTACAAAATAGAATTTGCGTGTGATTTTTCTGTACCCCAATTGCCACTGTATCATTGTCCAGCACCCCAAGTATCACTGTTGTCATCCTATACCCATAATGCTTTATTCATAGTACTAGGCTAAGGCTGCTGGGCCCGGGTGCAACTGCACCCACTGCATGCCCTATAGTTATGCCAGTGGTTCTTTTCCTGCACCCCTGGTGTCAATGTGTCATTATCCTGTACCCCAAGTATCAATGTGACAATGTTCTCCCACCCTAAGTGTCACTGTGCCATTGTCCTGTCCCAAAGTGTCACTGTGTCATTGTCCTGTCCCCAAGTGTCACTGTGCCATTGTCCTGTCCCAAAGTGTCACTGTGTCATTGTCCTGTCCCCAAGTTTCACTGTGTCATTGCCTTGTACCCCGTGTCATTGGCCTGAACCCCAAGTGTCACTGTGTCACTGCCCTGTATCCCAGGTGTCAGTATATCATTGTGCTGTGCCCCAAGTGTCAATATATCATTTTCCTGTACCCTAAGTGTCACTGTATAATTGTCTTGTACCCCAAGTGTCAGTATCTCATTGTCCTGTACCCCAAGTGTAATTATAACATATCCCAGGTGTCAGTATATCATTGTGCTGTACCCCAAATGTCACTGTGTCATTGTCCTGTATCTCAAGTGTCACTGTATCATTGTCCTGTACCCCAAGTGTCAGTATAACATTGTCCTGTACCCCAAATGTCACTGTGTCATTGTCCTGTATCTCAAGTGTCACTGTATCATTGTCCTGTACCCCAAGTGTCAGTATAACATTGTCCTGTACCCCAAATGTCACTGTGTCATTGTCCTGTAACACAAGTGTCAGAATGTCATTGTCCTGTACCCCGTGTCCTTGTATCATTGTCTTGTACCACAAGTGTCACTGTATCATTGTTTTGTACCCCAAGTGTCAGTATATCTTTGTCCTGTACCCCAAGTGTCACTGTGTTATTGTCCTGTACTCCAAGTGTCAATATAACATTGTAGAATACCCCAACTGTCACTCTGTCATCGTCCTGTATCCAGGGCCGTACCTAAAGGCTCAGGGGCCCGGGTGCAAAAGTTCAGCTCGGGCCCCCCCCAGGTCCTATTTCCCCCTCGCCCCGTATCTATGTCTGAGGGCCAATGTCCACGTGCGTATTTTATTTATAAAATCCGCACATGGCCCCCGCACGGGAGATCCGTGCATCTTACTGCCCATAGGGATGTATTGGCATCAGTAGGGCAGCTAAAAGCATGCAGATGGGATTTCTTCCCGGTTTGCGGGTCACACGCACAGGAAGAAATCGCAGCATGCTCCATTTTCCTGCAGATCTGCCACACGGACGGCTCATGCGGCTTCCATTGAAGCCTATGGTAGCCGTTCGTATACGCGGCACACCCGCAGCTGTTTTTGTACTGTGCCATGGATACGCGGTATAATGTATTTTCCCTCCCCATGTCTGCGGGCATGCACGGATTTCACTGCGGGATTCAGCAAGTGGGCATGAGGCCTAAGAGAGAGAGTTAGGAGAGAGAGATAGATAGATATGGAGATAGAGAGATAGATAGATAGGTAGATGGATAGATATGAGATAGATAGATAGATAGATAGATAGATAGATAGATAGATATAAGGTAGATAGATAGATAGATATGAGATAGATAGATAGATAGATATGAGATAGACAGACATATAGATAGATAGATATGAGATAGATATGTACTAGATATGAGATAGATAGATATGAGATAGATAGATAGATAGATAGATAGATAGATAGATAGATAGATAGATAGATAGATAGATAGATAGATAGATATGGAGATAGATAGATATGGAGATAGATAGATAGATAGATAGATAGATATGGAGATAGATAGATAGATAGATAGATAGATAGATAGACATTAGATAGATAGATATGGAGATAGATAGATATTAGATAGACAGATAGATATGGAGATAGCTAGATAGCTAGATAGATAGATACATAGATGTGGAGATAGATATGGAGATAGATAGATAGATATTAGATAGATAGATATGGAGATAGATAGATAGATAGATATGAGATAGATAGATATGAAATAGATAGATATGAGATAGATAGATGGATAGATAGATAGATAGATAGATAGATAGATAGATGGATATGAGACCAGGCAAGATAGATAGACAGACACATAGAAAGACATACAGACAGACAGATAGATAGATAAATACCCTGGTGCCCGGACTACTTCTCTGCTCAGGAGAGCAGGTGTATGTAGTGTCAGCAGGAAGGAAGCAGCAGGGAGCTGACATCATCCCTGGGCCACTCGATGCCTTGCTGTGCCTGTGTGGCGGTAAGTCCTCTCTGCTCCTTCCCCCACCCCCTCCTCTTCCCCTGTCCTCTCTCTAAGTCCCACCCCTCCCTTCACATACTCTCCTCCTGGCTTGTGCTGTCGGCCGGACCGCACTAAGTTAGCAAGCGCCGCCGACAGTGCAAAGTGAAAGTCACCTGTATATGATGCAGGGCGGCCTCTGGGCCCCCCTACCGGTACGCCTATGCCTGTATCCCAAGTGTCACTGTGTCACTGTCCTGTAACACAAGTGTCAGAATATCATTGTCCTGTACCCCAAGTGTCAATGTGTCATTGTTCTGTAACACAAGTGTCAGAATATCATTGTCCTGTACCCTAAGTGTCACTTTGACATTGTCTTGTACCCCAAATGTCACTGTGTCATTGTCTTGTACCCCAAGTGTCACTATGTCATTGTCCTGTAACACAAGTGTCAGAATATCATTGTCCTGTAACACAAGTGTCCTTGTATCATTGTCCTGTACTCCAAGTGTCACTGTGTCATTGTCCTGTACCCCAACTGTCACCGTGTCATTGTCCTGTACTCCAAGTGTCACTGTGTCATTGTCCTGTACTCCAAGTGTCACTGTGTCATTGTCCTGTACTCCAAGTGTCACTGTGTCATTGTCCTGTAATCCAACTGTCACTGTCATCATCCTGTACCCCAAGTGTCAGTATATCATTGTGCTGTACCCCAAGTGTCAGTATATCATTGTGCTGTACCCCAAGCATTACTGTGTCATTGTCTTCCGTCCTGTCAGTATATCATTGTCTTGTATCGCAAGTGTCAGTATATCATTGTGCTGTACCCCAAACATTACTGTGTCATTGTCTTGTACCCCAACTGTCACTGTGTCATTGTCCTGTACCCCAAGTGTCAGTATATAATTGTGCTGTACCCCAAACATTACTGTGTCATTGTCTTCCGTCCTGTCAGTATATCATTGTCCTGTACCCCAAGTGTCAGTATATCATTGTGCTGTACCCCAAGCATTACTGTGTCATTGTCTTCCGTCCTGTCAGTATATCATTGTCCTGTACCCCAAGTGTCAGTATATCATTGTGCTGTACCCCAAGCATTACTGTGTCATTGTCTTCCGTCCTGTCAGTATATCATTGTCTTGTACCCCAAGTGTCAGTATCTATTTGTACCAATATTAAATACTACATTGGCAAGGATCACCTAACATTGGGTTGCTGTGCACTATTACACATGATTATTCCCTCTGTGCTCTCTTGACTTGTATATTTGGGTTAATGGTCTTATTTATGGGCCTCTTATTCATGCATCGCATAAAACACTAAAATCATATTTGCATTTCTCATTAAATAGATATTTGAAATGATCCATTAAAGAAGCACTACAGTTTTTTTTGTTGATCAACCCATGACAGTATTAGTGACCTCTGCTGTGAAGAATCAGCTCTGTGGCTCGCTCCTTCCAGCCTTTATGTTCTGCACTTTCCTTCCGGCCTCCAGTTGACATGACCAGCACTCTGACAACACTCTGACAACACTTTCTGCTTTACAACAGTTGATGGGGCAGAATGAAGATAACGTCATAAAGACTGTCTTTCTTGTCCATTGCAACTAATCACAGCCCAGCTTTTATTTTGAAAATTAAGCCTGTGCTGAGATTGGTTGCCATGGGCAAGAAAGACAGTCTTTATGACTGCAGGACACAGAGTGTTGTCAGAGTGCTGGTCATGTGATGTGGAGGATAGTCCAGAAGTACAGACAGCCCGGAGGGGATGAGCTACAGAACTGGATTCCTCACAGCAGAGGTCACTGATACTGTGATGGATTTCTCAAAAAACAAACCATGGAGTGCTTCTTTAACCATTCTGTACTCAGCATACATCATGTAGTCTATGCCAAAGACTCTACGTCAATAACATCTCAATATTATATAATATTTAAATAGTACACGTAATTATACTCTGATTTCATAAATACACTAATTGCAAAAAACAATCCCTTCCCTAGAAGGAGTTTTCGGAATCCAATGAAACTTTCTCTGTGTGATTGTAACGCTGAGATAAGTGAATGATTACAAAATCAAAGCCAAAGCATTATATTGTGGAAAACTGATCCTTTGTAGGGAGGCTCTAGTACTCTGTTGTACCGCCTCTAGCTTGGATACAAGATGTGATATGGGGGTGCATGGAGGCTCTAGGACCCTGTTGTACCGCCTCTAGCTTGGAAACAAGTGGTGATATGGGCGGGCATGGAGGCTCTAGTACCCTGTTGTACCGCCTCTAGCTTGGATACAAGATGTGATACAGGCAGGCATGGAGGCTCTAGTACCCTGTTGTACCACCTCTAGCTTGGATACAAGATGTGATACGGGTGGGCATGGAGACTCTAGTACCCTGTTGTACCACCTCTAGCTTAAATACAATATGTGATACGGGCGGGCATGGAGGCTCCAGTAACCTGTTGTACCACCTTTAGCTTGGATGCACGATGTGATATGGATGGGCATGAAGGCTCCAGTACCCTGTTGTACTGCCTCTAGCTTGGATACAAGATGTAATACAGGCGGGCATGGAGGCTCTAGTACCCTGTTGTACCACCTCTAGTTTGCATACAAGATGTGATATGGGTGGGCATGAAGGCTCCAGTACCCTGTTGGGCCACCTCCGACTTGTATACAAGATATGATACGAATAAGCATGGAGGCTCTAGTATCCTGTTGGGCCACCTCTAGCTTGGAGGCAAGATGTGATACGGACGGGCATGGAGGCACATAGGTTCTGCATGGTATCCTGCCACATATTGTTCCACATTTGCTGTATCTGAGTCTCTAGATCATGCAAACTCGAGGGTTGTTGAAGTTGGCATCCCAGATGGTCCCATACTTGTTCTATTGGTGACATATCTGGTGACTGGGCTGCCGCAGAAGTGTGACAATGTTGTGGGGGCTTCCTGTGACCCCCTTGTGTGTGCGGCCGAGCATTATCCTGCTGCCTCTTGGAAGCCGCCATGAGAAGAGCACATGTGGCTGCAGGATGTCCTGAACATATTGCTGAGCTGTTATTGTCCCTTGTACCACTACTAGGGGTGACCGACTGTTGTATGTGATGGCCCCCCAGACCATCACACCAGCAGTTGGGGCAGTGTGCCGCTCCTCAGCAAAGGCAGGATTGAGGTGCTGAACCCTAGGTCTCTAGACACAAACATGACTATTGTCTGTGCGCAAACTCAACCTGGATTCATCTCCATAAACAACCCGGTTTCATTCCATAACAGTCTAATTTCATTGTTCCCAACACCACTGCAAATGGAGGTAACAGTGGGTATCAAAAGCAGTACCCATCATGGGTGCCATGAGACTAAATGAAATTCAGCCAAGCACCTGGAATTGCTTCTGACAGACATAGGAGCCTGTAAAAATGGTGCCACCTTTTTCTGGATGGTGGTCAACGACACAGTTGGAGCTGCTCGTGTTGTGGCCCAGAGTTGGGGTATCTTTGCAGTGTGTGTATCTGTCACGTGTCTATCTGTGTTGGTGTTACTAATCTTTGTCGTGGCAAGTTTGTCTACCCTAACTTGTTGTGTGTGGCGTGATTGGAGGTCTAGAGACATTAGGGGAAGAGTTAAAGGGAGGAGAAGAGAGATGTAGTCAGTGAAAGAGGACGTGGGAGCAGGAGGCCGAAACTCTGGTGTTTCTGCCTGAGAGGAGCCTTGGGCTATGTCATTTGCTTGGGATGTGTCCTCTTTGGGGACTGGAGCCTGGAGTGCTGAGCCTTCTGAAGGAGTTGGTAGTTTTGATCGTACCTTCCTCTGCTTAACTACTGAGTCACGGGACAAGGTTGAGCATAACTAAGGAGTGTGATGGAAGTAACCAAAGACAGGACATAATAAGTAAGAAAGAAGAACAAGTGGTGTGTTTTCCCCACCGTGTCAGGAGTGTATCCCCATGGACTGTATTTCAGATAACTGAGGACACCTAAAGTGTCGGGAGAGGAAAGTAAATCCTAGACATTTGTTTTTCAAAGAATTGCATTAGAGGGAAGATTTGTAAGAAGTGTTATGCCTAAAACTGGCACCATATTTTGTTCTTGGGATGTCACGGTTGGACAGGCCGCCACTTTGGATACACCGGGTAGAGACGGTAGAGCCACCCGTGACACAACAGAAGTTCATTCCCTGCTGCCTCCCGGCCAAAGGGCCGACCCAGCATGCAACACTCGTGTTTGTCAGATGATCAGACGATCCTCTCTACTGGTGGTCTGTTCAGGGCCTGGTTGTCTCGTGTACGTGCCCTCACATATCCACGGTTCTCAACAGCTCCTAACAGTTTGATCAAAATGGCCTAGCTGGTGGGCCATTCATCGCTATGACCATCCAGCTTCTCGCATTCAAATAATGCGCCCCCTCTTGAACTCTTACTGGACAAAATCTCTTCAATTGCGCTGTAAAGGCATGTTTAGTGGTCAACAATCTCTGCACAAGCATAAAACAAGGTCCATAACACACAAGTAGCCTGTAAGAATAACAGAATAACAGGGGTGCAGGTTGAGGGGCACATGGGAAATAGTGACCATAATATAATAAATTTCCACTTGTTGTTCATAATGGAGTTATATCGGGGAGCTAAGAAATAATAAACTGTAGGAAGGCAAAGTTCAACCAGCTCAGAGATGCCCTTAACCTTATTGGCTGGGACAATTTTCTCAAAAATAGGAATACAAACAATAAATGGGAAATGTTTAAAAACATTCTAATTAATTACTGTAAGTGGTTCATACCTTATAGGAATAAAGGAATTAGTAATAAGACAAAACCAATATGGCTTAATAAAGATATAAAGAGGAAAATAAACAGCCAAAGGAAAGTGTTTAAGCTGCCAAAACAAGAAGGCAGAGAAAAAGCACTAAAAACCTATAAGGAAAAATATAAACTATGTAAAATCAGCTAAAAGCAGCAAAGGTGGAGACAAAAAGACGTTTTGCCAAAAAGAGTAAAACTAACCCTAAACTGTTCTTCAATCATTTAAATAGTAAAAAGATTAATGCTGAAAGTGTTGGCCCTTTAATAAATAATGCAGGAAAAAGTGTTGAGAAGGATGATGAGAAACTAAATCTATTAAATAACTTTTTCTCCAATGTATTCACAGAGGAAAATGAAATATCAAATGAGATGCAGAGTGATAATGTAAACTCTCCACTAAATGTCGCCAGTTTAACCCTGGAAGAAGTGCAGAGCCTCCTTTAAAAAGCTCAAAATAGACAAATCGCGGGGTCTCATTGATACACACCACTGGGTTCTAAGGGAATTAAGTAATGTGATAGACAGACCATTGTTTCTTTCATTTAAGGACTCTATAGTGATGGGATGTGTTGCACTGGATGGGTGCATAGCCAATGTAGTGCAAGTGTTCGAAAAGGGGTCGAAAAGTGAACCTGGACACTACAGGCCAGTGAGTCTTACTTCTATTGTGGTTAAAATGTTTGAAGGGTTTCTAAGAGATGCTGTCCTGGAGGACCTCAAGGAAAATAGCTGTATAACTCAGAATCAGCATGAGTTTATGAGAGATGGCTCCTGTCAAATTAACCTGATCAGCTTCTACGAGGAGGTAAGTTGTAGACTGGACCAGGAAGAGTCACTGGATCTTGTGTATCTGGACTTTTCCAAAGTGTTTGATACTGTGCCACATAAAAGATTAGTATATAAAATGAGAATTGTTGGTCTGGGTGAGAATGTATGTAAGGGGGTAAGTAACTGGCTCAGTGATAGAAAGCAAAGGGGGGTTATTAATGGTACATACTCTGATTGGGTCACCGTTACTAATGAGGTACCACTGTCAGTTTTGGACCCTTTTTAAAAAAATATATTTAATAATGACCTAGTAGAAGGATTGTACAGTGTAATCTGAATTTTTGCAGATGACACAAAACTATGTAAAGTAAACACAAGAGGGGACAGAATGCGGTTGAAAATGGATCTGCATAGGTTGGGGCAGGAAAGTGGTAAATGAGGTTTAACACTGCTAAATGTAAGGTTCTGCACATGGGCAGAAGAAATACATGTCACCATTACACACTAAATGGGAAACCACTGGTAACACTGACATGGAAAAGGATTTGAGGATTGTATTTAACTGTAAGCTCAAGTGGAGCAACCAGTGTCAGGCAGCTGCTGCCAAAGCAAATAGGACCATGGGGTGCATCAAAAGAGGTCTAGGGGCACATTAAGAGAACATTGTTCTCCTCTTTACAAATCGCTGATCAGACCACACATGGAATATTGGGGACAGTTTTGGGCACCTGTACTCACGAAGGACATATCAGAGCTTGAGCGGGTACAAAGGCGGCAACTAAAGTAATAAATGGAATGGGTGGACTACAATACATAGAGAGTGCACATCGTGCTCCTGGGACCTGAAGTTCTATTGGTTTCCAAGAGCACACTGCTGTAGGTGTAGTTGATTTGGCTGGCTGGTGGTATGGAGTTCTCCAGCCAGAAAATCACCATAGGTCTGTGCACTTATATACCAGCCCCTCTTGTTAGAGGATACTGATCATTTATACCTTTACATCTCCTAACATATCTAGGAGCTAGGATGCATGCTGTGCAGATTTTTGTTCCATTTGTGTCTGGTTCTGTCCATCTCCTTTGTGGTCTACATGCGGTTCAGTTTGGTTCCTGTCTGTATTGTATTAACTCTGTCTGATATTCTGTGACGGTTTGTGTCTGAATTATGTCCTTTGTCTGATCCAACCATCCATTGGTTGTCCGATGCCCGATTCATGTTTGTCTGATCCACCCATCTGTTAGTGGACAGATGCCCGAGCCCTGTCTTGTGCCCTAGACTGATACTAGAGCCTTGTTTTGTCTGTCCGTCTGTAGGTGTGCCTTGTGTAAATGATGTTCTGTGTTTAGTCTTGCTTGTATGTTCTCTGTTCCTGCCTGTTACTATCTAGGGCAAGACAGTGGCCCCTAAGTTCCAAACTGGGGCACCCTTATCGGGATGATCGCCCCGCTTGTAGGCAGGGTTCACTTGTTGTGGTTTTAGTTGTCTTGTTATAGTAGGGACGGACAAGACAATGATGACTTTTGATGTGGGCTTGTGAGCTTACATATTCTGGCTAAGATACAAACCAAAACCTCGTACTTATTCATATTCCCATCTGGTTGCGTTGTAGTACATTTGGTAAGTAGTTTGGCATCTGTTGTCTTTGTGGGTGTTTGTATGTTCATTCGGTTTATGTTATTGTTGGTGTTCGTTCAAGTGCATAGTCTTCCCATTTTCCGTCTCCCTCCAGCCACTATTTAGGTTGCGTCCGTGTGGGTCGTTGTTCCTACGGCCTGCACAGACGTAACAGAGAAGTTATCAAAATTGGGGTTATTAGCTTTAGAAAAAAGACGACTGCGGGGCGACCTAGTAACTATGTATAGATATATCAGGGGACAATACAGAGATCTCTCCCATGAACTGTTTATACCCAGGACTGTAACAAGGGGGCATGCTCTACGTCTAGAGGAAAGAAGGTTTCATCACCAACACAGAAGGGGGTTCTTTACTGTAAGAGCAGTGAGACTGTCGAACTCTCTGCCTGAGGACGTGGTGATGGCAAATCTAATATAAAAAAAGTCTACTTTCTTTTTCTTGCCCTACTTTGCCTCCTTTGCGTGACTTTTGTTGTATGATTTTGGTGTCATTAAATTTGTGAAAATCCTCACCACCGCCGTAAAATCGTAAAATTTGAGTTTGATACATTGAGTGACTGTCAGGCAAAATTCCTATGTTAAGTCTAGTAGTACTGTTGTGCTTTAGCCAACAGCGCCTCTAGGGAGAGTCAGGGCTCCTTCACACTGGCGAGGGTGATATTGGGCCGTGAATCATGGCCCAATATTGCCCTTGTAATCCATGTGGAAACCTGTAAATGTGAGCCATTTTCACATGGAAACAGCCTCGCATACCTGCGGGGCTGAAGGAATCCCTCGGCGTGGCCGTCACAGCCGCAGCAGGGGGTTGTGATGTTCTCCCATTGTTTTCAATGGAACTGGCACTGCTGCTGCTCACCCCATTGAAAGGAACAAGTAATATCTCAAAAAGAAAGGACATGCTGTTTTCTTCCTGCATAGCATGACAACGCAGCGCCACACAGGAAAACATCGCAAATGGGAATTATCCAGTTTTATGTTCGAGTAGTGAACATTGCGTTAATCAAGTTCGATGAAAGAGTATAAGAGGGGCCTGGAAAAACGTTCTTGAGCGTTACAATATTACATGTTATATCAGGAGGGTCGGTGATGCTGGATTATTCCGATTACCAGATGGAAGTCGGAAAGAAATTTTTTTCCCCTTAAATGAGGAAAATTGGCTTCTACCCCATTGGTTTTTTTTGACTTCCCCTGGATTAACATTGGGGGGTAATAGGCTGAACTGGATGGACATATGTCTTTTTTCAGCCTAACATACTATCTTACAATGTAAGGTTAAAATCACCTTTTAGGGCACTCTCCCCACATGCGCTTTTTACCACATTTTCTAACGCTGTCTGCTTTATTTTGGCGCATTTTCACGCTTTTTAACACACCTCGTCACCCATCACAATGATAGTGTGTTAAAAAATGCTGTCGAACACAGTGACATCCATTCGAAAACGCTCATAAAAGTAGCATTAAAATGCCAGAAAAAATTGGGGTAAAAACTCCGGAATCAAAATTGCGGCGTTTTACCGATGCCATGCGTGAGAGTGGCCTAAGCATTTGCATTGCTGCCTGAGATGGAACTGCATGCCAACTTCTTCTAGGGGCTGGATTATTTTTTGACAAAAAGTGTATATAATCGCCCTACTCTTATCCCTTTCAGGACACTGCAGTACATACATTCAATATCATGGAACTGCTGCACAGGAACATCGTACAGGAACATCGTACAGGAACATCGTAGCACAGGAACATCGTAGCATCTGAGGGCTGAGTGATGATATTCACACCATCTGACTTCCTTTCCAGCGATCTGTGATTGGTTTTAGCATTCACTATTGTAAAGCTATTTGGGCTACAGAGCTCTGTGTCCCCAAAAACAATATCTCGTGCTTCTATGTCTTGACCACATAATTATCATAGGAATACTCAGGCTTGGACTGGCCCACCTGGGGACAGGTGAATCCCCTGGTGGGCCCTGACCCAGTGGGCCCCCAGCCTTTACATATATTGGATAATTGAGGATAATGAGAGTCTGCCTATTCCTGCCCACTGTATTTCCCATATAGTGTGGGCCAGATGCGAATGCAATCACCTTTCTATTGACGTTTATGGAGAGAACAGCAGCGAAGAATTTGTGAATGGGGATGGGGTAATCAGGTAATATTTGCATGTGGCTGTACAATGGGCTCCAGTTGGATGCTGGGACTATTGGCTGCGTAGCAACATTTTAGATCATTTCTTACATTATAAAAATAAATGAAAGCTGGATTCCGAATGGTTTCTACCAGTTGGCCAAAGCACGAGGGGCAGAAAGTGTTATCATATCATAGTTGGGAAATATTTTTCACAGGAGCCTCTGATAATTTGGCTCAGGAATAAGATATTTAGTGATTAGAGATGAGCGAGCACGCTCGGATAAGTCAGTTACTCGAGAAGTCAGTTACTCGAGCGAGCATTGCTCTTCTCGAGTAACTGCATTCTTGCCCGAGCATATGCTCGGGGGGCGTGGGGGATAGCGGAAGGTAGCGGGGGAGAGAGTGAGAGAGATCTCTGTCTCTCTCATCCCCGCTCAGCCCCGCGGCCCCACCTGAGCACGCTCGGACAAGAATGCAGCTACTCGAGAAGAGTGATGCTTCCTCGAGTAACTGACTTATCCGAGCGTGCTCGCTCATCTCTATTAGTGATGTTTTCACATTTTAGAGCTTCTATAATGGAGTGATATTACCTTGCAAATGATTTCTTAGCTTCTGATATGTTATAGACAGCCTGCGGGGATGTGCGTGTCTGGGGGGCGGGGGCGGTTGGAGGGAGCGGGGGGGGGGGGGGCTATGAGGACTTTAATAAAACGAATTGGGCTAAATTTTTCCTGTGATTTTCCAAAATCACTTCTTGAATGTGTCCTACTGACAAAGTTTTCTGCCTCCGACACCTCATGGTAGTCAGTGGGGCACAGAAACCAATCAGATGTTCTAGCTTATAAACGTTCTAATTCTGTATAGATAGGGCCTTCAGTACACATCCCTCTTATGGGGTGTCACTTTTTAGGGTCCTTTTAGGCAAGCTGCTTTTCATTTTGCCGAGGAAACGATCGAGTAACTCGTTTAGACAGACAGATGCCTCATTGGCTCATTAAACGAGAATCGCTCTGAATCGTTTAGTCCCTGTATAAGTGGGCGAGAGGGACCGAACGATTGCTGTTTAAACTGAACGAAAAGCGAACGAGACAACGGTGATTTTTATGTCTGCAGAAAATGAAAAAAAAAACGAACGAAAAAGCGAACGATTGTCACATGCGTTTTTGCGCTACGTATTTGCGCTGTGTACGATGCTTTTTTACATGCATATCAGTGTATTTAATGTACCTTTTGCGCTCGCACAGCATGTTCATTTGCGCGCGACAAACACGCCCCAAATTAAATGGCTATTTACCCAAATGAGTTCTAGGTGTGTTCTTTTTGCGCACCTCCCATAGACGTCTAATGGGACCCTCCGTGCACAAATAGAGCACGTCCTATTTTTTCGTGCGTCTGGGAAATGTATGCGCAAAAAAAGGAAATGTTAACAAACTCATTGAAATAAATAGGTTCTATTATCTGCTTATTACACCTGCAAATTTTACGCAAATACGCCCGTGTGAAGCCCTTAGTAAGAGTTGTCTCGCCAACTTTAATCACTCATGACGGTTTTTCGTCATTAGATTTGTCCTTTAGTGCATCTGACAATCCAAGGTGATAGTATATTTGCACTATGCTGGCACTCACTGCATATTCAAGCCATCCATTGTGAGCTTACATGAGACTGGAAAGATTAACAAGCGTGCACAAATGTTACTGTCATAATGACCTTTGTGATAACACGCATCACACCGCTTCATACACTGTGTTACTGCAGCAACCAGTTCACCGAAATACCAGAGCTGGTCAAGTGGAACCTGGCCCACATATAAAATGACCCATGTTTGTGGCCATCACGCCCCCTGCCATACATCCCAACTAAGGGTGCGTTCACACGGGCAAGAAGTTGTGCAAGTTTTGTGCTTTGCGAGATGCTCAAAACTCACACGAAAGGACAATCCGTTACGTGTAATGTGTGTTTTACATGGGGGAATTTTTTTCTTGCAGACGGAAAAATTGCTGCATGTTGTATTTTCGTGGGAGTCTCGCAAGAGAATAGAGCATGCAGATGTGCGGTCTGCGCCCATCACACGGAACACGGACGGGCACCACTCGCCTGTGTGGATGCACTCTAAGAGTACGGCCAATGTGTGACCGTATAAAATAGATAGGGGAGATAGGGAGATTTACTGAGAGAATGAGATGATAGAAATATTGTGAGCCCCAATATCTGAGATGGAGAAAGAAATAAAGCTTAGTGATGAGATAAAGGGTAAAGAGAGATCTATATATTCAGCTATGTATCCTCCCTGCATCTATCTATCTATCTATCTATCTATCTCATATCTATCTATCTCATATCTATCTATCTATCTCATATCTATCTATCTATCTCATATCTATCTATCTCATATCTATCTATCTATCTCATATCTATCTATCTATCTATCTCATATCTATCTACCTATCTCATATCTATCTATATATCTCATATCTATCTATCTATCTATCTATCTATCTATCTATCTATCTATCTATCTGTCTCATATGTATCTATTTCATATCTATCTATCTATCTATCTATCTATCTATCTATCTATCTTATGTCTGTCTATCTCATATCTATCTATCTACCTATCTCATATCTATCTATCTATCTATCTCATATCTATCTCATATCTATCTATCTATCTATCTATCTATCTATCTATCTATCTATCTACCTATCTCCTATCTATCTATCTATCTATCTATCTATCTATCTATCTATCTCATATCTATCTATTTCATATCTATCTATCTTATGTCTGTCTATCTCATATCTATCTATGTATCTATCTATGTATCTATCTATCTATCTATCTATCTCATATCTATCTATCTCATATCTATCTATCTACCTATCTCATATCTATCTATCTATCTCATATCTATCTATCTATCTCATATCTATCTATCTATCTATCTATCTACCTATCTCCTATCTATCTATCTATCTATCTATCTCATATCTATCTATCTACCTATCTCCTATCTATCTATCTATCTATCTCATATCTATCTATTTCATATCTATCTATTTCATATCTATCTATCTATCTATCTATCTATCTATCTATCTATCTATCTATCTATCTATCTATCTTATGTCTGTCTATCTCATATCTATCTATCTATCTATCTCATATCTATCTATTTCATATCTATCTATCTATCTATCTATCTATCTATCTATCTATCTATCTATCTATCTTATGTCTGTCTATCTCATATCTATCTATCTATCTATCTATCTATCTATCTATCTATCTATTTATTTATCTCATGTTTGTCTATCTCACATTTATCTATGGTATCTATCTATCTATGGTATCTATCTTATGTCTGTCTATCAATCTATCTACGGTATCTATCTCATGTCTATCTTCCCATCTATCTACAGTATCTATCTCATATCTATTTACTGTGTTTCCCTGAAAATAAGACAATGTCTTATATCACTTTTTGCCCCAAAAGAGGTACAGTGTCTTATTTTCAGGGGGGCTTATACTCAGTTGGTCAGCGGCATTCCGATACCTAACGATGGTCCCCGGTGGCGCTGTGGCAAGCTGCAGTGTCCTCTGCCCTGACATCTCAGCTTCTTTCTGGTGACGGGGCTTTGAATACCCTGCCTCCAGCAAATCGAGCACGAGCCAATCACAGCCAGCGCTCGATGAGCCAATCACAGCCAGCGCTCGATGAGCCAATCACAGCCATTCAGTGATGTCATTTACTGAATGGCTGGGAATGATTGAGCGTCAGCCAATCACAGCCGGCGCTCAATGAGCCAATCACAGCCATTCAGTGATGTCATTTACTGAATGGCTGTGAATGATTGAGCGCCAGCCAATCACAGCCGGCGCTCAATGAGCCAATCACAGCCATTCAGTGATGTCATTCACAGAATGGTTGTGGATGATCGTGTGCCAGCATATCTATCTATCTATCTATCTATCTATCTATCTATCTATCTATCTATCTTATGTCTATCTATCTCATATCTATCTCATATTTATCTCATGTCTATCTCATGTCTATCTAACTCATATCTATCTATCTCATGTCTATCTATCTATCTATCTCATGTCTATCTATCTCATATCTATCTGCCTGTCTCATATCTATCTATCTATCTCATATCTATCTATGTAATGTCTATCTATCTCATATCTATCTCATATCTATCTGCCTGTCTCATATCTATCTATCTATCTATCTATCTCATATCTATCTATCTATCTATCTATCTATCTATCTATCTCATATCTATTTATCTATCTCATATCTCTCTATCTATCTATCAATCTATCTCCTATCTCTCTATCTATCTATCTATCTATATATCTATCTATCTCATATCTATCTATATATCTCATATCTATCTATCTCATATCTATCTATCTATCTCATATCTATCTATCTATCTATCTATCTATCTATCTATCTCATATCTATCTATGTCATGTCTATCTATCTCATATCTATCTGCCTGTCTCATATCTATCTATCTATCTATCTATCTCATATCTATCTATCTATCTATCTATCTATCTATCTATCTCATATTTATCTATCTATCTATCTATCTATCTATCTATCTATCTATCTCCCTCTCATATCTATCTCATATCTATCTATCTATCTATCTCATATCTATCTATCTATCTATCTATCTATCTATCTATCTATCTATCTATCTATCTATCTATCTATCTATCTATCTGTCTCATATCTATCTATCCATCTATCTCCTGTCTATCTATTTCATATCTATCTATCTATCTATCTATCTCATATCTATCTGTATATCTGTCTATCTCATATCTATCTATCTAGCTATCTATCTCATATCTATCTATCTCCTATCTATCTATCTCATATCTATCTATCTATCTATCTATCTATCTATCTATCTATCTATCTATCTATCTATCTATCGTATATCTATCTATCTATCTCCCATCTATCTATCTATCTATTTATGTACAATAGGGGAGAATTGGAGTAGTTTTTGGTTGAATAGTGTTCTTCCAAGTGCAGCAGCGGTGAATGTAGAATATTTTTCGCCCTAAGGCAAATCGGGAACATTAACCTCTAGTGCTGAACAGTTGGTTGTATGAAAACATGCATTTCATATCTGGAGAAAAAAAAGATGGTGTGATTTGGGGATGGAACTGATGAAACTATCAATCTGTTTTATGCAAGGAGCAGATTTATTTGCATCCTGTGCGTTTTTTATTAAGTAGTAAAAGAATTAAAAAAATGTTTAGATATTGTAAATCAATAAGAATGGACGTTTATACAGTATGATAGATAGACAGATAGATATGAGACGGATGGATGGATAGATGGATAAATAGATAGGAGATAGATAGATATGAGACAGATACATAGACAGACAGATAAGAGATAGATAGATAGATATGAGATAGATAGATAGTTAGATATGAGATAGATAGATAGATAGATAGATAGATAGATAGATAGATAGATAGATAGATAGGAGATAGATAGATATGAGACAGATACATAGACAGATAAGAGATAGATAGATATGAGATAGATAGATAGATAGTTAGATATGAGATAGATAGATAGATATGAGACAGATACATAGACAGACAGATAAGAGATAGATAGATAGATATGAGATAGATAGATAGATAGATAGATAGATAGTTAGATATGAGATAGATAGATAGATAGATAGATAGATAGATAGATAGATAGATAGATAGATATGAGATAGATAGATAGATAGATAGATATGAGATAGATAGATAGATATGAGATAGATAGATAGATAGATATGAGATAGATAGATAGATATGAGATAGATAGATAGATATGAGACAGATACATAGACAGACAGATAAGAGATAGATAGATAGATATGAGATAGATAGATAGATAGTTAGATATGAGATAGATAGATAGATAGATAGATAGATAGATAGATAGATAGATATGAGATAGATAGATAGATAGATAGATATGAGATAGATAGATAGATATGAGATAGATAGATAGATATGAGATAGATAGATAAATAGATAAGTAAATAGATAGATAGATAGATATGAGATAGATAGATAGATAGATAGATAGACTGCAAATCTCATTACCTGGGACCTGTATTATCAGAGTTTACAATATATATTCTATAGGCACAGAATAACATACAGTATGCTGCCATATATAAGTCATCGTCACATGGCAGCATATGCTATAATGACATATTAGTGAATATCGTGGATGGTTACAGTATGAGCTACAGTCTGCAATCTTAGGTTTCTTTCACACTGCATGGGCAATGTACATTTACCATATGTGTCACCCAGAGAGCTCCCTGTGCATATAGTAAATGGAGCCATAGACCCCCACTCACCCGACTAGAGGCCAACTTGGCCTCTGTTCTAGTCATTTCCGTCATGGGTTCCATGTTACTTACAGTATGGAATAGCGCAGTATTGTGTAGTATATTTTTACAATTGCAGCCTATGGGTGACGGATACCACTAAATGGTGTTGCAAAAATGTGTACATTCAAGGCTTCCATCATAAATCCTACAGACGGAAATCTTGGATGTTCAGTAGGATGATGAGTGAACGGAGCCTTTCTAGACTCCTACCCAAACCCTAACTTTTACAAGATTTCTGTTTTTATATAAATAAAGCTTAATCATTGTGCTGCATAATGAAACGTTCTGCACATTTCTGACATACTTTGAGTTTCACTTCCTCATGATTTTCAACATTTTACTTGCTGAGAACTGAAACATTCACAGTAACAACTTATTCTGATGAGGCGCTGCCGACGGGCGCTCCGCTTATTACTAGACAGAGCTCTGACACACGGAATGATCTATACACTTATGGCACTTATATATGACCAGGATACACTTCCATTAAGAACCCGCTACATTCACTGACAGCAAGAAGAGGTACTGAAAATGGTGATGAAATGAAGCACACAGTATATTAGAAAGTTGTAGAATTGTCTTTAATCTTTATACAATGGAGTTAGCTTCATTTACAAGGAACTGGATAACCTATTAATGTCCCCTAAAACAAGTAGCTGAGCTGAGTTTGGCAAAACTATATACATAATTGTGGATTGTGAAGTAGTGTTGGGATAATTGGTAGATGGTTAAATAATGAAGAAATAGATGGATGGATATTAGATAGATAGATAAATAGATAGGAGATAGATGGATAGATAGATAGATAGATAGATAGATAGATAGATAGATAGATAGATCTGAGATAGATAGATATGAGATAGATAGAAGATAGATACATAGAAGATAGATAGATAGATAGATATGAGATAGATAGATAGAAATTAGATAGATAGATAGGAGATAGAAGATGGATAGATATGAGATCAATATATAGATAGATATGAGATAGATAGATAGATATTAGATAGATATGAGATAAATAGATATTAGATAAACAGATATACAGATATTAGATAGATAGATAGATATTAGATAGATAGATAGATATTAGATAAATAGATAGATATGTGATAGATATTAGATAGAGATAAATAGATAGATATAGATAGAAAGATATCAGATATGTGATCTATCTTTCTATATTTATCTATTTATCTCTATCTAATATCTATCTATCTATATGTCTCATATCTATCTATCCCTCTATCTATCTATCTATCTATCTATCTATCTATCTCATATCTATCTATCTATCTATCTATCTATCTATCTATCTATCTATCTATCTAATATCCATGTATCTCATATCTTTCTATCTATCTATCTATCTATCTATCTATCTATCTATCTATCTATCTCATATCTATCTATCCCTCTATCTATCTATCTATCTATCTCATATCTATCTATCTATCTATCTAATATCCATGTATCTCATATCTTTCTATCTATCTCATATCTATCTCTCTATCTAGATATCTATCTATCTCTGTATCTCATATTTTCCTATCTATCTATCTCATATCTATCTATCTATCTCATATCTATCTATCCCTCTATCTATCCCATATCTATCTATCTATCTATCTATCTATCTATCTATCTATCTATCTATCTCTCTCATATCTATCTATCTATCTATCTATCTATCTATCTCATATCTATCTATCCCTCTATCCCTCTATCTCTCTCATATCTATCTATCTATCTATCTATCTATCTATCTATCTATCTATCTATCTATCTATCTATCTATCTATCCCATATCTATCTATCTATCTATCTATCTATCTATCTATCTATCTACCTATCTCTCCTTCCATTATCTTTCCTTGATAGTATATTTAGAAGCTATATTTTTCACACATTTGCCGGTTGCTATGGTAAACTATGGAGTATTACACTTACTCTAAACAATGTCCATTTGACTTAAATCCGTGCTATATTATACTTGTCATAAAAGATATGTATATAAATGTTCGTCCTGCATATAATTGGTTACTGCCATTTAGATGAAAGACGCCCTTTCTCCCAAGTCTATAACGTGCTAATTGGTTGGGTCCTTCTTCAGACTCCATTGGAAATCCTACAGCGGCAACCAATATGGCTGAAGCAGAGGTTGACACCCAGCTTGTCCACAATGGTGCACAAGCCTATAAAAGCCTGCTGATATCTTGTATTTTAGGTATAAAAGTTTTTGTTACTTTTTTAGGCCTATTACACTGGCTGCACATGGGTGGGTTGGATTCCTGCATGTGGAATCCCGCAGCAGAATCCGACCCTGTGCCGAGCCGGCATCCGCGCGTTCCTACCTTTCTTTACTCTTCTCTGTACTCCGGATGGTCCGCATGTTGAGCCGTCAGACATGCACAGTACAGATTTTTTTAAACCTCTGCTTCTCCCGCGTCATCGCCTAGCGATGATGCAGAATCCACAACCTTTCCACAATGTCATTGTAGAAAAGCCGCAGATCGGATGGCTTCCATTGACTTCAATAGAAGCCCTCTGCATGGAGTCAGCGCAGAAATAGAACATGCTGCGATTTGTCCTCCGCAAGTGGAAAATCGCAATTGATTTCTGCTTGGGTAGAGGAAAAAGCGTTTTTCTCAATAGAATGTTATGGAAGGTATGTGCTGCGGAATCCGGAGGCGGACGCCCGCTCTGGATTCCACAATGCAAATCTGTCCGTGTGCAGGCGACCTTAGGGAAGAAAGATGAGAGCCGAGATGACACAAGGTAACATGTCGCTGCTTCTGATTGGCGTAGAATGATCTCATTGGAATAGTGTTCTCTCCCGGTATCGATAAAGCTATGCAATAATCTAGACTTTCTGTCTTATCCTGTGGATCATGATAATTTTTTACGTTTCCATCGTTGACTTAATGTTGCTCTGTTCATCATGTCCGGGCTGAATACACCAACTGATATCTTGTTTTAAAAAGCCCTTAACTTGCAGTTAGAGCATCAGTTATGGATGATTTATATTATATAGTGTATTCAAATCTTCATTTACATTCCATACTTCAGCACACCGCTGTCTATACGGGATACACCTTTACTCAACCTGGTCTTCCTGGTTCATGAATAGAATAACAGAACAACAGCACAGACTGACACAGTAGATACCTGGAAGCGGAAGTGGAGATCTATATGCCAATCAGTGTGTATAAAGCAGGATGACAACCCGTTATGTGCACTGAAATGACTTCCATTAGTGGCTGTCATTGAGTCCAAGTTCATTCTGAGGTAGAAGAATATAGTGTGAGCTAATGCAATTGCTAAAGTAGCTTAGATGTTAAAGATGTATGTAAGAATTTAGCTGATGGGATTCTGTGATGATGTTTTTTTTAAGTCAATGGACAGGGTGGCAAATTTATGACTCTTGTGTTGAGTTGTCTCATAACTAGAAGAACAAATGACAGCAGGTGACACAACAGAAGAAGACCTAAGGACCTCTTGTGCTAATTCTGATCTTCTCTGCCCATGGACAGCAACATCATAAAGAGTTTGTCCCACCATAGTAGGAAAGGGTGAGATGGTTACTGTCCTTGACTTCATAAACATCTAGTTAGTAGTAGAGGTAACTATTTCACCATCTGTGGTCAGAGGCGTTACAGCTTTGGTCTAAAGGTTCTTCTTATTGAGATGATTTCTTGGATGAACTTTGATTTGTATGTTTTGATCACAGTGAAAGAAGACAAAGCTTCTTTATGACATTCAGGACATCTCGTAGACCTACTTTATAGGTCATCAATGTAGCCCTTGTAAGCCATGTCATTGACTGTACTACAGGATGTGTTTCCTCAGCCCCTCAATAACTTTTACGAAGAAAACAAATTATTCTTTGGCCAGGGAACGAGACCCCAGAAATCTGAGAGATCATAGAAGGATACCCTAAATAAAATATCCTGATGCAACACAAGGATGTTGAGAGACTCAGTTCTCTATGTACCAGATGTGGTGTTAATAACATTCTCTGTTCTTAAACCTATTAAATATGCAACAGCCATTTATTTTCTGTACAACAACTAGCTGTCACATCAGGTTTGAGGAAGCATTAATGGATTGGAAGAGTCAGAGGACTCATGTGTCTCATTAATGGACAATAGGGGCTCTATATCCCAAATGTATGTTATGTAATACAAAAGAAACGAAGCATGATATAATAAATGTATCAATTCTTCATCCTCAAAACAAGGATTAATGACCTTTAGATAGGTTGTTCTTGCAAAATTATTCTCAAGAACATCTTTCGCTTCCATGACACATTTCAAAATGACCTGGGACACTCCTGGTGTTCATTCATCTAAACTAATACAATCATAAATAAATCAAGGAATTACCAAGGAGTGGTATAAAATGAGATTCTTGACCAAATCAATCAATCTTTCAGTAGAAGACAAAGACTTTATCCTATTCCTATACTAAGAAAAGATCCAGATCCTTGCTGTAGACGGCTCTAAAGAATTGAAGGAACAACCAGCAACACGATATATAAATGTAATGGCGACACTAAAACGCCTGAGACCCCAACCAAAAGTTGGGATGATCTCAAGAAACAGACCTTATGTCACATAGTAATAACAAAACCTTGTTGCAAAAGTTATGAAGAAGCTTAAGGTTGTTAAGTAATAGTTTGGACCTCCAGCAACAGTTTTGGAAATCATTTTTGGTGGTACTGGGTTTTCAGAACCAAGGAGAAAGACAAAGTCTGTATTCATGGGGGTTTAATATTAAGTAATGCATTATTTTCAATTTTTCTTACACATATTGTGCCCTACATATGGCCAATATATTGGTCCATCTTACCTGTGGATGTTCATTTCCCGAGGTGGTCGTCTTGCTTTGTCATAAGCCACTTTGGCAAATACCCCAACAATAAATATGAATGTGATGACCCCACAGGTAATGTATACAGTGGTGTTGGTTTTGTCATTGAGTGGGTCATAGGCATCAACTTCCACCATAACATCGTTCGGTTTGGTAGTCACGACCCAAATCAACTTCTTACACTGGATTTGGTCCAGTCTTTTGCTCCGTTGTTCACAACAATATCGTAAAGAACATGTCCCACAACAGTAAGGATGAGTGGTGTGGTTACAGTCAAACTCTTTGTCCCATTGACCACTGACATCATAATAGCCCAAGCACTTCTCATAAGGTAGCACGACCGGGATTTTTACCTTCCTTGTGGTGACTG
The DNA here is from genome assembly GCF_035609145.1 of Eleutherodactylus coqui. Classification (NCBI taxonomy): domain Eukaryota; kingdom Metazoa; phylum Chordata; class Amphibia; order Anura; family Eleutherodactylidae; genus Eleutherodactylus; species Eleutherodactylus coqui. The sequence continues at coordinate 95,216,084 of NC_089849.1, forward strand.
GAAGGGGCACAGCTGTGGTATTAAGGTCCTTCCCTTTGGCAGGTTTTTTGGAAGGTCCTTGGTTTTTGTTACCTTTAGCTTTTGCAGCAGCTTCACAATGATAAAGAAGACCTAGTGGATCTAAGTAGACCACAAGAAGTAGCACGTGTTGCCACCTCATGATCAACCAACACCTAGCCTTGAACCTTGAAAATAAGGTGAGGCACGGATTTTTTTCCCCCCTTGCCTAGTAGATATATGGCAAAATGTAACGGGAAGGCTTAAATGATTGTCCTACATATAGCGTCCCCTCCAGTCTGACATTGTCCATGGACTCATTTCTTTCTCCGTCATTGAGATATTCCACTGATGGTAGCACTAGTAGACTTCAAAGTCACACAAGTTATCCCAGACTGAGTGCTGCTTAAATGTTCAACATGTAGATAGGCTTCCAGATACATCCCAGTGAGAGCAATGCCAAGAAATGATAGACATTTACCATATGCATGTCAAGTGACACTTTAGCTCATCATGTATGTAGGCAGCTCCTGGACATGGGGAATAGAAAATAAAAATCTGATTAACAACAGCTCGCTACCCCTCCTTATGCTAATGTGTACACAAGCATTATAAAACCTACCACCCCATGGGGTTGGATCCACAGAGTAGATAGTGTCTCATTCATTGCATGTATAATGCACATTATCAGTTAACAGCTGACTCCATATATTAATTCAAAGGCGAAGAAGAAGGCAAAAGAGGAGACATAATATTGATTTTCAAAGCTTCCCTTTCCTTCCTTTTTGAATCCGTAAAAAGTCTGGGTGAAAGGATTCTGCATGGTGGAGCTCTAGGATCCCATGAGTAAGCCTTCAGCATCAAACGGCTCTGATTGCAGACACATCAAGGAAAGCTTTGGAATGAGCTTCAGTACAGCCAGTGCCAACCTAAGTGGTCTAAGTCCCAGTTCACTTATTTTAACACTCTGACAACCCATCAATAAAACGATATCTGGAAACGTGACTCTAGGAAGCATTATACAAGCATAACCCTCCCCCCCACCCTTTCGATTTCTCAGCCAAGCCAAGATTCTTACATCATTAGAGTTTTAAATCATATAACCTTATGTCCCTTTGCGGCTGCCCAAGATACATCTGCCATGGAATAAATCTATTCTTGTTTAATCCCTTAAAAATATCCAAATTGTGGACACAGTCATGCAAAAACCTTGGGTCATAATCTACTGCATTTAGTCAAAAGCATCATCTGCAAACCCCATGCATGATCCTACAGCGAAGGGAACTGTACTCACCCTCATCTCTCACTGCAGATGTTAAAAGCTGTTCTTCAATGAATAGGAGAAGCTGCTGCCTGCACTAGTAAAACAAGAGGAGGAGATGTTCTTCGTGTAAGTCCGCCCACAGTGGTTTTATCCCTGCATCAATTGATACGGGCATCAGGATTTCACTAGTTAAGGAACACGTTTACCCCAGGATGAGTGGTCATGTAGAGCGGTTGGGGGCTATTAGGGGTATATTGGGATAGTAGGGTGGGGGCAACGGGGCTGGTAGCTGCAGATTGATTTGATATCTAGGGTTGGTTGAGGAGGTCATGTTCACTCTTTTGTAAGAAGAGCACACTCTTCTATGTGATACAATGTGTCGAAATCAATGGAATTATCCTGGAAATGACACAACCAGGGATCACAGATGTATGGGGGATTTTCATGGCTCTGTTCCAGAGGAGCCGAAGAATGCTTACCCCCTTTTGGTTCAAGAATCCAGGCTCTTATTTGTCACTCAGTTGGAATTCTTCTGCGTCTGTATCCTATGGGATGTTGGGGCGATGTGGATGACGGGCCCCTTCCCAGTAGGTGTCCTATACCATGACGTGCGTATTATTTCACCTGTCAGTGTGGGGAGCAGCCAAGATAAAGAGTCTCGAATTAAGACAAATTCCTTGCGCAGAGAGCTTGCAATTAAATGAGCGGGAGGTGATCCCATAATCTGTATGGTGTATGAGATTTTATATGTAGAGTACTTTGTTTTATGCCGTGACATTGCCATTCTCATTTCATTATATGCATGATGTTTAATGGCCAGACTCGAAGGGTTTACAAGCCGCCACTGTGCTGAAGAGCTGGCAGTCATTAACCCTGTGCATTGTGTTTGCTCTTCCTTCCTTTCGAGCTGCGGCTCTCTCTCTTTTCTACTTGGAAACAGTTGCAGACATGATGTTAGGAAGGATGTGAAGGGTTAAAGAGGACGTGGCTTAAGGTAGCACAGTATACAAGACAAGAGAGCAAGTGGTTTATGGCTTGCTGGCGGGCGGGAAGGTGGGGGGGTATTAGGCGCAACAGATAAGGTATATGGATGAACTGCTTGCATATTAAGAGCAGTGGATACATGTATATATATATATATACAGATACAGACGCAGAATCCACAGACACACATACATACAAGTACGAACAGCCATGCACATATTATACATACATAGAAACAGACACACAAGCATGGACAGCCATGCAAACACACTTATATAGACACATACAGGTAGGGCGGACTCACACGAGCGCGTTTGCGTCCACGTAAAATATGTGTGTGCAATACACAGAGACCAGAACCCATTGATTTCAATGGGCTCATTAGCATTACTCTATTTTGTGCATGCATTTTGCACGCAAGAAAAAGAATGCAGCAGGCTTTATTTTTGTGCACTAAAAGCCCCATAGAAGTCTATGGGAGGCGCGCAAATGTCCAATATGCTGCACTATTCTGCGGAAAAAAAGACCTCATTCGGCTAAATAGCCTTTTAAACCACGGATGGGGTGTGTCGCGAGTGAACTGGCCCTGCGTGAACAAAAACTACAGTTTGATATACGCGCAAATCTACCTCAAGCAACCTCGTTCACTGAGCAAATACGTTACGCAAGAGCGAGCGTTTTTGCACATATGTTTGTGTAAAGCCGCCCTTAGGGTCCCCTCACATGAAAGAATGCACAAAAACACTTGTGTAACCACAGCGCATTTGCACCGTGAACGACGTGTTTTCGTGTGCATTTTGGTGCATCTTACGGTACTTTTTGTGCTCGCAGGGACAGTTCACATTGGCTCCAGACACATCCGCGCCGTGATTTTAAAGGCTATTTGGCCTAATGAGTTCCAGATGTGTTGTTTTTCCCCGTGGAATTTCGAAGCGTATTACGCAGTCATGCATGTATTGAGTGCGCATTCGCCCCCCTCCCATAGAATTCTATGGCGCCTTTGGTGCACAAATGCGTATAAAAATAGAGCATCCTGCGTGCTCGTACACATCCACACACAACGCACACTCACGGAGGGCTCCTTCAGATGGCCGTATGGGAAATACGCATGTTTCTCTGCAATGTATTTGCACACTGAAGGAGGTTGATTTTCACGGGTCTCTGCGCATAGTACTGTAGTTTATTGCAGGGCATAACCCAGGGTATAACCTATGGGTATAACCCAGGATTATACCCATGGGGTGGGTATTCTGCAGGCGACTAGTGATGGCCATAGCTGGGGCGCGGCCACAACACCATGTTGTATATTTGAATGAGGTCTTACGGGACGGTTTGGTAGTGTGGGGAGAGTTTTGAGAAATCTACAACGGCAGCTCAGTGTGTGGAAGGCCTGGTGTCTGACATAGAGTTGTTCACAGACACGGCGGGGCGCGCGCTTTTGGAGCGTTTTCTCAGGGTGAATGATGTGCAGAGAGTTGGCCGGTGGCTTGGAGGGAGTCAGATTTGGTATCCAATCTAGCGCCACTCAAACTCCTCCCTATTGAAGTTGAAAGAGATTTGGGGTAACAGGCTGCGGAATAAGAAAATTTGTTTTTCGTGTGCCAACTTGGGTGTAGTCCAAGTTATCAACTGGCAGCCCGCAGTAATTCTATGCCAATGGTGGCATTGCTTTGAGTTTTGAGGTGGCTACTGCTTAACTCTCAGTTTGTGGTGGTGCATGTGGTCCAGGTTCCAATAACCTCATTGCTGATTCTCTCTTTCGTTTTCGGTGGGGCACGTTTCAGGAGTTGGTGCTTGATGCAGAAGCAGAGGGGATTCCATGTCCTTCTTGGGTCTGGAATCTGGTATGACCACAATCCTGGTTCCTGTATGGCAGTCCATGAGTATGTCGATTAGGGAGGATTATATTAGAATATGGCCTGAATGGGAGGAGTTGATGGCCAGTTTGGGTCTAGGAGCTTCGGGAGATAGAATTTCATGCCTGTTGTATTTTATGGGAAAGGGAAGTGGTCAGGGAGTTTCATCATCCACAATGCGTGAAATGTTAGCGGCATTGGCCTAAAGGGGTTGTCCCGCGAAAGCAAGTGGGGGTATACACTTCTGTATGGCCATATTAATGCACTTTGTAATATACATTGTGCATTAATTATGAGCCATACAGAAGTTATTCACTTACCTGCTCCGTTGCTGGCGTCCCTGTCTCCATGGTGCCGTCTAATCTTCAGCGTCTAATCGCCCGATTACACGCGCTTGCGCAGTCCTGTCTTCTGTCTTCTGAATGGGGCCGCTCGTGCCAGAGAGCGGCTCCTCGTAGCTCCGCCCCGTCACATGTGCCGATTCCAGCCAATCAGGAGGCTGGAATCGGCAATGGACCGCACAGAAGACCTGCGGTCCACCGAGGGTGAAGTAAGAAGTCACCGGAGCGCGGGGATTCGGGTAAGTACTATCCGTTTTTTTTTTTTAACCCCTGCATCAGGTTTGTCTCGCGCCGAACGGGGGGGGCTATTGAAAAAAAAAAAAAACCGTTTCGGCGCGGGACAACCCGTAAGGATTCTTGGTGTGGCAGGCGATGAGAGGTTATTAGAGAGGCGGTGGCAGTTGGGGGGTATGCTGGGGATGTGTGTTTGGATGGTTTTGTGGGGGGTTTGTTGTTTACTGAAGTCTATGTGGTGGGGTCAACAGCTTCCTCTGAAAATCGAAAACAGATCAAATGGGGCACGGGGTGAAAATTAGGTTACTAGCTCTACTAGGTTCGAACATGTGCTTGCAGGAATATTTCAGCATTTGCCAGGGGGACCCTTTACTATTGTTTCACATGCAGATGGTTCCTTTTTACCAATGTTTACATTTGCACTGTTTTGTTGGTGGTGCCTCAAGCAATTGGTTCATTGGTAATTCAGTTTCCACTCCTTTTGGATCGGGACCCCAATGGAAGTAACTCGGTGAGGGGTGAGATGGTATGGAGGATAGGCATTACAAGTTATATGTACACCCTCATTTACTTTGACATTGGGGGTGGCATTGTTCTTGGTGGGCTAGGAGATGTTTTCATGGAGGAAATAGCTTGGTTGGGTGATGCCGTTTCTGTATCGCTGTTGTCCCTTTGTACTTAGTTGCCTATTTCTTTCAGGAGGTAATCGGTACCTGGTATAGATTGTTGGTCACTCGTATGTATTTTGGGGTGATATGAGAGCATTTGCACGGTCGGCCGGACATCAATTGGGATTTCCCAAGTCTGAGGTACAGATCAGATGGCTGGGAGTGTGTGGAGTTTTATGGAGTCGTTTGCTGCCAGAAGTTCAATTTTATGCAGGAATTGATAGGGCCCCTGATATTCTGGTTGTGCATGCAGGGGGTAATGACCTGGGGGTCCAATCATCTAAGGAACTCATGCATGATATTAAAACTGATCTTCTTTGTCTGTGGTCTTCCTTCCCATGGCTTTTAATAGTATGGTATGACATGATGGCCAGGCGAGTGTGGTCTCTATCTAGTCACTATCCAGCATTAGCAGAGCCAGGGTGAAAGTCAACAAGGTGGTGGGGGGGTTTGCAAAAAATTGTTGCATTGTGGTGCGTCACAGGGATTTGGAGGACGACAATGCACAGTTCCTCAGGAAGGACGAGGTTCACCTCAATACCATAGGCCTGGATTTGTGTATTTTGGGATTGAGGAAGGGATTGAGAAATGCTTCACTTGTGGAGGGACGTCAGGTGTCAAATGTGGTCGTCGTGGCGGTAGGATAATGGTATGCTTGAAGGCAGGTCCTGACAAAAATCTAAAGGTGTTCCCAGCCTGTAGTTTATTTCCTGAGGTCCATGGGATGGGTGTATCTCATTGCTCAGTGGGTCCACTGGCTAGGTGAGCACAGCTGAGGGCAACACTGGTGATACAGAGGCCTTCAATGACTCCTTTTCCTGGCTTACTGAACTGTGGTTTCAAGTACACTATGATACTGTGTTAATAATGGTTATTTCTATTTCCGATGTTGTTTATGTTCTGGTTTATATTGTATGTTTATACTATGTGTTATTAAATGGCTCGCTGCGGCCTTTTCACCACTAACACTTAGTCTACAGAATTTTTGCAGCAGTGATAGGTGAGTTACCAGCTTGAATATCTATTGTCCCATGGTCATGGCTTGCATTGATGATTTATAAGGGTGATGTTTGTTATGATGTAGTTCACTCTTTCTCAACTAGTTGGCAATATTGGGCACATAAATTGGCAGATATTCTGGCTGGTAGAAAACGGAATGCAGGTTTCTCAAAGTGTTAAATATGTGTACTGGGAATTCTAAGATAGACTGTCGTGTTTGAAACTAGCGCTAATGACTTGGAGTGGTAGGTTTGTTGCTGCAGATGATTTGAAAGTGATATGGGCTTTAGTTTAGATCTCCTCATACTTCATGATAAATTCTAGCCATTTCTCTTCAGAATTCCTAATTTCAACTATAGATTTTACGCGTAATACCATTCCCAACCACATTCTGTGTTGTTAAAGGGAAAAATGTCCAATGGTAACACAGGGCATAAATGATTACACTCATTGTAAAAAAAAATAATGAAGCATCTAGAAGTTGTTGGAATCGAACGAAACTTTCTGTGTGATTGTAACATTGATATAAGTAAGTGATAACAATATCAGAGCAAAAGGGACATTTTTGTGGAAAACTGACTCCTTGAAGGGAGCCTCTAGCACCCTGTTGTACCGCCTCCAGCTTGGATACAAGATGTGATACAGGCAGGCATGGAAGCTATAGTACCCTGTTGTACCATCTCTAGCTTGGATAGAAGATGTGATATGGGTGGGCATGGAGGCTCTAGTACCCTGTTGTACCACCTCTAGCTTGGACCCAAGATGTGATACAGGCAGGCATGGAGGCTCTAGTACCCTGTTGTACCGCCTCTAGCTTGGATACAAGATGTGATACAGGCAGGCATGGAGGCTCTAGTACCCTGTTGTACCGCCTCTAGCTTGGATACAGGATGTGATACGGGCAGGCATGGAGGCTCTAGTACCCTGTTGTACCACCTCTAGCTTGGACCCAAGATGTGATACAGGCAGGCATGGAGGCTCTAGTACCCTGTTGTACCATCTCTAGCTTGGATAGAAGATGTGATATGGGTGGGCATGGAGGCTCTAGTACCCTGTTGTACCGCCTCTAGCTTGTATACAAGAAGTGATTCGGGCAGTCGTGGAGACATGTGGGTTCCGCATGGTATCCTGTGGCATATTGATCCACATTGGCTGTGAGGGCTCCTACCTACTTGCGTTTTTTTAATGCGAATGTCAATGGGACTTTCTAATGTTAAAAGCTCATCACAATTTTTGTGCAATGTGTTTTAAACATTAGAAAGTCCCATTGACATTTAAGTTAAAAAAACTCAGTGTTAAAAAAACGCATGTCGGTAGGAGACCTGACTGAGCCTCTAGATCGCACAAACCTGTAGGCTGCCAAAGTTGTCATTACACATCCCCTGGTCCTAACACCTCCTAACAGTCTGGTCAGAACGGCCCAGGTGGTTGGAAATTCATTGCTACAACCATCCAGCTTCTCACATCCCAATAATGCGCCCCTCTCAGACTCTGGTAACGGGGTGAAATCTCTTCTCTGCGTCGTAGAGGCGTCTAGTGGTCAACAAGTGGAAGAAGAGGTCACTACACACAAGGAGCCTCCGAGAGCCTTTTATAGGCCAAGGGGGGAACCACTTTTAGGGCCTCAGGTGACAGGACCGTCCATCTAATCACCACAACTCTCATCATTTACATATCGGCCTGAGATGGAACTGCAGGACGAGTTTTGAAGCTGCATGTTGAGTTTTTTTTTTTAAGGGAATAACCCCGATTTTGATAACCTCTCTGGGTATTGTAGTCCGCCCATTCCATTTATTAATTTAGTTACGCGCCTTTGTACCCACTCAAGCTCTGATATGTCCTTCTTCAGTGCCCAAAACTGTACACAATATCCTATGTGTGGTCTGACCAGTGACTTATAAAGAGGAAGAACAATGTTCTTGTCATGCGCCCCTAGACTTCTATTGATGCACCCTATGATTTTATTTGCCTTGGCAGCAGCTGCCTGACACTGGTTGCTCCAGTTAAGCTTACAGTTAACTAATATCGTCAAGTCCTTTCCCATGTCAGTGTTGCCCAGTGGTTTCCCATTTGGTATGTAATGGTGACATTTATTTCCTCCCATGTGCAGAACCTTATCAGTGCAGAAATTTATCAGTGTTAAACCTAATTTACCCCTTTTCTGCCCCCAACTTATCCAGATCCTCTTGCAACTACCTTCTGTCCTCTCTGGTTTTACTTACTTTACATTGTTTTGTATCATCTGCAAATATTGAAATTTTACTGTGCAATCCTTCTACCAGGTCATTAATAAATATATTTTAAAAAAATATGTCCCACTAGTGCCCCCTGTGGGACCCCACTAGTGACAGTGACTCCTCCAATACTGACCCCTGTGGTACCCCACTAATAGCAGAGACCACTCCAGTACTGCCCCCTGTGGTCCCTCACTAGTAACGGTGACCCAACCCGAGTATGTACCATTAATAACTACCTTCTACTATCCATCATTGAGCCAATTATGTTCCCACTTACACACATTCTCGCCCAGACCAAGCATTCTCATTTTATATACCAACCTTTTATGTGGCACAGTATCAAACGCTTTGGAAATGCTAGGATATAAAAAATCCAATGACTCTCCCCGGTCCAGTCTGGCACTTACGAGCGATCTCTCATAAACCCATGTTGATAGAGTTATATAGCTATTTTCTTTGAGGTCCTCCAGGATAGCATCTCTTAAAAACCCTTCAAACATTTTACCCACAATATTAGTAAGACGTTCTGCTCTGTAGTTTTCAGGTTCACTTTTCAACACCTTTTTGAATTTTGGTACCACATTGGCAATGTGCCAATCCAGTGGAACGGACTCCATCACTATAGAGTCCTTATACGAGTATATAAGAAATAAGGGTATGTCTATCACATTACTTAATTCCCTTCGCACCTTGGGGTGTATGCTATTGGGACATGGCGATTTATCCATTTTACTCTTTTTAACCCGTTTAGGACCAGCCACAGTAAATTTACGGCGGCTGGTCCTGGGCTTAGAGCACCGCCGATAGTAAAATTACAGCGGTGCTTTAAGTCTCCTGCCTCTGCAATCACTCAGAGGCAGGAACGGGTTATCAGCTTTTAGTGACGGCTGATAACCCGGAGCAGAAGGCAGCAGGGGTTTTTAACCCTTCTTGCCTTCTGCTTCCCTGATATACAGTGCTCAATGAGCACTGTATGGGGAAAGTGAAAGTAACATGTACTTTCACTACGGGAGCCTCGGGGGGTCATGTGACCTCCTGGGATTCTCTGCTACTGCAGAGCTGGAGCGTCAGACTAGACCCTGGCAGCTCTGCAGGTGACTAATGTCACCACAGGGGTTGCTTTCCCCTGTAACTAGGGCTCCTATGGACGCCCCAGCAACAGTGGGTAAGTGCCAAAAAAAGAAAAAAAAAATATGTGAATGTCCCCCAGAGGTCTTATATGCCGTCATGGGGGACATAGATAGTAAAAAACATAATTACATAAATAAGTAAAACAAAATAACAGAATAAAACAACAATACACATATAAGAAAGAGACTAACACAAAGCAGACACCGACAAAAACCGTCGCCGTATGCGCCATGTAAACCAAAACCATACATACTATATATCAAAATGTCCGAACAAAATAGAGGAACCCATTTCCATACTTTATTTTAGTGTAAATATAAAAATAATTTTTAAAAAATTATAAATGTTAAAAAAATGATTTTTTTTTAGCTTCTTACCCACAATAAAACTAAAAAACGGGAAAAAAAAGTCAGTGAAAAAGATATAAAAAAAAAAATAGTCCTATATGTCACAGAAAAAAAATGCAGCAAAAAGAATTTTGGTAGCTAAAGGAAAAAAAATAGAGCAGTCAAACCGCCACATGGGTAAAATCCCTAAAAAGTGTTTGGTCCTTAAGGTACAAAACAGCCTGGTCCTTAAGGGGTTAAGATAGTCCAGGCATTTCTTCCTTTGTTACACTGGTGGCATTTAGGCCGGCTGTCCACAGGCGTTGCGATATATTACACCGCAGATGTCCACCATGGGAGCCACTGCAGGAGAACAGTTTGTCACCGCGATTTTCCACGATGCACATATCATTTCGGTGTGATTTTCCTTGTGTGTACATTGGGCTGCGCTTTCCATATTTATCCTATAGAAAGCGTTCATTGCGTTACTTGCGTGCAGATTATCACTGCGGGTAATACAGTGAAATATCGCCCCTGGACAGGAGGCCTGAGCTGAGAGTTTGCTTTATCACTCTGCGTTTCATCTGACATTTCATTTTCCTCTGTGAATACTCTGAAAGAAAAAAAAACAATTTAATACATTTGCTTTTTCTTCATCACCCTCTACAATGTTTCCTAGATTATTTATTGAAGGACCAGTATTCATTTTTTTTTTACTATTTATATCAATGAAGAACAGTTTAGGGTTAGTTTTTGGCAATGAGTCTCCCTGTCTCCATATTTTATTTGCCATTCACATAATATTTTTAGTGTTTCTTCGCTGCCATCTTGTTTTAGAAATTTTAACCATTTTTTTAATTGCTCCCTTTACATCTTTATTGAGCCACATTGGTTTACTCCTATTCCTAATTCTTGTAAGGTCTGAAACTCTCACAGCAGGGGCCCAACTATAGAGGATGCAGGGGATGCGGTTGCACCCGGGCCCAGGAGCCTTAGGGGGCCCATAAGACCTCTCTTCTCCATATAGGGAACCCAGTACTATGAGTAAAGCATTATAGTTGGGGGCTCTGTTACAGGTTTTGCATCGGGGCCCGGGAGCTTCAAGTTACGCCTCTGTCTCACAGTGAGTATTTAAGATGGTTTTAAAAATTATTTCCCATTCATTGGCTTTATTCTTACTACTGAGGACATTTCGCAGTCATTCAGGTTAAGAGCATCTGTAAGCCAATCGAATCTTGCCTTCCTGAAGTTTAGGTTGTAGCAATTACTAACATAACTTAACATCATCCTAACTTAATTTACAGCATTATAGTACATTTTAGTTATTGTAATGTGTTAAAACTCAAGTTATCATTTGCTACATCTGTAAGTATGTATCTATGTTATCTAGTATATCTCTATCTCTATCTAGTATCTATCTACCAACCATATAGTAATGGATAATATAAGATCCATATTCAGTAATATAGACTTTTATAACATGTCAAACTAATAAAGTGTTCTAGTTATATTGTTAGGGGTCTCTTAGGCTGAACTCCCACCAATGTTACGAGTGAGATAGTCCCAGCCTGTATTACTTCACTGCAGATATGGTAATTGTGTGAGGTCAATCGATTTGAATTTTGTCCTTCATTGAGTCTCATTAATATTAGTTCTTGTTACTCTGCAGCCTTTTGCATTGGTGCTGATTAATTAATTAGTACACATCAGCATTCACTGTCCAGGGCACACAATACAAATCCCTATCAGTACACCCCAGGCACATCTCTTCTTCTCAACCCATCCTCTTATCCCCTCCTTGCTGCACCCATCTCCTCCATCCCATTCTCTCCCCTTTATGCAACTAGGCTCTTTATTGTGAAAGTTAATGAACCTTGAAATACTGTATACATCAATAAGAGTCTGGGATTGGAGTCACTGTGAGCTGCAGGACGATATTCAGCCTGTGGCATCTGGAAGAATTACTGACAACCACAAAAGGCCATTTCCAATTTTCCAATCAGAGATTGCTACGAGGCAACTTTAAAATATGGAGTCCTCCTGATTACGGCTTATAGAGGGGGATTCTTTAGCTTCGAGATGACTTCATCACTGGAAATAACTCAGCGGCATTGCCACACTGTATGACAAATTCTGCAGTGGATGTTTATGCTGTAGGATTTCCTTTCTTAAAGGGTATGGCCACTTTTGGATTTTATTTTATTGCATATTACGTATTTTCTGCAATATAAAAAAAAGCGTTTTGCAGCGTTATTCGTCCACATGCTAGACGAATTCTCATACGTTGCAAGCTGCTCAGTGCCACTCACTGTGAAATCCAACAATGGAGCTCCCATATGGCTTTGTCTACATCCCCTCTCTTCTCCATAACCTATAAGTACATAAATTGAGTTTCCAATATGGCCGCCTGAACTATACTGGACTAAGTCACTAATAACGGCATAGAAGAAGAGAGGATTTATACAAAGTGTCCAGATTTTCCCAGGGTCAAAGCAGGACAATGGTGTGTGGTCAGGGGTGGGCCTTATCACGAAATATGATTTACATATGGCCGGTTCAAAAAAAGACAGAGAGCAAATTCTGCAGCATTTCTGCATCCAAAAGACAGTCAACATACTTATCAATAGTGCGCAATTTCACTGGAAATCAGCCGCATATCTGCAGCTGATTTCACACTATGCCGCACTCCCCCTCACCTACTTCGTAGGATTCAGTCAGCTCTCTCCGGCTTCCAGTTCCCAGTGGCCTGTAGTGTCTGCAACTGACAAGTAACCCCCCCTACCAGCAGTGCCGCACCTGACCAGCATCACTTGACCAGTAGCGCGGCACCTGACCAGCATCACCCGACCAGCATCACCTGACCAGCGGCGCTGCACCTGACCAGTATCACCCGACCAGCATCACCTGACCAGCATCACCCGACCAGCATCACCTGACCAGCGGCGCTGCACCTGACCAGCATCACCCGACCAGCGGCGCCACACCTGACCAGCATCACCCGATCAGCATCACCTGACCAGCGGCGCTGCACCTGACCAGCATCACCTGACCAGCGGCGCTGCACCTGACCAGCATCGCCCGACCAGCGGCGCCGCACCTGACCAGCATCAACCAACAAGCGGCGTTGTACTTGACCAGGTCGCTGGGAACTGGAAGCCGGGAGCGCTCACAGCAGGAAGCCTACGGAGGAGGTGAGAGTGAGCGCTGCAAAGTATGAAATCAGCTGTGGATATTCGGCTGATTTCCAGTCAAAATCTGCACCAACAGTACAGATAGTAAAAAAAATAATTGCATAAATAAGTAAAACAAAATCACAGAATAAAATAAAAATATTTACATAAAAAAGAATAACCCAAAGCAGACGCCAACCAAAACCGTCACCGTACGCGCCTTGTAATCCAAAATCATACATATTATATATCAAAACGTCCAAAACAAACTGAGGAACCCGTTCCCATAGTATATTTATGCTAAAATAAAGTAATTAAAAAATATATAACTATAAATTTAAAAAACAACAACATTTTTTTAAGCTTTTTACCCCCAATAAAACAAAAAAACTGGAAAAATGCTATAAAAAGATATTTTAAAAAATAGCCCTATATGTCACAGGAAAAAAAAACACAGCAAAAATATTTTTGGTACCTGAAGTAAAAAAAAATAGGGCAGTTAAACCACCACATGGGTAAAATCCCTAAAAAGTGTCCAGTCCTTAGGGTGGCTTCACACGAGCGTGTTTTTGTGCGTACATAGGTGCGTACATAAGTGCGCACCCATGTACATGCAAAAACACGCATGAATGCAGGTCTGTGCATTGACTTCATGGGTGAATGCTGCCTCTGATTGGCTGAGCGCAGGGACCAATCAGAGCAGCTCTTAGCTGAGAGCTGCCTCTGATTGGTCACATTGCTCAGCCAATCACCGGCAGCCCAGGGGCAGACCATTTTAAATCTCCACCTGCTAAATACTCCTCAGAGCAGTGCAGGAGAAGAACCGGCTGGACGCGGCTGAGCCCCGGCAGGTGCAGAGAGGTGAGTATTGCTTTTTTATTATTTTTATCACCATTTTTCTTGTTTTTCAGGAAACGGCATATATTTAAAGCCCTTTCCTGAAAAACAATTACTGGGTGCTTGCAGCTTGATCCACTACCGCAGCTGTCATCTGTGACAGCTGTGGTAGAGAATTCTTTATTCCCCGCAAGGATGAAAATTCCTTTGCTGCATTTGTCACAGATGTGGCAGGTGCAGCAGGTAATTCTTTTTCCACGCAGAGATGAAGGAAACACCTGCCGCATGCGGCAGATGTATTCTTCATCCCCGTGGGGAAACGGCAGCGGCGGACAGGTAAGTTTTTTGTTTGTTTTTTTTTTTACACTAAAATTGTTGTTTTTCAGGGAAGAGCTTATATTTAAAGCCCTTCCCTGAAAAACAATTATGGGTGCCGGCAGACCATTGTCTTCAATGGAGCCACCTGCAGCAGCTGCAGATCCATTGAAGACAATGCATGCATTCCCTATTGTGCACGCATGTCCTATCTTTACAGGCACGCATCTGTAAAACACGGGCATGTGAACACATCATAGGGAATGCATTGCTCGTAATACATGCATGTTTTTGTGCGCACGTATGCACACACAAAAACACACTGGTCTGAAGCCACCCTTAAGAAACAAAACAGCCTGGTCCTTAAGGCTTAAAATCACAGAGGTGAGAGAAAAGAAAATGTACAAAGACATAACTCACAGAAAAAGAAGCCAAAAAGGCACCATCTGATAAACTGCAGGGCAGCTCAAACACCATTAGACCCCGGTAGAATGCGGAGAGCCAGATTGCAATATGAGCAAGCTAAATGTTCACCGACGACTAGTATACAGCCACCCAGCTCCTTCCACCATGCTTCATAGTTGGGATGAGGTTTTAGTGTGCAGTGTTCTATTTCCTTCAAACACAGAGTTGTGTACTTGTGCTAAAAGTTTCGCTTTTGTCTCATTGTCTCACAAAATGTTTTCTCAGAAGCATCATGGAACATCCAGGCCATCTTGAACAAAGTAGAGATGAGCCGCAGTGTTTTTTTGGACAGCAGCTGCTTCCTTCATAGTATCTTTCCATGTATTCTTTGAGTAATCTTAACTGAACGTGCACTGCTAAAGAGAGTAGCAACAATCCAGAATTTTCTGTGTAGATAAGTTGTCTCCTACGGATTAATGTACATCAAGGTCTTTAGCACTGGTTTTGTTGTCTTTTACAGCTTCAATAACACACATTCTGGAGTTTGCATAAACACATGGTTTAGACTAACCAATCTATCTTGAAAAGAGCAGCTTTGTCAGAAACCTGGCCTTGCATGTCTTTATTTAATAGGAAAAGCAGCTGTGAAACCCATGACCCAGGTGTGCTAGAGTCACATCCGGTGTGACCCATCCCCCCTACTATTTTATGCCACCTACAATACACTGAGACCATAGTAATACTTTTGGATATTTTGGCCACAGCAGCCATTTAATTACCAAATAACAATACATAATAACTCTTTATATACGGAGAGGAGGCCCTTGGAGCCACAATACATAAAACCCAATAGGGTGCTAGAATATCAAAAAATGATCCAGGCCACCTAGGATCCCTTCCTTGGCCTTACCCAACACACCAGACCCATCCACGATGACCAAAAGGGAAAGGGGCAGGAGTTTTAAAGGTGAGGCCATACCCACGATACTCCCTCCACCCAATATAAAAAAACAGCCTCCAAGGACCCCCACCCGCCCCAGGCTGCCACAACAGGAAAAAACACAATTCTCTCCATACATACTCGTATCCCATGAGCTTCTTGAAACTCCTATTATGACTTCCTATCATTCCATTAGTATTAGTGTAATATGTCTCCACCGGAAGTATGGGTGAAGACATGGGTTGGCCTGCATGAGTTAAAGGAACACCCGCAGCCGGTGGGCACTTGTTGGTTTACATATAGTAAGCTTCATCACTCCCGACGCTGCTCCGGCGGGTCTCCACAATCTGCAAACCGGTGCCCCCGCCAGCTGGGTGGCCAGCACATTATGCTGGAAGCAGCGCAGGCACTGCTGCTGTGGCCGCTCTTGGTCGGCCACCTCCAACCACCCCACCACCGCCGCTGCTCCTCTCTGCCCCCACTGTGTTCGGTGCTTGTTGGATGACTGCAGGAACTCCCACTCTGGCAGCAACAATGTCTCCAGGACACAATCCGCAGCTGTGGGCATTCCAGCAATGCCTCCGGCAGCCAATCCCTAGCTGGGGGCGTTACCTGACCCTTCAGCCCAGCCAACCCATGTCTCCACCCACATTTCCGGTGGTGACATATTACACTAATACCCATTCCATCACCCTTTCCAGGGAGGGTGGGCGAGACTCTTCTAATTACCATAACCCAATCTCCAACCAATCCCCATCTTCCCCCTCTTTCATCCCCCCTCTTCTCCTTCTCTCTCCTTTACCCCTTTCACCCCCTGCTGCTCCCTAGCAACCCAGTCAGGTAGGGCCTCCCCTTAGGGCCCCTTGGCCCTGATCTGACCCTATACTCACTTCCAATCTCACCTCAACTAAAACAACTTTTGCACATTAGTTCTTCTCTAGAAGTCAATAACACAGAGGTTCACCCTCTTTTTCTTCCTGCATGGAGGATATGATATTTGCTCAATAAAAGACATTATCAGTAAAACGGTTTGTGTGTTTTTTTTTTAGTTTGGTTGGATTTGTTTGTCTATAATAGTAAATAAGATAACAGCCGGACGACATTATATTAGTAATCAATGCAGAAATCCATGTAATTCAAAAGGGTTTACAGTTCTTCTTTCTTCAAAACTGTATCTATTTTCTGTAGCCGGAGCAGCTCCTTCTCTTGTCTACAAATGTTCACCGGGAAGATGATGACAATTTGGCTGAATTGCTCATGCATGGAGACTTCAGGCTGTGGGTCTTGACTTCACTGAGGTAAAATAATTATACAGAATTTAATCATCCTCTTGTACAGAATTTATCAGCTGCATTTTAAATAATGAGTTAATCTTGTTAATTAAGATTTCTTAGTAATCAAATGGTTACAGCAGAAATAAAATTTCATTAAACTGTCCTAAAAAAACATCTTTTAAATGGACCTACGCATATCGTCATTGTTTTCTCACTAATTGACACTTTTAATTGGATTCTTAAGATCAAAAATATACATTCTGTAAAAAAAAAAATCCTGCCTTTAGAAGAAGTTGTCTTTCTGCGAAACTCGGCATGCAGTAACATCTCAGGCAGACTTGTAAATGATGAGAGCTGTGGTGTGATTGGATGAA
Organism: Eleutherodactylus coqui; assembly: GCF_035609145.1. NCBI lineage: Eukaryota > Metazoa > Chordata > Amphibia > Anura > Eleutherodactylidae > Eleutherodactylus > Eleutherodactylus coqui. The sequence continues at coordinate 95,233,436 of NC_089849.1, forward strand.
CGGTCTTGTCACCCCAGGCCCTAAAATTGGTTTCACCCTTGACCTATAAAAGGTCTTCACCAATGCTAGCTGGTTGTCCCCAGCTAAAATATGGAGGAACGGCCCCGAATTGTGTCTATTGTTATATCAGATTAATTCTTAATAAAAACAGAGGAGTCGAGCTTAGAAACATGTCTCATGTCTCATCCAAGATAGAGGTGGTAAAAGAGGGTATTAGAGCCTCCATGCTCGCCCATGTCACATCTTGTATCCAAGCTAGAGGTGGTACAACAGGGTACAAGAGCCTCCATATCCGCATCACATCTTGTATCCAAGCTAGAGGCGATACAACATGGTACAAGAGCCTCCATGCCCCCCCCCTCCATATCACATCTTGTATCTAAGCTAGAGGCAGTACAACAGGGTACTAGAGCCTCCATACTCCCAGTATCACATCTTGTATCCAAGCTAGAGGCGGTACAACAGAGTACTAGAGCCTCCGTACCCGCCCATATCACATCTTGTATCCAAGCTAGAGGCAGTACAACAGGTACTAGAGCCTCCCTGCTCCCCATATCACATCTTGTATCCAAGCTAGAGGCGGCACAACAGGGTACTAGAGCCTCCATGCCCATCCGTATCACATCTTGTATCCAAGCTAGAGGCAGTACAACAGGGTACTAGAGCCTCCATGCCTGCTTGTATCACATCTTGTATCCAAGCTAGAGGCGGTACAGCAGGGTACTAGAACCTCCATGCCTGGCCATATCACATCTTGTATCCAAGCTAGAGGCAGTACAACAGGGTACTAGAGCCTCCATGCCCGCCTGTATCACATCTTGTATCCAAGCTAGAGGCAGTACAACAGGGTACTAGATCCTCCATGCCCGCCTGTATCACATCTTGTATCCAAGCTAGAGGCAGTACAACAGGGTACTAGAACCTCCATGCCTGGCCATATCACATCTTGTATCCAAGCTAGAGGCGGTACAACAGGGTACTAGAGCCTCCCTACAAGGGATCAGTTTTCCACAATAAATGCTACTTTTGCTCTGATATTGTAATCACTTACTTAGATCAACAATTCAGTCACATAGAGAAAGTTTCATTGGCTTCCGACAGCTTTTTTTACGAGTGTATGTATGCAGTACATTACTGTTTGATCAACCTATTACTTTACTGCACACATAGAATTAATCCATAAAAAGAGTAGTCCATACATTACATTACTTATCCTGTACTGATCTTCAGTCACAGCTTGTATTCTACTCCAGAGCTGCACTCACAATTCTGCTGGTGGAGTCACTCTGTTCATATGTAAGGGTGAGGAGAGACACTGGACTGTTCCAAATGTTTTTATGCTGTACGTTAACCCCTTCTGTTGCAGGGATTATTAAATCGTCATTGGACATTGCATAGTCTGCATGTAATTTTGCATTTTCAGTCAGCATTTGTTACATACAGCATTGCTTTCCCCTTTAATTGACATATGTTCCTTCATTCAGGACCGGCGATGAAGAGAAAAGCCCTCAATCTCCATTCTTATGGGTGGTATTTGCTATAGATGATAAACAGTTAAAAAGTGCACTAAGTGCTGGGACGCTGAATTACTTCCACTGGGCAGTGCTATGTTGATAAAAGGGTACTTCTTTCACCAATAGGAGCTCAGGGCATGGTGTTGGGAGTCTGCAAGTTCAGCTGTTTGTGGCAAGAGTCACGGGAGAAAGTTCAAACTTGAGAGTTGTTAAGTGAGGAACCACATGGTCCTGAGAAGGGCGATTGGTCCCTGCAGTAGTAATAGTATACAATCTGGGCTGTGAGCAAAGCCTAGGGAGAGAATGGAGTACACTCACTTGGACCTCCAAGATGGTGGGGCATGTGTGTGACTAGGCCCAGGAGGAATCAGAGTCCTGTGAAGAAGAGGCTGCAGAGAAGAAAGCAGTAGATGTTGTCTCAGCCCTCAATCCTACAGAACTGTATGGTTCTCAGATACAAGTCCTAATCACTGTATTTTTCTGGTGGAGCAATACGGGCCCTAAATTGTTAGAAAGGGTACTGTTCCCACCACAATTGGTTGAATTAGTGCGCTATGGTCTGGATGACAAGGTGTGGTGTTGCAGGTCTGCAGAAAGAAAGGCCCGCAGAGTCAGCAGGTGTGATTGGAGCTACGGTAAAAAGTTCAGACCGGAGAGAGACTGAGTGAGGCCCTGTGCGGTTGGGAGGCGTTTGATTGGACCCGCTGCAGTAGTGACGTATAATACGGACTCTGAGAAAGCTGTGTCCCTGGATCAGAGAGATACAACAAAAGGGAATGCCCCACTGCCATTGACACATTGCTGCTCTTCAGAGATTGTGCTTCTCTGGGCAGAGAGGTATGCATGTGTAAGACTAACTGACCAACCCCATCCAGTAAACAACAACTTGAGGTTAGGTATAAAGGGAGTGGCCACAGCATTTATTAACATATAAATATTTTAAACATTTAACCCCTTAAGGACCAGACACTTTTTAGGGATTTGACCCATGTGGTGATTTAACTGTCCTATTTTTTTTACCTTCAGCTACCAAAATAATTTTAGCTTGTTTTTTTCCCCATGATGTCTATTTTTTAAAATATTTTTCACTGCTTTTTTCCGTTTAATTTTTTTTATCTGGGGATAAAAAGTTAAAAAAAGTTTTTTTTTAACATTTATATATTTTTTAATTTGTAAATTTAGGCTAAAATAAAGTATGGGAATGGGTTCCTCATTTTGGTTTCAGACATTTTGATAAATATGTACGGTTTCAGATTACAGGGCGCATACTGGGATGGTTTTGGTTGGTGTCGGCTTTTGGGTATTTTCTTTTTTATGTATATATTTTTATTTTATTCTGTAGTTTTGTTTTACTTATTTATGTAATTTTTTTTTACTATCTATATCCTTCATGACGTCATATAAGACCTCTAGGGGTCATTCACATGTTTTTGTTTTAATTACACACTTTTCCACTGTAGCTGGGGCATCCAAAGGAGCCCCATTTACAGGGAAAACTTTCTCCTGTTGTGACAGTAGTCACGGGCAGATCTAATCAGGGCTTGCTAAGTCCCTGCAGCTCTACTGTTACAGGGGATCCCTGCCGTCTTGCATAGTGGAAGAAACACTTTCACTGTTTAGTACATAGCGCTCATTGAGCGCTGTGCACTAGGGAAAAGGAAAAGGCAGAATGGGATAAAAAACACTTCTGTCTTTTTGTCTTTGTGGTATCAGCTGTGACTAACAGCTGACAGCCCAACCTGATTCTGATTGATTGCAGAAGCAGGGGCTTTAATCCCGTATTTTTACTATGGGCTGGGATTGAAGCCCAGGACCAAGCACCATAAATTTGCAGTACTTGGTCCTTAATGGGTTAAGGAAAACACGCAGACCCTGAAGGAGTGAAAACTTGAAACTTAACCAAAAGTCCTGCAATGCTAACTCCTAGCCCGAATGAACAGCATGCATGTATTTGCTCCATCACCTTCAGGGACCAAGCAACCAGCTGTCACATCTGTAAAGCAAAGAAATCGAGCCAATTCTTGTCCAAATTCAACCATCAATCTGGGTGAAAACCCAGAACCACCGAATTGCAGGTGTAGTGGCCCGGAAGGTTCTACAGGATAATTGCACAATCACTGGTCCTTAAACACCCGTTTATGTACTCCTTTGGAGACATTTCTGCTATTCTACGTCAGAAAGACCATGTCTTTCTCCTTTTTTTCATGGGCAATGGCCTCTTCTGTCAAGTAACATCTGGCTCCAGATTGGTTGGTGTCATAAAAATCCCTGATTAGTAAAGGGGGATGTAAGCCCAGGAAAATGAGCAGGGCGAGGCAGGATGTAAGGAGGAGTTAGAGAGCAAATGAGGGAGAATAGAGAGGAAGTGAAGGAGGAGTTAAGAGTAGTAGTCGACTGGATGTAGACGAGGGAGGAGGTATACAGCAGTGCGGAAGGAACTAACGCTGCTTGGAGAGAAGAAGGAGAGACCACAAGCTTCTAAAGACAAGTACAGTGTGGAGTAGAACAAGTTGGGATCTTTCTACACAACAGTGAGTGATACACGCCATTGTTACACTAAAGCCAGGGAGAGTACAGTTGACACAAGTTTCCATAGCTACAAATTCTGCATCACAATCTTTTGGAAAACAACCCTCAGATAAAATAGGCTGACGGGATTCTGTCTAGAGTAATCTTAAACCAAGTGAGAGAGCGTTGAAGATAGAACTGCTTAATTTCTTGAATGTACTGAAACCAGTGTTATTGGCTTGGCTAAACTGAAACCTGCATACTGTGAATTGTACAGATGCTTCAAGTTAAATAATTGCTTAGTAAACTGTGTGCCTTTGGTTTACAACAAAGCTAAAGTGGACTCGTCTCAGTTATTTCATTACCATCTATGGTAGTTCACACCCCAAAGGTACTGGCGTCATGTGACATAACCGTTAGATATAGTCGCTATAAGTTTTATTCCTGTTCAACTGTGTGTGACCGAGCTGTGCCCATTTGCTGCCATTATTGGGAGGGATTGCAGAGCCACCCGTGACAACCATCTTGTTCACCTATGGTCTTCCCCCCATTTGGCTTGCCTGTGCTTGGCCATCGCACAGGGAGGGGTGAAAGGATGTTCTGTACGCAGTCCAGGGGGTAAGAGGGAGCCATGGATCCCGGCTGGTAATCACTCACTGGCACTGCTGCGGGATGCACACACTGATGGCATCGTGTGCATCCAGGATTTTCCTCCCCTGAACTCTCCTTGTTGGTTTCGCAGGAGGTGAAGAGAGGGGAGGAGGAATCCAGACACACACTGCCATCCAGTAGCAGTACCAAGCAAAGGAGCAGGGGCACTCTGAAGACAAGGAGGTAAGTATATTGGTCTCAGGGGGGCTCTTTTACTACTGGGGCTACTGTGTATGTCACTGTTACTACTAGGGTCAATATAGGGGACACTATTAGTAATAGTGTCCCTTATATCTGCCCCAGTAGTAATACTATTCACACTGAGGCCACTGTAGGGGGTCACTATTACTACTGAGGCCACTGTGCGATAACTATTACTACTGAGACCAATATAGGGGTTACTATAACTATTACTACTGAGACCAATATAGGGGTTACTATTACTACTGAGGCCACTGTAAAGGTCACTATTACTACTGAGACCGCTGTGAGTGTCACTAATATCAATGGGGCCGATCTAGGGGACACTATTACTACTGAGGCCACCGTGGGGGTCAATATTACTACTAAGGCTACTGTGGGTATCACTATTACTTCTGGGGGCTATATAGGGGACAGTATTACTACTGAGGCCACTGTGGGCGTCACTATTACTACTGAGGCCACTGTGGGATAACTATTAATACTGGGGCCAATATATGGGTCACTATTACTATTGAGGCTCCTGGATAAGGAACAAAACGGCAGAACATGTGACACTGGCTTCCAACGTGACATTGTAGTGTGTGCACATTTTATAGACTATGACGAATGATCATGCACTAATAATACAGGAAGTGTGATACAATGTTTATAGTTGGCTGTGATAGGTGTTATTTATAGTGGTGGCATTATGCACCAATGTAAAAGGTACGGCTGCAGTAGGGATGTTCTGCTTTTTGTACTGATGTTTGTGTTATGCTACAGACCTTCAAAAGTGTAGTATAGAGGATGATGATGATGGTTAGTTATAAATGAAGACGAAGTTCCTTGTAGTTTCGATGTGCTACTCTGATAGGAGTACAGGTTATACGGGTGAATTACTGTTAAACACAGTAATTTGTGCTCTCACATTTTGTGTTTAGTAAAAATTTATTTGGATTAAAAAAAAACACTTAGCCTCTGCCATGTTAGCAGTGACCAGCAATATGGGCACTTACCTGCCACTTGTTTCACACTCACTATTCTGTTGGTGGAATCACTGTGTACCTACATTACTTATCCTGTACTGATTCTAAATGAGAGTATTATACCCCAGAGCTGCACACATTATTCTGTTGGTGGAATCACTGTGTACATACATTACTTATCCTGTACTGCTCCTGAGATATATCATGTATTATACTCCAGAGCTGCACTCACTATTCTGCTGGTGGAGTCACTGTGTACATACATAACTTATCCTGTATTAATCCTGAGTTACACCCTGTACTATACCCCAGAGCTGCACTCACTATTCTGCTGGTGCAGTCATTGTGTACATACATTACTTATCCTGTACTGATCCTGAGTTACATGCTGTATTATACTCCAGGACTGCATTCACTATTCTGCTGGTGGAGTCACTGTGTACATACATTACTTATCCTGTACTGATCCTGAGTTACATCCTGTATTATACTCCAGAGCTGCACTCACTATTCTGCTGGTGCAGTCATTGTGTACATACATTACATATCCTGTACTGATCCTGAGTTACATCCTGTATTATACTCCAGGACTGCATTCACTATTCTGCTGGTGGAGTCACTGTGTACATACATTACTTATCCTGCACTGATCCTGTATTATACTCCAGAGCTGCACTCACTATTCTGCTGATGGAGTCACTGTGTACACACATTACCTATCCTATACTGATCCTGGGTTACATCCTGTATTATACTCCAGGACTGCATTCACTATTCTGCTGGTGGAGTCACTGTGTACATACATTACTTATCCTGTACTGCTCCTGAGTTACATCCTGTATTACACTCCAGAGCTGCACTCACCATTCTGCTGGTGGAGTCACTGTGTACATACATTACTTATCCTGTACTGATCCTGAGTTACATCCTGTATTATGCTCCAGAGCTGCACTCACTATTCTGCTGGTGGAGTCACTGTGTACATACATTACTTATCCTGTGCTGATCCTGAGTTACATCCTGTATTAGGCCTCCTTCCCACGAGCGTGACGGGCTCCGCAGCGTAATATTACGCTGTGAAGCCCGTCACGGCGCCCCCCAGAGCCCCTATACTTACCTGCGGGAGATAGCGTGAAATCGCTTCCCCGCCCACCGCCGCCCGTCACCGCCCACCGCCGCGCGTCACCGGCCGTGTCACGTGACGCGGCCGGCCGTGTCACGTGACGCGGCCGTGCGTGTCATATGGCGTCATATGACGCGCGGCGGTGGGCGGGAAAGCGTTTTTTCACGCTATCTCCCGCTGGTGACAGCGGGAGATAGCGTGAATGGACGGCTTCCATTGACTGCAATGGAAGCCGTCAGTGCGTACAGCCCGTCCTCACCCGCAGAAAATAGAGCATGCTGCGGGTGAGGACGGGAGAAATCGCGGTGCGTAATTCCGCGGTGGAATTACGCATCGTGAGCATTGTGCTATTAGGTTCAATAGAACCTAATAGCTGCGGGCAACGCAGCGGATTTTCGCCGCGAATTACGCGGCGGAAATCCGTTCGTGGGAAGGAGGCCTTATACTCCAGAGCTGCACCCTCTATTCTGCTGGTGGAGTCACTGTGTACATACATTACTTATCCTGTACTGATCCTGTGTTACATGCTGTATTATACTCCAGAGCTGCACTCACTATTCTGCTGGTGGAGTCACTGTGTACATACATTACTTATCCTGCACTGATCCTGTATTATACTCCAGAGCTGCACTCACTATTCTGCTGGTGGAGTCACTGTGTACATACATAACTTATCCTGTATTAATCCTGAGTTACACCCTGTACTATACCCCAGAGCTGCACTCACTATTCTGCTGGTGCAGTCATTGTGTACATACATTACTTATCCTGTACTGATCCTGAGTTACATGCTGTATTATACTCCAGGACTGCATTCACTATTCTGCTGGTGGAGTCACTGTGTACATACATTACTTATCCTGTACTGATCCTGAGTTACATCCTGTATTATACTCCAGAGCTGCACTCACTATTCTGCTGGTGCAGTCATTGTGTACATACATTACATATCCTGTACTGATCCTGAGTTACATCCTGTATTATACTCCAGGACTGCATTCACTATTCTGCTGGTGGAGTCACTGTGTACATACATTACTTATCCTGCACTGATCCTGTATTATACTCCAGAGCTGCACTCACTATTCTGCTGATGGAGTCACTGTGTACACACATTACTTATCCTATACTGATCCTGGGTTACATCCTGTATTATACTCCAGGACTGCATTCACTATTCTGCTGGTGGAGTCACTGTGTACATACATTACTTATCCTGTACTGCTCCTGAGTTACATCCTGTATTACACTCCAGAGCTGCACTCACCATTCTGCTGGTGGAGTCACTGTGTACATACATTACTTATCCTGTACTGATCCTGAGTTACATCCTGTATTATGCTCCAGAGCTGCACTCACTATTCTGCTGGTGGAGTCACTGTGTACATACATTACTTATCCTGTGCTGATCCTGAGTTACATCCTGTATTATACTCCAGAGCTGCACCCTCTATTCTGCTGGTGGAGTCACTGTGTACATACATTACTTATCCTGTACTGATCCTGTGTTACATGCTGTATTATACTCCAGAGCTGCACTCACTATTCTGCTGGTGGAGTCACTGTGTACATACATTACTTATCCTGTACTGATCCTGAGTTACATCCTGTATTATACTCCAGAGCTGCACTCACTATTCTGCTGGTGGAGTCACTGTATACATATATTACTTATCCTGTATTATACTCCAAAGCTGCACTCACTATTCTGCTGGTGGAGTCACTGTGTACATACATTACTTATCCTGTACTGATCCTGAGTTACATCCTGTATTATACTCCAGTGCTGCACTCACTATTCTGCTGGTGGAGTCACTGTATACATATATTACTTATCCTGTATTATACTCCAGAGCTGCACTCACTATTCTGCTGGTGGAGTCACTGTGTACATACATTACATTACTTATCCTGTACTGATCCTGAGTTATATCCTGTATTATACCCCAGAGCTGCACTCACAGCTGGGAACAGTCTATATACACAAGTGACCCAGTGACTAAATACAGCTGTCCACAGTTTTCAAAATGGCCGACTACAACTCCCTGCCCCTAGATACAGTAGAAATAGTAGCCGTGGGGCCCAAACTACTGCTTGGACAAGAGAAAAGGGATATTTATGAGAAGAGTTAATTGGATCCATTGTCCTAGTGTCCTTAGGTTATGAGCAGGCTTGGACAGGGCCATAGATGAACAGGTGAATCCCCCGGTAGGCCCTAGTACCCAGGGTGGGCACTAGCTGCACACACGATCTGCAGGATTAGGTAAATGGGAGTCTAATTAGAGATGAGCGAACGTACTCGGTAAGGGCGATTTCGCAATCGAGCACCGCGATTTTCAAGTACTTCACTACTCGGGTGAAAAGTACTCGGGTGCGCTGTGGGGCGGGGGGTTGCAGAGGGGAGTGTGGGATAGCAGCGGGGTACAGGGGGGAGCCCTTTCTCTTTCCCTCTCCCCCCCACTCCCCGCTGCAATCCCCCGCTCACCCACAGCGCCCCCGAGTACTTTTCACCTGAGTAGTGAAGTACTCGAAAATCGCGGTGCTCGATTGCGAAATCGCCCTTACCGAGTACGTTCGCTCATCTCTAGAGTCTATCAATTTCTTCCCGCGGCATTCTCCATATACTGCAGGCGAGAAGGCCGCATACAAACCCTTCTATTGAAGAATATGAAGACTGCAGCGGCAAGAAATTAGTGAATGTGGATCAGGTAATATTCCCATGTAGCTGCATAGTGGACTGCCAGATTGAATTGTACTAGAAGGCCCTGAGCACCGCGGTCCGACACTGTGGACAGGGACCTCCGTGATGAGTAGTCT